>NC_137101.1:27934340-28534340 GCF_949357685.1 Gobio gobio | reverse complement strand
CTTGAGTCATATGGAGACATACTGCAGCTTTCATTAGTATTACTGAAATGTAGCTATAAATGCTTTTTAAACATCTTCTTTTTTGAGTATTATGCAAAGATCAACCAAGCAATAACTGTGGAAAGATGCCATTATTAATGTAATTAGGTTTAGAAGGTATTCATTTTGATTAATGTCAATGCTACATTGCATTTACTGATCTAAGACACGTATAAGGTGTTCAGAACCATGGCTTGCCCAATTACAGGATAGATAATGTTATTTCTAAAGACCAGATGCACAAATGATAAGAATATAGTCAAGAAATGTGGTCAAGACTCAAATATTTTGAAGCTCCTGACTCGGCAGCACCCATTAGACTGCATATCTTTCTGAAGGAATGAGCCTGATGTCCCTTTAAGACTTCTCAGAGGCAGAGAGAAGGTAGAAATGAAAAACTAAATTATGATTGTCTTTGGTGAGAAAAAAAAGAAGAAAAACAACTAACCTAATCAGTAAATTACTAACTAACGTATAGAATATCTGTGTGCAGACCGCATTCCCTCAGTGCAAGAGATGGTGCTTTTCTACACACGCGCACACACACACACACACACACACACACACACACACACACACACACACACACACACACACACACACACACACACACACACACACACACACACACACACACACACACACACACACACACACACACACACACACACACACATAACTGTACAAACTGTACATTCTATCCCCCTACACTACCCATACCCCAAAACTACCCATCAAAGAAAACATTCTGCATTTTTACATTTTTAATAAAACATTGTTTTTATGAGGATATATGAAATGTCATTATAAACCACGTTTACATTGTAATACCAGTGTAATATCCATGTCATTATACAAATTTGTGTCCTCATAAATCACATAAAAAAGCACACACACACACAAACACACACACACACACACACACACACACACACACACACACACACACACACACACACACACACACACACACACACACACACACACACACACACACACACACACACCATATATTCCCTTGTCCTTAATTTATTTGATATTGAGAGATGTCACTTAAACAATGACGCTGAAATAAAAGCATCTTTGCTGTCTTTACTGCAATGCGCATACAGTTATTGATTTAGCTTGAGTTCCTATCAGGGCTTACAGTTATTTCACCTACTAACAAGCATCAGCTCATACCAGGGGTGTCAGTAGCGGGGGAAAGGTGTGACTGAGTATAGGGGGCCCATAGCAATCCCCCTGATGGCCCTCATGATTCATACCAAGGGCCCAATGCTAAAAACTGTACAAGGGAACCAGAAAACTTAGTGACAACACCAGCCAGTGCCAAAGCCACTTTTTCAAAACTCTTCATTCAATCTGCAGATTGTAGCCAGATCCTCTCACCACGAAATCACGATGTGAAATTATATGTCTCAAAATAAGCTTGTTCAACAATGATAATGGCATTTTTTTTTTACTTAGCATACACTACCACCTATAACACACTCAGCTAAACATACTAAGAACAGAGAGCATTACATAATGATGCACTTTTATCTTTGAAGTTTACAGTTAATAAATCAATATGTCCTTAAAAAAATATGAATAACACATTTAATGCATTAGTTAACATGAACTAACCATGAACAAAACCTCTGTTCAGCATTAGCTAATCTTTGTTAACGTTAACTCATACATATGTTAATGCATCTATTCACATTAACAGCACAATTAGTTAATGCATTAGTTACCATGAACAACACCTCTGTTCAGCATTAATCTTAACTCACATATATTAATGCATCTATTCACATTAACAGCACAATTAATTAACAATAGTTAATGCATTAGTTTACATGAACTAACCATGAACAATGCCAGTAGCTTTACTGTTTTTGTAAGGTTATCTTACTGTACATATTTACATTAGTTGTATGAAGCAGTTGACACACTCTAAGGATGAACATTTCTAACTCACCATCTGACTCTAAAGGTAAAAATGCCGTTGTGTACCTTTTCAACATAATTTAATAAGCCATTGATTTTGGGCTGTTGTTAAACAATTCTACAGTGGAAACCATCTGAACCTGTGCACCTGTTAATGGTTACAATTTTACCTACAGAGGGAGCACAAACTCAAATCAACATAAATAATTGTTAAAAAAAATTTTTTTTTAAATAAAGAAATATGTTTTAAGAAAAGTGAAATATAATACTTAAATTAAATTGTATAAACACCACACACAAATAAATGGCTTGTTAATGTGAATAGATGCATTAATATATGTGTAAGTTAACATTAACTAATGCTGAACAGAGGTTTTGTTCATGGTTAGTTCATGTTAAGTAATGCATTAAGTAATTTTAGCTAATACAACCTTATTGTAAAGCGTTACCCTTATGGTCAACAGAATGTCTAAAGGGGTCCATCAAAAACCCAAACCCAAATTGACACAGCCAACTAAACACACTCTTACCCTAACCAAAGAGTTCAACTTCACTGCATAATGAAGCACTGATTTTTGGTAAAGCGTTTATTAAAAGTAAATTCTATAATTAAAACTAGTGTGTTTTCTATTGATTTTACACCATTCAGCTACAGAAACACAAATATACTAATGAAAATACATGTTTATCATGAAGTTCTTCAATTGGGAGTTTTGTTATATAAACTTTGCTATATAAATGCAAACACAAACATGCAGCAAATGTTTACTATTGTATAGTCCTGCAATTACTGAACTTTATTGATAATGCCTCTAATTTACATTCGCCAAAGAATTGCATCACAGAATATATTCTTATCATATATAATGAGAAACAAAAATCAATTAAAAAAATATCTCCATAACCCTTGTTCCCTGAGAAAGGGAACGAGCATTAAGGGATTCTCCCTTAGCAACAGCGTGTCTGAAGTATGAATGAAACTATTCCAATCCTGATTGGTGTTGCGTCATGACGTAGATGTGACGGCATACCCGGAAGATACATAAGGGGGGCCGGCGCATAGTAACGGCAATTATCGCAATGAAGCTTGCGCTCCAGGCGTGACGAGGTGTGGCGACGAGACGCTGTACTCGTTCCCTTTCTCAGGGAACAAGGGTTATAGACTTAACCCGAGCCGTTCCCTTTCGAGGGAACTCGCACTGCGTCGGAATGACGAATTTGGGGAACGAGTACCCAGTAGGCCACACGAGGGTCACGCCTGCCCTAGTGTGAAGCTGGAGACCAGGCACAACTAGGACTGGAGCACCCTAGCGCCGGGCGTTGTAGGGAGGTGTAAGCTGTAAAATCTTATAAAAGTGTGTGGGGTAGCCCACCCAGCCGCCTCGCAGATATCCTGAATCGGGACTCCAGAAAGGAGGGCCACCGAGGAGGCCATGGCCCTGGTGGAATGAGCCCTCACGGCCATCGGTGAAAGGCAAATTGTGCACCTGACAAGCCGTGGCTATAACCTGGACAATCCAGTTGCTAATTGTCTGAGTCGAAGCAGGCAGCGCCTTTCTTGGGTGAACCAAAGCACACTAGCAGCTGTTCTGATTTCCTCCACTGCGCAGACCTCTCCAAATATATTTTTGGGGCTCTGACCGGGAAGAGCAGGTGAAGTCTCCCTTCTTCCGCCGTCACGTGAGGCAGAGGATGGAAAGCCTGAAGAACCAATGACCTGGCCACACTAGATGGGACCTTAGGCACGTGGCCCAGCTTAGGATGTAAGATGGCCTTAACTCCGCCAGGGGCAAACTCCAGGTGAGTCGGCGTCACCGCCAAGGCCTGGAGGTCCCCCACTCTCCTCAGAGAAGTGATAGCAAGGAGAAAGGTCACCTTAAGGGTCATGTTCTTTGCCTCAGCCGACTCCAGTGGCTCAAAGGGGGCCTCAGCCAACCCTTCAAGTACCGCCGCCAGATCCCAGGTTGGAACTCTGGAACAAGCCGTAGGCCTCATCCTCCGAGCCCCACGGAGGAACCGTACAACCAGATGGTGCTTACACAAAGACCCATCACTCACAGGAGCGTGGAAAGCCCCAATGGCAGCCACGTACACCTTGAGTGTGGACGAGGTAAGACCCACAGAGAAGCGATTTTTGAGGAACTCCAGCACTGAAGCCACTAGGCAGTTAAATGGGTCCACCTCACGCTCCCTGCACCAAGTGGAAAACACATTCCACTTAAGGCTGTACAGTCTACTGGTGGAAGGAGCCCTGGAGCTGAGAAAGGTCTCGACCACTGCTGCTGACAGTCCAGCCTCTAGGTACCGGGCCCCCTCAGGGGCCAGACCCAGAGGTCCCTAAGCTCTCAGCAGGGGTGAAATATTGTGCCCCCTGCCTCAGACAGCAGATCCCTCCTCAGAGGGACCTGCCACGGGAGACCGTCTAGCAGTGCTACATTGTCTGAGAACTATACCCGGGTCGGCCAGCAGGGTGCTACTAAGAGTAGGCTGATCCCTTCTTGGCTGACCCGCTCCAAGACTCCTGGGAGCAGAGTGATCGGGGGATATGCATACAGACGCAGCCTCGGCCACATCTGCATCACTGAGAGAAAAACCACAGTGGCCTTGGCAACGTGAGATTGAATCTTGCATTAAGAAGTGGCGAGCTCTCGTTATAACTTTAACTGTCTCGAAGCTGAGCACGTCTAATTCCTCAGAATCAGACCGCTCAAGCATCGGATCCTCCACCCCAGGGGAAGAAGCCGCAGCGCGGGCTTCCACACGGGGAGGGAGAACATCTGAACTGTCAGACGAAGACTGGGTGCATCAGCAGTCCCAAATGTCGCTGACACGTCCATCTGTGAGCCCCATGACCGGCATCGCCGCACCGCCTCGGCAGATGCAGGACCCAATCCACAGGGCTCACGAGGCTGGCCGGCCTCATTGAACACGGCCAGCCGCGAGCGAAGTACTCTGGGCGGCAGCTTATCACAATCGCCGCAGGCGGCTTCCTCGAAAGCCGCCCTAGCGTGCTGTGCGCCCAGGCACCATACACAAAGCATATGTGTGTCCGTGCCCGACATATAACAGGGACACAGGTGCACACAACGTTAGTATTGAGTCACCATACTTTTCACTTATATATATATATATATATATATATATATATATATATATATATATATATATATATATATATATATATATATACTTTTTTTGTGACAAACAACACCAAATAGACAGACAGTTTTTTACACAGAGCGCTATGCTGAAGAGCGATAACTGCCATTACTATGCGCCAGCACATCTACGTCATGACGCAACACCAATCAGGATTGGAATAGTTTCATTCATACTTCAGACACGCTGTTGCTAGGGGAGCATCCCAAAATTTGTTGTTCCAACGCAGTGCGAGTTCCCTCGAAAAGGAACTGTAAATGCATTTTGTGTAAACACAATGAAAAATTATTCACAATTCGTTGCACACAGACTTCTGTTTCGTTGACAATGTGACTTCAGTTTTAATCACTGCATGTCAGCAAAAATCTGTCACTCATACTAGTTACTTAAACATGGCATTACTCTCACTTTTCTTTAAGCTCCATCTCTTTACCCAAGCTTATTAGATCACTTCCTTGTGCATCATCATTAGACAAATATTCAACCGCACTATGGACAGCTGAAGTAAAACTGTAATTGATTTGGGGTTTTTCCAAAGCCTGAAGGCTCTAGTGATTATTGACGGTAAAGGTGTCAGTGTTAATGCATTTACATAGTTCCTTCAGTCCTTGTAATACAGAAACATCTTAAAAGCTAATGTTAATGGCAGACATTTGCTGAATCTGAGCTCTATTTATAACTTGAGTGCTTTAGTGTTTAAAAAAAGTGAAATGCTGAATTGCTGGAAGTCACTTACGCGGATGCCTCTATAATTGCTGAGTCATTTAGACGTAAAAAAAAACACATGTTATCCATCCATTTACTAGAAAAAGGGAGCAGAGAGAAATGGATGAAATGCAAGGATGTGACATTTTAAAATTTCAAGGCTGTTAGGTATGTCTTCAAATTCTTACTGGGAATTGTTTTGCACTACCCAATTAGAACTTTCATTCTAATTGCAACATAAGTCAAGCCAGTGACTGACTAAAGTAAAGTCAAAAATTGTGAAGTCCATGAAATTGGACAGCTTGTATATCTGAGTGGAGAAAAAAGCATTTGAGTCACCCGCAGACCACAAAACTGACTGGAGCAGCTCTGCTGAAAGACAGTGACTGGATCTAAAACTGATTCAAATGATACACATGCAGCTCATATCTGCGTTCTGTAAGATACCATAATCAACTAAATAAAGTAGTTGTGCAGTACAATTCCATTCACACAGCAGGGATACGCTGAAAATATGGTTGTTAGTCCCAGCCAGCATTTGGGTTCAATCAACGCTGTATGGCATAATATATATACACTCACCTAAAGGATTATTAGGAACACCATACTAATACTGTGTTTGACCCCCTTTCGCCTTCAGAACTGCCTTAATTCTATGTGGCATTGATTCAACAAGGTGCTGAAAGCATTCTTTAGAAATGTTGTCCCATATTGATAGGATAGCATCTTGCAGTTGATGGAGATTTGTGGGATGCACACCCAGGGCACAAAGCTCCCGTTCCACCACATCCCAAATATGCTCTATTGGGTTGAGATCTGGTGACTGTGGGGGCCATTTTAGTTCAGTGAACTCATTGTCATGTTCAAGAAACCAATTTGAAATGATTCGAGCTTTGTGGCATGGTGCATTATCCTGCTGGAAGTAGCCATCAGAGGATGGGTACATCGTGGTCATAAAGGGATGGACATGGTCAGAAACAATGCTCAGGTAGGCCATGGCATTTAAACGATGCCCAATTGGCACTAAGGGGCCTAAAGGGTGCCAAGAAAACATCCCCCACACCATTACACAACCACCACCAGCCTGCACAGTGGTAACAAGGCATGATGGATCCATGTTCTCATTCTGTTTACGCCAAATTCTGACTCTACCATCTGAATGTCTCAACAGAAATCAAGACTCATCAGACCAGGCAACATTTTTCCAGTCTTCAACGGTCCAATTTTAGTGAGCTCGTGCAAATTGTAGCCTCTTTTTCCTATTTGTAGTGGAGATGAGTGGGGTCTTCTGCTGTTGTAGCCCATCCGCCTCAAGGTTGTGCGTGTTGTGGCTTCACAAATGCTTTGCTGCATACCTCGGTTGTAATGAGTGGTTATTTCAGTCAAAGTTGCTCTTCTATCAGCTTGAATCAGTCGGCCCATTCTCCTCTGACCTCTAGCATCAACAAGGCATTTTCGCCCACAGGACTGCCGCATACTGGATGTTTTTCCCTTTTCACAACATTCTTTGTAAACCCTAGAAATGTATATATATAGTGAGGAAAATAAGTATTTGAACACCCTGCTATTTTGCAAGTTCTCCCACTTAGAAATCATGGAGGGGTCTGAAATTGTCATCGTAGGTGCATGTCCACTGTGAGAGACATAATCTAAAAAAAAAAAACAGAAATCACAATGTATGATTTTTTAACTATTTATTTGTATGATACAGCTTCAAATAAGTATTTGAACACCTATCTATCAGCTAGAATTCTGACCCTCAAAGACCTGTTAGTCTGCCTTTAAAATGTCCACCTCCACTTCATTTATTATCCTAAATTAGATGCACCTGTTTAAAGATAAAGACACCTGTCCACCCCATACAATCAGTAAGAATCCAACTACTAACATGGCCAAGACCAAAGAGCTGTCCAAAGACACTAGAGACAAAATTGTACACCTCCACAAGGCTGGAAAGGGCTACGGGGAAATTGCCAAGCAGCTTGGTGAAAAAAGGTCCACTCTTGGAGCAATCATTAGAAAATGGAAGAAGCTAAACATGACTGTCAATCTCCCTCGGACTGGGGCTCCATGCAGGTTTCTCACCTCGCCGGGTCTCAATGATCCTAAGAAAGGTGAGAAATCAGCCCAGAACT
Source organism: Gobio gobio (assembly GCF_949357685.1). Taxonomy (NCBI): domain Eukaryota; kingdom Metazoa; phylum Chordata; class Actinopteri; order Cypriniformes; family Gobionidae; genus Gobio; species Gobio gobio. The sequence goes on along the minus strand of NC_137101.1, from coordinate 28,526,370 downwards.
ACACGGGAGGAGCTGGTCAATGACCTGAAAAGAGCTGGGACCACCGTTTCCAAGGTTACTGTTGGTAATACACTAAGACGTCATGGTTTGAAATCATGCATGGCACGGAAGGTTCCCCTGCTTAAACCAGCACATGTCCAGGCCCGTCTTAAGTTTGCCAATGACCATTTGGATGATCCAGAGGAGTCATGGGAGAAAGTCATGTGGTCAGATGAGACCAAAATATAACTTTTTGGTCATAATTCCCCTAAACGTGTTTGGAGGAAGAAGGATGATGAGTACCATCCCAAGAACACCATCCATACTGTGAAGCATGGGGGTGGTAGCATCATGCTTTGGGGGTGTTTTTCTGCACATGGGACAGGGCGACTGAACTGTATTAAGGAGAGGATGACCGGGGCCATGTATTGCGAGATTTTGGGGAACAACCTCCTTCCCTCAGTTAGAGCATTGAAAATGGTTCGAGGCTGGGTCTTCCAACATGACAATGACCCGTAGCACACAGCCAGGATAACCAAGGAGTGGCTCTGTAAGAAGCATATCAAGGTTCTGGCGTGGCCTAGCCAGTCTCCAGACCTAAACCCAATAGAGAATCTTTGGAGGGAGCTCAAACTCTGTGTTTCTCAGCGACAGGCCAGAAACCTGACTGATCTAGAGAAGATCTGTGTGGAGGAGTGGGCCAAAATCCCTCCTGCAGTGTGTGCAAACCTGGTGAAAAACTACAGGAAACGTTTGACCTCTGTAATTGCAAACAAAGGCTACTGTACCAAATATTAATATTGATATTCTCAGGTGTTCAAATACTTATTTGCAGCTGTATCATACAAATAAATAGTTAAAAAAATCATACATTGTGATTTCTGGATTTTTTTTATTTTTATTATGTCTCTCACAGTGGACCTACGATGACAATTTCAGACCCCTCCATGATGTCTAAGTGGGAGAACTTGCAAAATAGCAGGGTGTTCAAATACTTATTTTCCTCACTTGTATATACTCTAGTGCTCTAAACATGAACCAGCAGTGTGTATGCACACATTTCATCACGTCTTCTTCAAATTAAATGTATGCAAAGGACACTCGTACAACCGTACACGACCGTGATGACACAATGGCTTATTCTGCTACATGGAAGACAATGATGTAAGTTAATAAATAGACTGACAATTCAAAGAAGAATGGGCAAAAATGTAACTGCTTTATTCTTTCTGTGTTAAACTGACGTGTGTCATTTGTTCAGAGACTGTAGTGGTCTTAAATGTACTGAAAATATCCTATGTTCTTCCGCGTTTCTCCCTCATTTTGGCAGTTTGGTGTTATATAGGGTTAGATTTTTTTAAATGCTTAAGGTGGCATCAATTTTCTCTCCGTGGTCGTATTTTAATATTCATGTGTCTGTAATGAGTGTGTTGCAGGTCTGTGTTTTATTGTTTGTTGTCTCTCCACAGCATCATTTTGTGGGGCTTTGCAAACCTGTATTAACTCTAGTGTGGAATTTTTCTACAATATTCACTCATCATGACAGTAAAATAGGGCATTCTAGTCAATCTACTGCAGCATTTCCTCTCTCAATTAGTAGAAAATGTGGTTAACACCTGGTCATGCATAGGGGAAAAAAATACAGCAATATATCGTGAAACCGATATAATTTAGAAAAATACTGTGATATAAATGTACATTTAATTTTTATTTTATTTACATCTTCTCAAACCACAATATTAATTGATTCTGGTATAATCTACAACACCCTTTGGTTAGAACATCATCTCCAACAACACCACTGATTGATTATGCATTCATATCCAACAAAACTATTGATTAATTATGACTGATTGGACTATAACATCACCTCTAACAACAGCTATAGTTATGCTATATTATAATATGACTTCAGAATGTGTTGCTAAATATGTTGGTTACACTTTATTTTGATGGTCCACATTCTACTAACTATAAGTTACTTTGCAACTACATATCAACTAACTCTCATTAAAGTATTAGTAGAGTGTTAGGTTAGGATTAGGTGTTTGGGTTTGGTTAAGTAGAATAAGTTGATGTAATTGCAAAGTTAATTATAGTCAGTAGAATGTCTGTTGGGGGACTATCAAAATAAAGTGTTAGCAAATATTAAGCAGACAGTCTACTAATACTCTAAGGAGAGTTTGTTGAGATGTAGTTGCAAAGTTACTTATTGTTAATAGAATGTCTAAGTGGACCATCAAAATAAAGTTAATACTGGTGCTTGAGTTCCAACTTCCTCTGTGTTTTAGTGACATAGATCGTTCGGAACCTTCATGTGAACTAAAATCAATGTAAAGCCACTCAATTAAGCAAGCTGTGATTCCAAATAGCCTTCACAAACTCTACGTGTGACTCTTCGATGGTTGTGTCTTACTTCTAGCCAGCTGGGTAGTTTTAAACGATGCCCTTAACAAGCGGAATCAGTGGTGAGCCCCAGCACAGCGTACCAACACAGCACATCACCTAATTTCAGCAACATCTGACTACTGCCAATCCATTTGTCGACTTCAGTTACACTGTTGGGGATCTTGCTGTAGGAAATGTTGCATCTGCTGCAGAAAGCATGCAGTATATCAATAACAAATGCCACTCAACTTCTGTGTTCTATAGATGGGGGATGGGGGGGTGATATGTGGAAAAAGTATTGTCTGCATTAATGATCAGTGGTTCATTATTGCTCATTACTTTGCCATTGAAGGAAATTTACAGCTCTCACTGTTATACTCTAGGGGGCACTATGACAAATCTCTGAAAGAGTACTAAATCTCCTGATCAAAAGACATGTGAAGAAGAAGCAGAAACATGTGATAGCATAAGTAAGCTAACAGGCTCTATCATACACCTGCCGCAAAGTGGCGCCAGGCGCGGTGCAAGTGTTTCCGCTCATAAATTCCGCCATGTAAATAGCGAATCCGCCATGGCGCAAGCGCAACTGGCTTTTAAAGGTCCCATGGCATGGCATTTTTCTATTATTTTATAGTGTTTCCTGAGGTGTACTTATATTGTTAGTATGATTTTTACATCATAAAATGTCATAATTTAGAAATAAAAGGCATTTTGTCTATACTACTGTTTGCCCTGTGGCTGACTGCCCTGTTTCAAGAGGCGTGTCTGCTGTGAGACTTCAGTAAAAACGCACACTGTTGTGATTGGCTGACATCTTTGCATTTGAAATGAGCGGAGGGGGCGTGGTTTAACGAGGTCTACGACGCACGAGCTGCTGCCAGAGAGATGGATGGACCTGAGTTCACTTTTCATCAGTTCTCTCAGCATGTCTCAGTTCAGGGTGAACTGTTGTAGTTACTAGAATATACTTCAGGTTATTAGTTTATTTCTAGTCGGAGGGGCTGTCACTCATGTCAGAAAGTTAGTAACTTTAGTAAATTATGGATCAGCGCTGACTCGAGACGCGAACCGTTTAGAACCGTTCAGTCCGATTTGGTGAACTGGTTCGGTTCACCTCTGTGGAGCTGCAATGCTCCTGTCTTACGTGAAGAGATTAAAGTCCTACTGGCGAAGGACACGATTTGAACCAGTCCCTCCAGCGGATATGCAGATGGAGTTATACAGCACCTACTTCATTGTGCTCAAGAAAAGCGGTGGGTTATGACCAGTCTTGGACCTTCAAGTCTTGAAATGGGCCCTTCACAAGCTGTCTGATCAGATGTTGACGCAAAAAAACGCATTTTCGAGTGCATTCGTCGCCAAGATTGGTTTGCAGCAATCAACTTGAAGGTCCTTCCCTTCGGGCTGTCCCTGTTGTGCGAACACTGAGACATGGTGCTCAGTCACCTCAGCCTGTTGGGACTTTGGGTCAACTGAGAGAGGAGCAAACTCTGCCCCGTGCAGAGGATCTCTTTTCTAGGTATGGAATTGGATTCGGTCAACCTGACAGCGTGTCTCAGAGAGGAGTGCGTCCATTCGTGTTGAACTGCTTGAATTCGTTCAAACGCAGAACAGCGGTACCACAAAAATATTTTCAGAGGCTCCTGGGGCATATGACATCCGCAGCCGCAGTGACGCCGCTCGGATTCATATGAGGCCGCTTTAACACTGGCTACACGAGCGAGTCCCGAGATGGGCGTGGCAGAGCAGTTAGTTCCGTGTCTCAGTAACACAGAAGTGCCACCAAACCTTAGGCCCATGGGAAGACCCTTCGTTTCTACGGGCAGGAGTTCCCCTAGAACCAGTGTCCAGGCATGCTGTGGTCTCCACGGATGCCTCATCCACCAGCTGGGGGGCCACGTACAACGGGCTTGCAGTTTCGGGTCTGTGGACGGGGCCTCAACTGCAATGGCATTTTAATTGCCTCGAGTTGTTAGCAGTTCGTCTTGCGCTGGGCCGCCTCAAAGGGCCGCTACAGGCAAGCATGTTCTGGTCCGTACGGACAACACTGTGGCCGTTGCGTACATCAAACAGGGTGGTCTACGCTCCCATCACATGTCACAACTCGCCCGCCATCTCCTCCTCTGGAGTCAAAAGCATCTGAGGTCGCTTCGTGCCACCTCAAGTCCACATGGTAAGTCCTTAGGGAAGCACGATCTGAACGTCAGCTTCCTGAGAGGGGCAAGGAGATTAAATCTGCCTTGCCCTCACTCTATACCCTCTTGGGACTTATCTCTGGTGCTAACCGCACTGCAGAGAGCTCCCTTTGAACCTTTGCAGTCAGCAGATGTAAAAATCCTGCATTGGCTTCCATCAAGAGGGTAGGGGATCTGCAGGCATTTTCGGTCGATGAATCCTGCCTGGAATTCGGGGGGGGTAACTCTCATGTAATCCTGAGACCCCGGCCTGGATATGTGCCAAAGGTTCCCACCACTTCCTTCCGGGACCAGGTGGTGAACCTGCAAGCGCTGCCCTCGGAGGAGGCAGACCCAGCCCTGGCTTTTCTCTGTCCCGTTTACGCTCTGCGGACTTACGTGGACAGAACACAAAGCTTCCGGACCTCAGAAAAGCTCTTCATCTGTTACGGAGGCCAGCAGAAGGGAAAGGCTGTCTCCAAGCAGAGGTTGCACGGAGAGGTTGCTCGGGGCACGCTTTCCCAGCATTATCCAATACTCTGCTGAGTGGGTCTTGCGGAACAGCAGTAGTGACTCTCCTGCGTGAGTTCCCGCCCTAAACAGACGGGGGCTTTTGCAGGGCGCTGGAAACGGTAGTAAGTGTGGTGTTTTCCATAGAGATCCCAATTCGTCTGTGACGTCCGACGTACCATCACTGCATGGCCGAGTCACTAGTTCGGCTCCTCAGTGAAAAACAAAGGAGCGCTGCATCTCCCTCCTGTTTATATCCGCGGTGCGGGGCAGAGCGCGAGATGCAGATTTTTTACTGATGAATATTGACATTAAAAAAATAATAAGCTGGCATAAATCAATCAAATCGTATAGAATGTTTTTTTTTTTTGTTGTGCTTTTCACAGTGCTTTTATGCCCAAAGAACCATCACACAACCCGGTCTCAACCCTCAGGGACTTGTGGGGGGTTTGCCTGAGTTTGTGTGGGATCACAGGGGCTATCATCTGTGAGCAGGTTTGAGGTCCATGAGGCTATTCATTGTGCTTCATCAGCATGCAGTGAGGAAGACATTTCGCCTTCAGAGTGTGAATGCCGCCTTGAGATGGTCTGTCTTTAATCTCAGCTGGCGGGGTCTGATGCAGGATAAAGACACCACACATCCTCTCATCCGCCACTTCCTCCAGGTCCTCTCTAGACTTCCCTCTATCTCACTACCTCTTCATTCTCATCGTACCAACTCTGCTGCGTTTGAATCCCTCATGATTCTGGTGGTGACTGGTATGTTTGACTGAGGAGTGTGTAAAAGGGGGTGGGGGGTTGGGGGTTGGGTGAGAAACATTGCGCTAAAAAGCTGGTAAACCAAGCTAGACAAAAGAAAATGAAAGGGCATATAATGCTTAAGTTTTAAGACTACAAAACCTACAAAAATTTGCTTTGAGTGGCTGAAATGCTGTTCATCTATAAATGTTGCCCTATATCTACAAATAAGAATGTCCAAGATGATAATATTTTTTTTTATATTGTAATCACGTGTCATGTTGTTAGAAATTTGATAGCTGCATTCATGCTGTTTTTATGGATATTTCAACAATTATTTTTAACAAAAGTGATTTAATGAATCTAAACATCAGCTGTAGAGGGTAGCTTTATCTCAAATGGTTTGTCCAAATTTAGACACCTCACCTTAAAAATATCTGAATCGTCATGTAGCTCACAAACATTTTATGGGATCATAAGCTCATGGAATCTGACAGAAATTTAATATTTTTTTGTCGTATAATGCAAAGAATTCCACCATTACACAAACACACACCAATATATATATATATATATATATATATATATATATTAGCGCTGGGCAAATTAACATGTTAACGAGGGCGATTAATTTTTTCATTTTAACGCATTAAAAATATTTAACGCAATTAACGCAGCGTTTGTTTTTATATTTTTGCCTAGCATTACATTATATGATTACGCTCTTATTCATGTAAATGCTTTTAAACCATCTAAGGGTGACAAGCCAGAAGAGAACACGCTATATGTCAGTGTCCTGTCTGTGTGCGTGTGTGTGTGTGTGTGTGTGTGTGTGTGTGTGTGTGTGTGTGTGTGTGTGTGTGTGTGTGTGTGTGTGTGTGTGTGTCTGTGTGGGTGTGTCTCCATCACATCCATAGTTGCGCCAGTCTCATGCACACATCGAGTTCTCTTTCGCTCTTGAACAAACAATAACAACAGCACAGAGAATGTTGCGAAAATGCCAGTTTTGTTGAGTATTCTCATAATAGGAGTCTTAAATGAGTTAAATAACGACTCAAATTAGTTTGTGAGATAATGAGATGCGCGTGCGAGCACGTGAGATCCGCGTCATGTTCAGCAGCGGCCGATCTTAAAGTGACAGCAGCACTGATGATATCTGTCATTAATGTTCATCAAAGATCAACGGGAACAGAGAAAAGATGATTAATATATATTTTATTTATTATGCAGTTAAGAAAGGTGTTTGATAACTATTACATTTCTGTATATGTCTAACAGGGAAGGCCACAGGTAAATATAACATTTATAATAATGGATTTATGTTTTAATTAAAATTTTTTGATTTCACTTAAAATTAAAAGTTATTTTTTAAAGCCTAATAAATGTTGAAATTGGCAGCTTTCAGTTAAACTGTAATGTAATGACATTAATGCTTCATAGAGACATTCGTATCAGTGATACTGGCCTTCATTCATAAAAACATGCCATTACAACAAATATTTAAAATATGCTGTCTTTAAATTGTTTCTACATTAATTTGGAGAGTAACTGAAATTAATACAATATCAAAATATAAAAATTCCAAAAATATTAAAAACTCTCAAAATATTAAAAACTTGCGATTAATCGTGATTAATTACAGAAAACAATGCGATTAATTCGTTTTTTTTTTATTGATTCCCAGCACTAATATATATATATATATATATATAATTATTCATTCCAGTGTGTGGTTTGCTTTAAAACACGAGCTCTGTCGTATTCTGCGGTTGTTTCTGAAGAGCGCAATGTTGGTGTCGCACAGTGAGCCCGTGAGAGTCTGTTATATTGATGCACAAACAAACCATGTATGTGCGCGCTCTCGATCACTGATTACACAATGCATTCGATTCATGTACACATATTTCAGTACATTTGCGTTGTTTCCACACACACTCAGGAAGGATAATGTATGATTTGTAATGTGGACGTTAGTGATGTCGAGTTCACGAACGAATCGTTCTTTTGAACCGGTTCTTTTCAGTGAACCGATCGAACCAGTTCACCAAATCGGACTGAACCATTTCAAACAGTTTGCATCTCTAGTAAGCACTAATCCTCAAATATATAGTTATTCACTTTTTGACGTGTCTGACTCTTCCTCTGTCTCGAAATAAACCAACATCCCAGAGTTATTCAGTTACTCCAACAGTACTGACTTAACCTACTGTTAAGAGAGAACTAATGATGATGAAAACGAGCAGAAGAGCAGCTGATATACTGAGCATGCGTGCAGCGTAGTGAGCGACGTTGTTGTGATTAGTAATCGTAGGTTTATGCCGTCAAATCGGTTGAATTAGGAGGTTTTTTTTGCCGTCTCTGTGTGGTCCTGTTCAGTATCGCAGCTTGACTAGTCTACATTTAAATTTACATTTCACATAAAATGAAAACAATCTCGTTGTTATTGCTCTGTACATTGTAAAAAAATGCTGTAAAAAACAGCGAAATTTTGACAGTAAAATGCTGTTTTCCATTAAAACAGTAATATACCGTAGAAAACAATGCATTCTGGGTAATATTTGTAATTTTCGAGAAAATAGCCAACAGGAATATACCGTGAATTAACAGTGCTCAAAGTCGACACTCAGAGGCTGTGCTCCAAATCACACCCTATACCCTCATTCACTATTCCCTACACTAGTTTACTGATAGTGAGCGAAAATAAGTGAGTGAATTCAAACACCTGATGAACACCTGCTGTTATCACTGAAGGAAAGAGATACATGAACAGAAAAAAGTTGCTTTCATCAACTGAAGATAAAAGAAGATATTAAATCTCTGAAGATCTCAGCAGAGGAGGATTAAACAACTCCACCAACAGCATTACCAGCTTCACACATTACTAACCAGACTGACTTTATTTCTGTCAGACGTCTACAGAACTTATTTTAACGTTACCATTATGGTGATTAGTGTTTTCTTTAGTTGGGCTCTTGAACCATGACATTATAACATTAGTTTTTTTCTATAGCTGCTCAGACTGTGTGTTTTAAATACATTTGTTATAGCATGCAAAGCCAAAAGAGAATGTAAACAAAGATGATGTTGACTATTTATTAATGGTCTGATTCACTGAGCTCCTTCATAATCTAATCTATAATGATATAGATGAAGTTTTATTTTATGGTAACCCAATAATTTTACAGCGTAAGTTCTATCAGCGTTGCAACAAATAGATAATTTTAAGGACAGGAAAAAAGCTTGTGGTCAAAACATTTTGGATAGCAGAGTCATTCAGATTCAAATAGACATCTAGCCTGGCGTGGCCATACTCAATTCTAGTCAGAATTTGAGTCTGGTACCGCTCCATTGAGCTTTGATTATGGGGCGTGTTTCAACCGAGCCAGGAAAGACCTCAATTGGATAGACCCACAACCAATCAGAGCAACGGAGCGACGCGTAACGTTAGTTGTCAAATGTCAACAGAACTCAACTGCACTGTTACCAAGTCCGTGTTTTTCTCCATGTCCGCGGGTTGAAGCGACCCCAATTATGTGATTATATAAACCCAGGAATGCGAATTTTAGCAGGCAACCTTGCAAAAATAACATATTTTGCCAACCAAACGTTTTGAGTAGCAATTGTGCGCGACATTGCAAAAACACTTGGAAACCCTGTCTGCACGCACGCATGATTAAGTAACGTTACAAGAAAAACATGAGTGTAAACGATCTTTGGCACAGAGTACTTACCAACACGATCATCGTTTCTGAGAGAAATAAAGGTGAACGCATATACAAACAAGTTCTCCGTTTAGGCTAAGAGCAAATTCAACCCAAGAGCCTTCGATGACGTGGATGATTACGTTACTGTTGATCATCGTCTAAAGCCCGCCCTGACAATTTCATTGGTCCGAACAGTTTCTGTTCGGGCATAAGTCCTCCTCTATGGAGCGAGTCCAGACCGAATTGCCCGAGCAAAATATTTTGTGGGCGGGGCTAAATTCAGCTAGTATCCAGGCTAATAGACATCAAGAATCGGCGTATGAATCTCAACAATGGTAACAATCAAAAGCTTCATTCTGCAATGCATGCTGGGTACAGGCATTGTGAAAAAATCATCCATGACTCCCAGCATGCATTGCGGCATGAATAAATTATGCTGATGAATAGCCTGGTTATTTTCTTTAATTCTTAATATTTACCTTTATTTTTGGTGTTGTTTTTGTGTTGACTTTTGGTAGTGTTTTGTGATGTTCAGAGTTGATCTGTTCATCTTTTTTTTTGACTGTCACCATTGTTGAGATTCATATGTGGATTCTTCATGTCTATGTGAGTCTAAAGGGCACCATAGTACAAACCATTTATGTATTTCACGAGTTTAAAACTCCTTCATAACTATTCCAAATCACTGTTTGATATTTTACAAATTGTCACAGTTTTGGTAATGAAAAATAAGGGTAACATGAGATGTTTATATATTAAAAAAAGGTTTTATTTAGGGAATAGACCATGAATGAGATGAACGAGCCAAGCATTTCATTATGTTTGTCACAATCAATAACAGCTGATCACAAGTGTTTTGCTACAACAAATGTGTCTAAGAAACACTATTGTTACAAAGTCAAGGGTCAAGAGCCCAACTGAAGCAAACACTAATCACCATAATGGTGACCAAACATTTTCAATCACACATCAAAAGTTAATTTGATATGTTAATTTTCAATAAGAGCTTCTGTAGATGTCTGACAGAAATAAAGTAAATCTGGTGAGTAATAAGTGAAGCTTGTAATGCTGTTTGTGGAGTTGTTTAATCATCCTCTGCTTTAATGTCTTCTTTTATTTTCAGTTGAGTTCATCTAAGGCTGTGACTGAAGTCAGTTGTACTTCTCTTTCCTTGAGTGGTTCTGCTTGTTAACAGCAGGTGCTCATCACTAATTCTCAATTATCACTTAATTAATATCTTAATTATCTCATTAACTTCAACAATGCTTCAATTACTCTAACACTCTGTAGTGTGGACACATATAAGTGTTCATTTAAGCAGTTTTAAATAAAAAAACCAGAGCTGCCAGTAGATTACCGTAAAATCAAAGAAAAAACAGTAATATACTGTAAAACGTAACAGTCAGATTTACCAGATGAATCAAGATATTTTCACTGAAATAGTAGTGAAAGTTAATAGAAAAAAGTTGTGCAAAGTCTGTAACTGATAAGGAGAGTAAATATTAAAATGAACTGTTTCTATGTGTTGTTGCACAAGATGATATAGAAGAGATCTTTTAGTTTAATTAATTCGTTTTGTGGGTCACCATTGTGCTGGAGAGTAGAGCCTGTGCTTCAGTCCAGGATGAGCAGAGAAACACTGATGAAATGCTGCTTGATGCTTTATTTAAAGTCAGTGACTGTGTTTGCTAATGCAGTTATGAGCTGTTTGTTGAGTAATTTATCACATACATGTGTGCTATTGCTAGCGATGAACTGTAATGCTGCGTTCACACCAAACGCGAATTGAGCGTCAAAATCGCGTGTACCGCGTCTAGTTTCACGCGCGTACATTTTGAATGCATTCGCGCGTCAGCAGAGAATTGGACGCGCGTAGAAATCGAGCGCTGGAAGCGAAATTGACGCGCGTTCAAGGCACTCCAGGAGAAATATGTCATAAAACACCACTCTGCCTCTTTTCATTTTCATTAAACATATATATTAAGCATTAATAGCCACACAAATGTGGTCCAGGCAACTCCTACATTATCTTCACTGCATGTATGTTTAAATATCCTTAAAATATAAAGTTATGAAACTTCTCTTTGCCCTCAGTCAAAACGATTTGGCAGACAACAAATTATATATTCATGAGAGCAAAGATCGCCCGTTAGATCCACACAAGACGAACCACTACAGGACATCAGAGCCAGCGGCAGACGCCAGAAGGACTGGCCGAGGAAAGGCTGCCTTCGCTGGGGTTATGAGCAGTGATTGCCCGTTGATAGCCTGGATCTCACAACTCCAAAAACACAAGATTATTTTTTTTAAATAGGCGCTCTCTTTATAAATAAACACAGATTTGAGCTTTAAACAACTACATTCCCACCTGAAAACGTCTTAAAACTACATTTTGTGACACAATAGTACTGGTTTTAATTTATGCAAGGTTTCTCATACACATCACTTTACCACGTGACAGCAGCGAGCAGGCTCCTGATTGGTTAACGCGGCGCGAATTGACGCCAAAGTTCAAATTTTTCAACTCGGGCGTCAGACGCGAATTCGCTTCAAACGCGTGAATGCACAAAAGCACCATTCGCGTGTAACGCGCGTATCGCGCAAGACGCTCAATTCGCGTCCAATTCGCGCCATTCGCGCGAACTGGACGCGCGAATGAGGCGGATTCGCGTCCTTCGCGCCGCGCGTAACGCGCCTCCCGCGCCGCGGGACCTCCAGACGCGCGTCAACGCGCCTTTCCATTGACTTAACATTGAAATCACTCGCGCCAGACGCTCAATTCGCGTTTGGTGTGAACGCAGTGTAAAAATTGAAGTTAAAGTCATCGACTTTCACTACAACACATTACGTGTTTGCAGTTTATATTAAGAAATGTTCCTTTTCAGTGGACTCAAATTAAATGTTTACAGTACAAACACCATATGAATGCTAGTTTTAAAATGAGAACTGTTTGAAGCAATCCGTTTTTCAAATGAAAAGAGTTACCTTTCATGGTATTATTACGGTAACATACTTGAAAAAAGGAGAGCTGTAAATAAACAGTAGAGGGCTGTAAATTAACAGTATATTGCTGGCAACCACAGCTGCCAGTAGATTACCGTTATTTTACAGCACAATTTTTTACAGTGACTATACACTGTGAATACACTGTACATATACACTACCCATACAGGCTACTTTCAACAATTGGGCATAAATCGCACCATGGGCTATTCAGACTCTTAGGGGTCTCCATAAATTAAAAGAACTTAAACCAGTCCCTCCAGCGGACTGTTGTTGTCTCCTGTCCACCCATGCCTATTGAATCCCAAACCACAACTGCACCACAAATATTATTCCCCCAGTTACATCAAATATTAGCGGTTCACCCGTCGGATACCCACCTGGATGCAGGACTCTGATTAGGGCCTACTACCGATTTACAACCCCAAATCAGAAAAAGTTGGGACAGTATGGAAAACGCAAAAAAAAAAAAAAATTAAACAAAATTACACCTGAAACACTTCATCACTTGGTGTCTTCAGTCCCTAAACGTCTTTTAAGTGTTGTGAAAAGGAATGGTAACATTACAAAGTGGTAAATGCTTTACTGTCCCAACTTTTTTTTAAATGTGTTGCAGGTCTGAATGACAGGAAAGGATGCATATTTACAAATGAACATGAAAACATGAAATATTTTGTGTTCATATTGTCTGCAATGAAATACAAGTCAAAGTAAATTTAGAAATCACTTCTTTTTTTTATTTGCGTTTTCCATACTGTCCCAACTTTTTCTGATTTGGGGTTGTATCATTAATCCTCATGTTAATAAGTGACTTGTAGTTCAATAATCGCAGGTTCGGTCCCCCTTAAGTAACCTGAGGTTAAGTATCTTGCCCAAAGGCACAAACGGTGATATTCAATGGATCAGTCCGTCAGGGTTTTGTAGTGGTTGTCCCAGTCTTTTAATTACTATGCTACAATAGTTAAAATCCTTTACCTAAACACACATGTATGTGGGACTGGAGAAACAGTGCTTGAAAAAAAGACTTATATGGCGGAAAGCTCTCAAAAAAATGGCTATAATTTGTAAACTCTGTGTTTGGCACAAATCTAACATAGCAACAAACGGACAGATCTAAGAACAGAAAATCCTGGAGGAAAATCACAAGAGCACTGGGACTTGGAAGTCAATTGAATGACAATTTATCTTCAACAGTGACCTGAAATATGCCGCAAAACCCTGAATACAGTGGCTTATAAAACCAACAAAGTACATTTCCTGGAGTGGTCGAGTTACAGCCCAGACCAATTGAGCATCTGCAGAATCACTTTAAAAAAAAAAGGTTCTAATCCAACTTGATGTAGCTTGAGTGATTTTGCCAGAAAGAATGGCTAAAGGTTTTAGATTTACATGGACATTTATACATTTGGCAGATAAATATACTAACAGATGCAACTGTACACAGCAAAATCCCCAGTGTTAAATTAACACTCCTCAGTGTACATATGTGTCCACACTACAGGGTGTTAAAATTAACACTTAAGCAGTGTTAAATTTAATGGGATAATTAAGTGATTAATTAAGTGATGATTGCCCATTAGTGATGAGAAACACAAAAACTTCAACTGACTTCAGCCACAGAATCAACTGAAGATAAAAGAAGACATTAAATCTCTGAAGATCTCAGCAGAGGAGGATTAAACAACTGCACAAACAGCATTACCAGCTTCACACATTACTAACCAGACTGACTTTATTTCTGTTTTAAAAAAATATTATTAAAAAACTATTTCAGTCAAACTGTATTTTAATAGTTACCATGCTGGTGATTAGTGTTTGCTTTAGTTGGGCTCTTGACCCTTTCCTGTATAACTTTAATGTTTTGTCAATTGCTTTCATTGTGTGTTTATAAAACACATTAGTTATGGCAAGAATGACCAAGAAAAACTGTGATCAGGTGATGATCATGACATTGATTTTGGATGTAGTGGTGATCTGTTATTAAATTTTGTTTTATTCATAATAGTGACCATGTGATTCTACAGGATGAACTCAGCACTTATGTGGCAATTTGATAATATGCTGGACTTAAATAGTTCTCTAAAGGTTTTAATCTATGCACAAACTAGACACACACAGACATCAAGAATCAGTGTATGAATCTCAACACTGGTGACAATCAATAAAAAGCTTCATGCTGCAATGCATGCTGGATACCACCAATCAAAACACCCCGATGGGTCCCAGCATGCATTGTGGCATGAATAAATTATGCATCTGAATTGAGAGAAATTTTCTTTGAATCTTACTAATTGCTTTTAGTTTTGTATTTTGTACTTTTTTTTTTTACTTTTTGTGACTTTTAGTAGCTTGTTTTATGTTCAGAGTGGATCTGTTTATCTGATTTTTTTTATTGTCACCAGTGTTGAGTTTCATACACTGATTATTGATATCTGTGTATGTCTAAATGATGCTGAAGATAAATCCCCTTTGAGCTCAAAACTATTCTGAATATCAAATTGCAACAATAATGCTAAGTTTAAACTGTAAAATTGTATGGTCACTATTATGAATGCTATACACTATAACTAGAGCATTAGACTTTAAATAAAATGATTCAGTGATTCAGGCTCTTACATTAATGTCATTATCACCTAATCACAGATTCTCCTGCCATAACAAATGTGTTTTTACACACACACTGTAAGTAGCCAGAAAAACATTAAAGTTCAAAAGAAAAGGGTCAAGAGCCCAACTAAAGCAAACACTGATTACCAGTATGGTAACTATTACAATGCAGTTTGACTGAAAGTGGTTATAAAAATAGTTTTTTAATAATATTTTAATAAAGTCAGTCTGGTAAGTGATGTGTGAAGCTGGTAATGCTGTTTGTGGAGTTGTTTAATCCTCCTCTGCTGAGATCTTCAGAGATTTAATGTCTTCTTTTATCTTCAATTGATTTAATCTAAAGCTGTGGCTGAAGTCAGTTGTAGTTGTTGTGTTTCTCATCACTAATGGTCAATCATCCCTTAATTAATCACTTAATTATCTCATTAACTTTAACACTTCTTAAGTGTTACTTTTAACACCCTGTAGTGTGGACACATATGTACACTGAGGAGTGTTAATTTAACACTGGGGATTTTGCTGTGTATTAAAGCTGATCCTACCATGAAGGGATACTTTCAGATTTTCAGATTCTGTTCAAAAAAAATATTTTTAGTGTGTTCCATGCAGAAATAAAGTAATAGGTTTGGGATGACATGAGGGCGAGTCAATTATTTTTAATGTCAGGGTGAACTATTCCATTAATAAAAAGTATGTGTTCTGTTTTATACAGTCAACACATTTCCTTAACTGAACCCAGCTCCTCTTGGCTACAGAAATCAGTTTCTCAAAGCAGCCCTCATCAACGATGCTGACTGAAATAACAATGAACCGCACACTGAGCTGAAGACACAAGTCATCTCATACTTCAGTAATATCTGCAAACTCTTCCCATCTGTGCAGTCCCATTTTTGTTCCCCCAATCTGTTTATTCAGAGCTCAAACAAACAAAAATGGCTTCCCAGTACTAGTTCAAAACAGTGAAAAGAAAGCTATTTCAAAATTCTCTTTTATGGCGTAATTACTACGTAAGCCAGCCGCCGAAGACCTAATTCTCATATTTCAGCAGAAAAAGAAGTACACTTTAGCATACTTTTTAAAATAATACTTATTACGGAAAGAATATACTTAAAGGTCCCATGGCATGAAATTTTCATTTTATGAGGTTTTTCAACATTAATATGAGTTCCCCTAGCCTGAATATTGTCCCCAAGTGGATAGAAATGTTGATCGGTGTAAAACCGAGTTGTGGCTGTCTTTCTCTGCCTTTGAGAAAATGACAGGCCAGACGAGCCAATCCTGAAGTCTCCTGGTTTGACGTCCAAGCAGGAACGGTTCCCTCCCTTTCCTCCGCCCAGAGAATCTGGCACGCCCATGCAAACGCTCGAGAGTCGAGAGATCATTGCATCATTGCTTGTGAACGAGTGAACGCTGGCAGTTTCTCAGTGTTTGGATGTACAAATGAAAACAGAAGTCTTTTTTCAGTTCCTTCTGATCTGTGATCAGTGATTTCTGGTGTGTAGCTAATTATTTATTATTCGTGCACACAATGCGGCTTCTATCTCTCCAGACAGAACGCTGTTTTCGTGTTTTATATCTTGTGAGTCAGTGTTTTTGTACGTCCTCGTCGCGTCTATCGGTTCTAAAATTTGCATACAGTCATGAGTTTCTGCTCAACATCAGCAGAGATAAACCTCACACACGCCGAAGCTCGGCCTTCAACATCCCCGACCCCCAGTACTGCATCTGGCCCACAGCGGAGGCACCAAACGCGGCGTGAGATTAAGCAGAAGGGGGGTAAGGGTGAGCATATCCGGGCTAGCCAGCCTAGCCCCACAATAAACTGGATTACATCCGATTACTGCTGTTGTGTCTTTGTTTGCGCTGTGTACTCAACGCGCGTCACTGACGCTTTTATTTTATTTTTAAAATAATGCTATTATCAACACTTACTTTTAACTCGTTCATCTCGACAGCTGTAATGGTACTTTGCATGTGTTACAAAGTTGGTAGAATAATGACGAAGAGACGGACTCGGTGTGACTGGGACTCGTGTTTATTCAGAACTCTCAGATACAAACACAATAAACTCGCGCTGACTGACAGCGCTCTCATAACTCAGTAGTTACTATAAATAACTTTGTTAGCAATCGCTGAGCTCAGTCTCTGATACATTAGTGATGTCCGGTTCGCGAACGATCTTTCTTTTGAACCAGTTCTTTTTAGTGAACCGAATCAGTTCACCAAATCGGACTGAATCGTTCTAAACGGTTCGCGTCTCCAGTCAGCGCTGATCCATAATTTACTAAAGTTACTAACTTTCTGACATGAGTGACAGTCCCTCCGACTAGAAATAGACTAATAACCTAAAGTATATGCTGTAACTAAAACAGTTCAGACATGCTGAGAACTGATGTGAAGTGAACTCAGGTCCATCCGTCTCTCTGGCAGACTCGTGCCTGCTCGTGCCTCGTTAAACCACGCCCCCTCCGCTCATATAAAATGCAAAGATGTCAGCCAATCACAACAGGGGGTGTTTTTACTGAAGTCTCACAGCAGACACGCCTCTTGAAGCAGGGCATTCAAGCCAGAGGGCAAACAGCAGTATAGAAAAAATGCCTTTTATTTCTAAATTATGAGATTTTATGATGTAAAAGTCATACTAACAATATAAGTACAGCTCAGGAAACATTATAAAATAATAGAAAAATGCCATGCCATGGGACCTTTAAGCACAAACCAAATGCAATGTTTTTGGACACTTAATTGCTTATTTAGAATAATAATAATAAAAAAGCATTATAGCAATTACATTTATTATGCAATTAGTTAAACAAGAGTGCTTTTTTGACCCCACTTTAATCTCAGACACCACTGCTAAAATTTGAAAAAGATGGTGTTGTGATCATAAAACCTGGACAGTTGGAGCATCAAGATGAACTTCATCATCTGACCTGGTAAGCTTAATCACCTGGCTTGAATAATATTGTTTTGGAGAGAAGAACGAGAAGCAGATTCTCTCCTTCAACATCTTTGAAGCAACTGGCAGATGTTCTCAAGGCTGTAACCATGTCTTAGACTTTGGGGGGACCAAAGTTTTGGGGTGTTTTATTGCGTGGGGAAGAGTGGGGGGTATTGGTTGTATTGCAAGGCCGTAACCATGTTTTAGACATTGGGGGGACCAACATTTTTTTTTTTTTTCATTATAGAATTTAAATTATTAAATGATTAAAAGGGATTTAAGGAAATGGAGAAAAAGAAATAAGAACAGTAAAAGTTTCAGTTCTATGAAGTAAACTATTTTACTATCTTTTTTTTTTACTATAACAAATAATATATATTTTTTAAATATGCACACATTCACTCTTATTTTCTTCTGCCTAATATGTAAAAATGCAAAACGTTTCTTGTCATGTCAAATTCAGTTATGATTAACTTTTTCCCCGCCAAACTGAATCTTCCGTTATTTGGGAGAAAATGCTTCCCTGCCAAACATGGAATTTTCCGTGTTTTCACTGTTATACGCTAGGGGGCGCTATTACACAACTTCTGAATGAGTACAGAATCTCCTGATCAAAACACAGGTGAAGAAGACGAAAAAAAAAAGTGATCATATGTAAGCAGATGCATATGCAAAATAACATGATAATCAGCATTAAACATCATATAACTCGAAACTGCCAAACGTTACTGAATGAAATGTCAAACCAGGATGAACTATAGGACTGTGCAAGCATTAGGGTTGTTGATGGACTCAGTCTGCTCCATCTGTGTTTGATCATCGCTCTGAATCTGATCTGGATGAAGCCTTTGACAAAAACTTAATTTTCTCAGCTTTTTGTTCAAAATTGAGCTTCTTTTTATGAAACTTACGCATATTTAAGTGTTGATAAAAAAGGAATGCATGAAGCTAGAATAAAAAAGCTTTTTTAAAAGCAGAGGGTCTGATCTTTCTTTTGATATATTGCATGCTCAGATATTCATACAACAACATATTCTATGGGCCATTACATTTTTGTGAAAATCGTCAAAAACCCTAGCGGTGGCTGGCAACTTTTTATAAAAACACTGGCGGGTAAACAGTTAACACAAATAATGTCATATTTTCAATTCAAAACTGTAAAATTTCATTAAAAAATGTCAAGCAGTTTGCATCGCTCAATATTACTGTTGGTCGCTGAACGTTTTTATCATAAAACAGTTTTTAACAGTTTAAATTTTTAGCTACTTACATCTTACTTCGGGTTGGAATTTGCAGTATGCAGTAACAGTAAGCCCCGCCTTCTTTGATTTGATTGGCCATCTTACTCATTCTGACAGTGACGAGCGCTGTTAGACCGCTGAGGCAGACCAACCTAAAAATTTAACATTTTACTTTTGCCATCCTAGCAATAAACAGAGTGGTGTTAAATGGAGTACAGCAGATCAGCATCAACAATATCATATATTGGTGGGGGGACAATTAGGCTATTTCCAATTATTTGGGTGAGGTTCCAGACACCTCAATGTCTATGGTGGTTACAGCCCTGGATGTTCAACTTGTTCAACTTGTACGGTGACCCATTGCTGCCACATACATATTATTTTTCCCACTCAATTATGTCGTAATAACGAGATCCTATGTAGTTTTAACAACATCTTTTCTCGTAATAACGAGATGTTATGTCGTTAAAACAACATAATTTTCTTGTTAAAACAACATATATTTTCTACTAATAAGGACGTGTTGTATAGTGATGTGTACAAAATATGCCTGTATCCACATTAGAGAATTTATTTAGCCCAATGCCTTTGTCACACTTGTTTGAAAAGCAGAAGCAAGCTCAGCGTAAAATAGGCTCATCCGCCACCTGTATCAGTGGCAGTGCCCATAGCACGAAATTGTTGTAATTTATTGATGTAGCCTACAGTTCATAACAGCCATGGGTAGCAGGTGCCATGGATCGCTCATTATTAGCCTCAGTGGCGTAACTTTAACCTATGTAACCTACTGTAAAAAACACAACTTGAAAAAAGTTTAAATGACTGACTTTGTTGTGTTGGTTGAGCAAAAATTCACACGCTCACTGTCAAAAAAAAAAGAGTACAAAATCGTACCTTTGAAGGTACAAGTGTCCGTCACTGGGGTGGTACCTCTAAGTCAGGGGTAGGCAAGTTCGGTCCTAGACAGCTGATGTCCTGGAGAGTTTAGCTCCAACCCTACTAAGCCACCACAGTATAAAACTCATGGCTCCCAGCATGCAAGAAAGTATTTTTGGTGAATATTATTTACTTACATTTTTAGTCAGTGATGAGTTTAGTCAAGAATTTTTCTTCATGACAATTTTTGTTAATGGTTTCTTTCAATTTGAACAGATTTTATGTTTTGTTAACACTATAACAAAAGCCACAAACTTGCATACAAATCTAAGAGTCAAACTGCCCAACTAAAGAAAACACTCATCACCACAATGGTGACCAAATATTTTCTATAAAACCAACATCTAAACCTCTGTTAATTCTCAATAAGAGCTTCTATAGATATCTTTCAGGGTTGGAGTCAAACTCTGCAGGACAGCGACTCACTAGGACCAAACTTGCCTGCCAATGGTTTAATTGTACCCTAAGGACCAATTGTGTACCTTTAAAGGTACAGTTATACGTTTTGTTCTTCAAGGAACAAAAATTTACCTCCACTGTACCTTTTTTTCTGAGAGTGCTGTTAAAAACACAAACTGAAAAAAAGTTGAAAAGTTGAAAAGACTGATTTTGTTTTGTTGGTTCAGCAAAAATCCACATTGTAAAAATCTCGTACAACAAAAAAAAATCTTAGTACTAATTTATCATAGCCTTTTCTTGTTGACTCAACTTCTGTAAATAACAGTTATATGAACTGAAAATAAGTTGTCTGTGACAAAAAATAATTTTTTAGTTGACTCAACTTGACATTATTTGTTTTCTGGAGATATGCAACTATTCTGTAACAAATCTTTTGTAGTTGAGCCAATTCAACAATGTGTGTCTATAGGAAACAGAAGTTCTTATTAAGAATAAACAGGTTCAGATGTAGAATTTTTTATTGAAAATGTTTGGTCACCATTTTGGTGATGAGCATTTCCTTTAGTTGGGCAGTTTGACTCTTGGTGTTTTATGTGAGTTTGTGGTTTTTGTAACAGTATGTTGCAAAGAAACCTGTAACCAATGATCAGGTGATCTAGATTACAGCATTATAACGTGGAGTAGTTTACTACTTTACTCATGATAAAAAGTGATTTTTTATTAATTATATTAGCTAACAAAAGTTTTATGCAGAAGATCACTCATTCTGAATTTCAATTCTGATTTTTACATACGTTGCAGGAATTTTTTTTAGACAAAAACACAGACATCAAGAATCAGCATATGACTCTCAACAATGGTGACATGTTTCATGTCAAATGCAAATCATTTTAATACTTTGTTGGCTCCCAGCATGCATTGCAGCATGTCACCATTGTTGAGATTCATAGGCTGATTCTTGATGTCTGTGCGTGGCCAAAAAAAAAAAAATATATATATAAATATTTATTCCTTTTTTTCCTGTAATTTATTTTAATTTCAGAATGTCTGATCTGCTGCAACAAAGTTTTGCTGGTTAAATAATGTTATAAAATATTGGTCAGAATTAAGATTATTGATTGGAGTTTAAGAGGCTTAAAACCTAATCATCTTGGTTTCTTTCTTAGCAACAAATTATGTGTTTTGCTGAAGACTGTTGCAAAGGCCACACACTCAAACAAAGAGGCTAACTCCCCAACCAAAGGAAACACTCGTCACCAAAATGGTAATGATTTTTAATAAAATATTCAACTTCTGTTTCCAATGGACAACCTTTCTTGAATTGGCGCAACTAAAAAAGATTTCTTACAGAATAGTTGCATATCTCCAGAAAACAGATAATGTCAAGTTGACTCAACTAAAAAAAATGTATGTCACAGACAACTTATTTTCAGTTCGTATAACTGTTATTTACAAAAGTTGAGTCAACAAAAAAAAGCTATACAACCTTCAAATTTTGTACAGTGTTAGTAATGACGGACCCCAGTGAAGCCACAAATATCCTACTGTAATTAAGACATATATTCAAGAAATGTATTAAAAACAGAAAGACGCTAGTTTCAGCCTTGTGCTACGTTCACACCGAACGTCTCGGTTACGTATGTAACCCTCGTTCCCTGAGGAGGGAACGGAGACGTAACGTCAGTGACTGATGAATGGGGGTTTCGCCTAGAAGCCAATCATCTTCGAGATCTTAGAAAACGGCCAGTGGCAGTGTCAATGTCATGGGCATGCGGAATTTGCATGCGTAACTCCGCCCCACCATATGGGTATATAAGGAAGTACGCTGGCAACATCGCATTATGTTTACCTGCTGAGGAGCCAAGACTGAACTCCCGGCCGTTCCAGCGGTACAGCGGATGTGGCAGAGGGACGTTACGTCTCTGTTCCCTCTTCAGGGAACGAGGGTTACATACGTAACCGAGACTTTCCCTTTCGTTCAGTCACTCCGAGTAACGTCAGTGAATGACGAATGGGGGTCCCAATAAAACCATGCCGCTCGGCTGTCTTCCAGTGCCCTGCATAAGTGCGAGTACCCTGTCGTAAGACTAGTACATACGAAGGACTCCCACTTATTACAGGAATACCTAGGTACACTGGGAAGCATATTCCAGGTGGAAAATATGCACCAAAATGCCTACCCGTAGGGAGGATTTAGAGAATACACATATGACCCACTAAGGGCTGCATATGGAGAACTCTGGGGAACCAGCCAAAGGTGGATTTTTAACCCCAGGGTGGCAAGGGCTTGCCAAGGGAAAGACACCTGCTCAAGGAGGATTACGGTGGAAATACACGTGTGGGGGTCGCCAGAGGGGAACCATGCACACGGAGGCACCTGGCCTAACATGAGGGTCTGGGCTCAAGAGGGCAGGCTTTCTGGTGTCGGCGTCGACACTGCTGGAGTAGCTCAGGGCTTCCCATGTGACGAAGAGGTTACACTTCAACGCATAGGCGTGTCGAGTAGACTCTGCCCTAGCGGAAGTGATGGTAGCCACCACCGGTGGTGGTAGGGTACTCAAACCTGCCGTGTCCCATCCAGGAGCCACACGTGGAGGTTCCAGAGATCGGGACGCGGGTGCCAGAGGGTGCCCCGTCTCTGAGAAAGGAGGTCCTTCCTCAGAGGAATCGGCCAGGGAGGGGCTGTCGCAAGGAGTACGAGGTCTGAGAACCAGGTCCGGCCGTGCCAGTATGGGGCGACCAAAATGACCTGCTCCTTGTCCTCCCTGATCTTGCACAGAACCGGTGCGAGAAGGCTCAATGGGGGAACGCATACTTGCGTATGCCCCACGGCCAGCTGTGCGCCAGTGCATCCGTGCTGAGCGTGCCCTCGGTCAGGGAATAAAACAGGCGGCAATGGGAAGAGTCGTGGGAGGCAAACAGATCTACCTGCGCGTCGCCTAACTGTTCCCAAATCAGCTGGACCACTGGGGATGGAGTCTACATACTCCAGGAAGTGGCTGAACCCGTGAGAGCTCATCAGCTGCACGGTTCAGTTCTCCCGGGATATGGACAGCACGAAGGGACCTCAGATGCTTCTGACTCCATAAGAAGAGATGGTGGGCGAGTTGAGACATACGGCGGGAGCATAGACCACCCTGGTAGTAGATGTACACTACTGTGGCCGTGTTGTCTGACCAGACTAGTACATGTTGACCCTTCAGCAACGCTCGGAAGCGGTGCAGGGCGAACCGTACTGCCAGCAACTCGAGGCAATTGACATGCAGGTGGCGCTGGGGTCCTGTCCAGGAGCCCGCGGCAGCATGTCCATTGCACATGGCACCCCAGCCCGTGGTGGAGGCATCTGTTGATACAACAACATGCCTGGAAACTCGTTCTAAGGGCACACCTGCCCGTAGAAAGCTGAGGTTCGACCACGGGGTGAGAGTCTGGAGGCAGGCCCGAGTCACTGGGACCCGGAGCGTGCCAGACTGCCATGCCCATCTCGGGACTTGATCGCGAAGCCAGTGCTGAAGCGGTCTCATATGAAGCAATCCGATCTGCGTCACCGCGGCTGCAGATGCCATATGCCCCATGAGCCCTCGGCGGCGGGCAGGCTGAGGCAACTGAGCCGGTGGCTGGGTGCAGCAGCTGGCCGCTGGGGCAGTACGTGTTACAGCCTGGCTGGGATATGGGCGAGTTGAGGAGGCGGGCTCGCTCAGCCTCCCCCACATTACCAGGTAAGGCCAGGTGTCTCTCCTGGACCACAGCTGTGGACATCGCCCGACCCAGGGAGCGTGTGGTCACCTTCATCGCCCAGAGGGCGGGGTCGGTGGTGGCACGCTGCTCATTGAAGAGCCCTGGGTCGGCTCTACCCTCTTGCATGAGCAAGGGGACGGCGGCCTGTCCCGTAGCTCTGGAGGACTTCGCCACCAAAGTAGACGAGCCCACAGGCTTTGGGAGGGCGCTTAGGATAGCCACGCCACGTCGAAGCACTCCATGGACACTGTAGTGCGCAACAGAGCATTCAACAGTGGGGGAGGGGCCCAAACTACCCTTGGCCGCGGCCCCATCGAGGGCAGAGAAGGCAGAGGAGGCCACCAAATGGTTACGGGAAGCCACGGGGACTTCCAGTACTGTGTGAGCTCCTCATGCACCTCGGGAACGAAGAGGCATTGGGGGTGGGGCCCGACAGCTGTCAGGTGCCGCCCCCAAAAAACAATCGCCCAACCGCAAGCGCTCGTGACAGGGCGGAGTTCCACACCAGCCCGAGGCTCGCGGCTGCCTGAGATAACATGGCTGTCAACTCTAGGTCAGATCCGAGCAGTGCTGGCACACCCGAAGGTGGAGCACAGCCAAATAAGATGTGAAAATACATGTGCCCATAAGACAGCAACGGAGATCGATCGCACCCGGAAGTGTGCGGGCGAACCGTCTTGAAAAAGACGTGCCACGCGCAAACTCTTTTTGTGAAAGGAAAGCTCTGCAGAGTGCCGAAGCGCCCAGGGAAAACACACACAGCTGATGCAGATCACTGCACAGATCAGCAGGCAGGCAATGTGAGATCGCTGGAACGCGCCATCACACCAACACCCTGGAGAACTGCTCGTCTCGAAGACTGAAGAGAGGACTTCAGAATTCAGGCTTGCAGGGGTGAAGAGAAGCTCTTGGCTCCGAAGCAGAAACATAATGCAATGTTGCCAGCATACTTCCTTATATACCCACACGGTGGGGCGGAGTTACGCATGCAAATTCCGCATGCCCATGGTATTGGCACTGCCATTGGGCATTTTCTAAGATCTCGAAGATGATTGGCTTCTAGGCGA
Organism: Gobio gobio; assembly: GCF_949357685.1. Classification (NCBI taxonomy): domain Eukaryota; kingdom Metazoa; phylum Chordata; class Actinopteri; order Cypriniformes; family Gobionidae; genus Gobio; species Gobio gobio. The sequence continues at coordinate 28,500,945 of NC_137101.1, read as the reverse complement.
AACCCCCATTCGTCAGTCACTGACGTTACTCGGTGTGACTGAACGAAAGTGAACGCAAATATCTGCCGTGTCTAGTTGGACACTTTAACTTTTTGAATCCATTCGCGCGTCCACAACAAATTGGACGCGCAAATAAATCGAGCGTTTGAAGTGAAATAGACGCGCGTTCAAGGCACTCCAGGAGAAATATGTCATAAAACACCACTCTGCCTCTTTTCATTTTCATAAAAAAATAGGCTATTAAACATGAATAGCCACACAAATGTGGTCATTATCTCCACTGCATGTATTTAAATATCCTAAAAAATAAAGTTATGAAACTTCTCTTTTCCCTGCAGTCAAAACGATTTGGCAGACAAATTATAGATTCAAAATGTTCAAGCGTCCAACTATACGCGGTAGACGCGATTTTGATGCTCTTTTCGCATTTGGTGTGAACGCAGCATTACTCAAAGGCCATTCCCAGCGTTCTTGTTTGCTTCTTATTTATTAAATATACAGGCAATTAGATGAAACCTTGATCAAAATTAAAATACAATTTATAGAAAACGAAATTCACTTTAAAGAAAGACTTTCTACAAAACAGAACTCAATAAAAATCATGTTTGACCCCACTCCATGCCTCCAGACATATTGTGCATCTTACTCATGCTGCTCATTTTCCATAATCAACATACGAAATTAAAAAAAATAATATAGGCTAATATTTAAACATAGCCTATAACTATGAAACTAAATAGGCTAAGTTTTCTTTAACCCACTGTCCGACAAAAGCGCCAGCATTTTTTCCTTTATGACAATGGAATAATATAACAATACTCATTTTTAGCCAAACAGATAAGTTCAAGACATAATTATAAACTATAAACGGTCTACTTTTATTTGTGTAAATTCACAATAACAACAAATGCTGTGGATTCAGGTCTTCATTTAAAAAAAAAAAATGTTGTTTACTAAACACAACGTTTTTTAATTTCAAAAGCATTTATAAATTCAGTTCATATTTCCAACAAACAAAATTCCAAGCCAAAATAACGAAATGGTAAAAAAAATAACGAAGTGTTTCAGCTGACATAAATAAAAAAATGCGTTGGCGCTTTCGTCAGCATGAGTATGATCTATAAGACGCGCAATATGTCTGGAGACATTGAGTGGGTTCAGACATGATTTTTATTGAGTTTTGGTTTGTAGAAAGTCTTTCTTTAAAGTTAATATCATTTTCTATAAATTGTATTTTAATTTTGATCAAGGTTTCATCTAATTGCCTGTATAGGCCTATTTAATAAATAAGAAGCAAACCGAGAACGCCGGGAATGGATTGACGTGCATAACGGACCTGTTTCCTCTGCCTTTGAGTAAGGCTGAAACTATAGCGTCTTTCTGTTTTTAATACATTTCTTGAATATATGTCTTAATTACAGTAGGATATATGTGGCTGCACCGGGGTCCGTCATTACTAGGTTAAAGTTACGCCACTGAGACTAATCATGAGCGATCCATGGCACCTGCTACCCAAGGCTGTTAAGAACTGAAGGCTACATCAATAAATTACAACAATTTTGTGCTATGGGCAATGCCACTGATACAGGCGGATAGTCCTGAGACCTTTTTTACGCTGAGCTTGCCTCTGCTTTTCGAACAAGTGTGACAAAGGCATTGGGCTAAATAAATTCTCTTATGTGGATATGGGCATATTTTGTACACATCACTATACAACACATGTCCTTATTAGGAGAAAATATATGTCGTTTTAACAAGAAAAATATGTTGTTTTCACGACATAACATCTCGTTATTACGAAAAAATTATTTAGTTTTTACAACATAAGATCTCCTTATTACGAGAAAAGATGTAGTTTTAGCAACATAATATCTCGTTATTATGAGAAAATGTCTTTAAAATGACAAGATCTCGTTATTACGAGAAAAGATGTCGTTAAAACGACATAACATCTTGTTATTACGACCTAATTGAATGAAAAAAAATATATATGTAAGTGGCAGCAATGCGTCACTGTAAACTTGAGACTAATACAACTAAAAGTAGTATTAATCTATTCTAGTAAGGTTGGAAGCTGTATTAAAGGCACATTTTGGTAAAACACATTATTACATAAATATTGCATATTTCCTAGGTGTTCACATTATTTTGTCCAACCCAGTAGATGCACTCTATACTTGCAAATAGTAGCAGATATTATTTGTACCGGGTTAGTCGCATGAAAATGTTAACACCACCCACTTACTCTCTATACCACGCCTACACACGCTCTTGTTGTCTGATGGATTTCTTATGTAATTTTGTCTGACTCAACCAGAAAATTGGTAGGTGGAGTTAGTGTAAATAGTCTCTGCCAAGAAGGTCTAAATAGACATCCCAATTTATTTTAAATGTAATATTAAATTAGTTCAAATTACAATCAAGTACTTTACATGTGCTTTGGTATGTGAGTGAACACATCAAAATTTAAAGCATGGCAAATGGATTATTAAAACACAATGCTTTTGTGTTCAATGGTTAGTGTTTAGGTAACTTGTGGTATAGACATTGATCTATAACACCACATGTTGACATGTTATCTCAAACGATTATTATATAGAAAACAGTAGCAATAGGAAACCTACCCCAAATATTCAGCCATGGACTAAAGTATACTATTCAGCCAAGGACCAAGTGTGCTAAATAGAAGCTATTATACCTTTGTAAGTAGATTTGAATGAAAGTGCCTGCTGAATGAATAAATGTAAAAGCATACAACCACATTAATAAAAGACAGCTCATTCTATACTGATTACATTTTTTGAGAAAAGTGTGACAGCAGTGGGGTGGAGTCATATAAACCATTAGCTACCATATATCTGTATTACTTTGACATGTGATTATATTTCATAATTATGGCTATGCACAGGTTCAGACAGCCATTTGCTCATGAATATTTAGCCATAATCATGAATATGCATTGAGTTGGAGAAGTGGCTCTGTTGATGTAGATTTATGGTTGTGCATGGGACATTAGAATACAAGCTGCCAGAACCATGAAACCATGAAATGTTGTAGACCTCAGGTGACCTCAGACCTCATTGTGTTGTCTACTTTGAAGCAAGTTCCTCAAAAGCATGCTAGCAAATGATGGATTATGGCGATGAACAGTGTCAGTTAATTTATTTATGTCTGAAATGAGTAACTGAACAAGACATGTACAATTATATAATGTTCCTATAAAAGAAAACAGAAGCATTTTAACATCTACCCCAGACTAATGCTGATACAGCATACCATGGTATTTGTACTCCAGGGTACATGGAGTATTAACATTGTGCTGCAAAAACTCATGGGACTGTAACACAATTGTGGTCCTTGTGGGACTTGCTCATAGTTGAACAAATTCCTAACACCGAAAGCCAGAATCACTAAGGGCCGGTTCACACGTACACATTTTTTGCTGTTAAAAACATGAAACAAAGGTCAGTAGGATGAAAAAAAGCACATGATCTATTTTAACAAGGTTCAAGAGGAGCACGTTCAAATGATCTATCCAATCATCATGTCAGGAGGCCCATATATACAACCCCAAATCAGAAAAAGATGGGACAGTATGGAAAACGCAAAAATAAAAAAAAAAGTGATTTCTAAATTTACTTTGACTTGTATTTCATTGCAGACAATATGAACACAAATTATTTCATGTTTTGTCTGGTCAACTTCATGTCATTTGTAAATATGCATCCTTTCCTGTCATTCAGACCTGCAACACATTTCAAAAAAAGTTGGGACAGGAGCAATTTAGGGCTAGTAATGAGGTAAAATGGTTAAATAATGATGTGATTTGAAACAGGTGATGTCAACAGGTGATTGTAATTATGATTTGGTACAAAAGCAGCATCCAAGAAAGGTCTAATCCTTTAGGAGCAAATATGGGCCGAGGATCGACAGTTTGCCAACAAATACGTGAGAAAATTATTGAAATGTTTAAAAACAATGTTCCTCAAAGAAAGATAGGAAGAGATTTGGATATTTCACATTCAACAGTGCATAACATAATTAAAAGATTCAAGGAAGCTGGAGGAATTTCAGTGCGTAAAGGACAAGGGCGCAAGCCTAAGCTGAACAACCGTGATCTCCGAACCCTCAGGCGGCACTGCATCAAGTATCGTTATTCATCTATAAGCGATATCACCACATGGGCTCAGGACTACTTTGGCAAACCTTTGTCAAGTACCACAATTCGTAGTTACATCCACAAATGCCAGTTAAAACTGTACTGTGCCAAAAGGAAGCCCTATGTTAACAGTGTCCAGAAGCGCCGTCGACTTCTCTGGGCTCGGAGGCATCTGGGATGGACCATCACACAGTGGAAACGTGTACTGTGGTCAGATGAATCAGTATTTCAGGTATTTGTTGGGAGGAATGGACGCCGTGTGCTCCGGACCAAAGAAGAAAAGGATCATCCAGACTGTAACCAGCAACAAGTACAAAAGCCAGGGTCTGTCATGGTATGGGGTTGTGTCAGTGCCCTTGGCAAAGGTAACTTGCACTTCTGTGAAGGCACCATTAATGCTGAAAAGTACATAGAGATTTTGGAACATAATATGCTGCCTTCAAGAAGACATATTTTCCAGGGACGTCCATGCATATTTCAACAAGACAATGCAAAACCACATTCTGCACACATTACAAAGTCCTGGCTGCGGAGGAAGAGGGTACGGGTACTTGACTGGCCTGCCTGCAGTCCCGACCTGTCTCCAATAGAGAATGTGTGGCCCAAATTTGAAGCCCAAAATGCGACAACGAAGACCCCGTACTGTTGCCCACCTTAAGACTTGTTTGCAGGAAGAATGGGACAAAATTACACCTGAAACACTTCATCACTTGGTGTCTTCAGTCCCTAAACATCTTTTAAGTGTTGTGAAAAGGAATGGCAACATTACAAAGTAGTAAATGCTTTACTGTCCCAACTTTTTTTTAAATGTGTTGCAGGTCTGAATGACAGGAAAGGATGCATATTTACAAATGACATGAAGTTGACCAGACAAAACATGAAATATTTTGTGTTCATATTGTCTGCAATGAAATACAAGTCAAGGTAAATTTAGAAATCACTTCTTATTTTTTATTTGCGTTTTCCATACTGTCCCAACTTTTTCTGATTTGGGGTTGTACATAGTCAACTCACCTAAGTGCCTCAACAGTTTTTCTGCATCCCTCCACCACCCCGACTCCTCACTATTGGCTGGTTCCTATCCCAGAGAGGCAGGGGTATTACTCTGGGTTCGGGCCACATTCCGAACCCCGAGCCCTCCCCTCGGACAGCACACCTAATATGCATACTCTTTTACTCAATCTGATTATCTGTAAGTGTGAACTCTTGAAAATTTGAAGAACTTTTAACTTGAGTGCTTCGTTTTTAGAATTCCGTGTCATGCACTAATTTTTAAAATTTACCTTATTGCGTTCATAGAGCGATCCTTTCGCTGATGGTTTACAGTTTACTGGAAGCTATTCCCATAATTTTCACAAAGCATCATGGGGTGTAGAAAAAAAGGTGGATAGCAGGGGATTATGAATTTTTGGATTTAACCTTATTTTGCCTTTCTCCCCCTTTTTTTTGCACATGCAATCTGCACTGGTGTAGTGCCCAATTCACAATAAACTGCCGATGTCTTTACCTGGCTACAATTAACACTGCCATGATTGCTATAATGTGCACTCAAATATCTATTTTTATATGTAGTCAATGCTATGTTTATTTCCTGTTTGTATTCATTTGTGATGATGCAGATCGATGCAAATTGTGGCTGGCAATTTTTGTGACAGAAATGTGATCTATAACCAGGGCTGTAACCACCATAGACATTGAGGGGGACGAGTCCTCCAAAATAATTACCAATGGCTAAATTGCCCCCCGATATTTGATATTCTTAATGCTGCTCTGCTGTACTCCATTACACTGCTAGGGTAACAAAAGTAAATTTTTAGGTTGGTCTGCCTCAGCGGTCTAACGACGCTCGTCACTTTCAGAATGAGTGAGATGAAATCCAATCATCACAGTAAGGCGGGGCTTACTGTTAGTGTGAATTCCAACACAACCCTTTAGTTATAGCAGTGAAAGAGTGCGCTGTAAGATGTAAGTAGCTAAAAATTTTGCAATGGATAGTGAGCCATTGGAAGAACCATCATACGTCATGATGACCTACAGCGTCCAATACGAAAATTCAACTGCAGTAGCCACCGTTCAAACTTAAGAGGGCACCACTAGACGGTTTTACACCATTTATTATAGAATTAAAAAACGTTATGCCCAAATGTCAAAATATTTACTCGAATCAATGAACAGCACTAATAAAGCCCCAGTCTTGCAGATACTTAACAAAAAAAAAGTTGGCTTAGGGTTTAGTTACCCTTTCAAATGTTTTATGAAATTTCACCATTTTGAATTGAAAATATGACATTTATGAAACTGAATTTGACGTGACAAGAAACGTTTTGTATTTTTCCATATTAGGCAGATAAAAATAAGAGTGAATGTGTGCATATTTAAAAAAAATATATATATTATTTGCAAATAACTACAATATAACTGGGATTTTTCCCGTTCTTATTTATTTTTCTTTTTTCCCTTAAATCCTTTAAACTTGTAATTCCTTTAAATAAACCAAAAAGACCAATACACCCAATAACCAAATACATGATTACGGCCTTGTCTCTAACAAACCTAATTTACAAGAAGGTTTGTTTGTGTGAAAATTAAAGTCAAATACTTCATCTAAAAATTGAAGACGCATTGCGTCAGCAAAAATGAATGAGTAAGATGTGCGCAAAAGTGGCACAGCTGTGTATTGAATTCCCCCCTAGGTATTACATTTTGGTGTGTAACTTGTCCCACACTGTTTGTGTTACATAGACCAGTGGTTCTCAACCTTTTTTCAGTGATGTACCCCCTGTGAAATATTTTTTCAGCCAAGTACCCCCTAACCAGCGCAAAGCATTTTTGGTTGAAAAAAAAGACTTAAAACAGAGCACTGTGCCATCAGTGTCTGATTTATTAAACTTTGGAACAGATAAACGCATACAAAATTCAAACATTTGAAAAAAAATTACTATTTCGAACATTTTAAATGATAATAATCCATGACTAAATTTATTGCAAATATTTATCATCACTAAAATGTAGTGATTCAAACTAATGTAGTGAAAACAGTGACCATATTTCTGAAATGGAAACCGGGGACATTTCATATTTGAGTGGTCAAAATATCACTTAAATCTCATTTGTTTGATTATTAGGATTTTTGGTCTGGATTTAATACAATAAAAAAACACAAAAAAACAAACAAACAATGAAAACAGTTATTGGTAAGCTAACCATTGTAAATAAGCAGTTCAAAACAATATTGTAACATGACTTAACAAAAACACATAACAAAAATAAAACATAAATATGATAAATAAAACTATTCAACAAATATTGTAACATTTTATAATTTTATTTAAGTTTATAGGCAACTATATAAATTACTTTTTTTACTTCAAAAGTTTTGTTACGTTTATGCTTGAAAATAATTCTTACTGTCCTTAATTGGTCTTGTTATTTAGCTTTTTAGGATTATTTTAAGCAGAAAGTATATGTATTCTGCACATGTTGGTTGCAAGTGTAATTGTTTGGGGTTAGGGTTAAGGTTTTTATATTGAAGTTATAGTTCAGATGTGTGGTAATCACTGCATTGTGACTGCAGATCTTTTGGGGACAAAACAATCCCGCACCTTGTTGAGGCTCTGTTATAAAGCACAATATTGTAACACAATATTACTTTAAATTAAAAACGAATAGTTAGTATGTTACTACCTTGAAAGCGACAACGAGGTTTCTTTTGATATTTGACGATAATGGCGCTCTGTCTGCTCTCGACTCGGTACGTTCTTCATGAAGTTGAAGCGGGCGGAGCGTGCGCTACCAAGTAGAGTCAGCGTAGCAGCTGTATGTTGGTTGGGCGCTTTTTTTCCAATATATCTGCGGGTTGTTTGGAACGAGCTGTAAAACGGGGACATTTCCGGGGACAACTCCAGTCGGGGACAGAACATTAAAAACCCTCACCCTATCACCCTATTGTTGATCCAAGTGATTGACAGGTGATGCCAGGCGGCATATGACAGGTTGGGTCAAACCATCCTGGTATGGGGGAGACTCTGGGTTTTTAGGATAATGAAATCGAATAGCCTACTGAATATAAAATTAATTTTATGAACTTATACTTATATTTTTCTGAGATATTTATTAAAGAATTATTTTTAAAGTATTTTTGCATGGATGCTTCTTTTTAAATATATGTAGGCAATAATTAAAAATCTCACGTACCCCCTGGAATGCCTTCACGTACCCCCAGGGGTACGCGTACCCCCATTTGAGAACCACTGACATAGACGAATGATGTGTCAACTCTTTGCGGCTTGTTGAGAAGAAGTGTGCTATTACTTGGGGGAGACTTAGGGATAGCGTCTTTTGACTTGGGCCAACAAGGAACCACTTAGCAAACCCACAGAACTCCAAACACATAGAAATGCAGTCAGAGCATCTCAGTCACTGGCAACCACTAACAACACCCTAGCATTGTGCCAGTGACTTTTGCACAGGCAAGCACCACTCACATTTTCTAGATAAATAACCAAAGCATAACACATTTTTGAAGTACAATAATCACACACATTTTCACAACCTGAAAATAATAAAGTTGGCTTTTACAAGAAGGCCATTATGTAAATATAATCAAACAGAAAAATAAGAGCATACATGTAAGATCAATAGTTAAGCTTAAACACATTGCTTGTGATTTCAATGCAATTCTTTATGTACTCCAAGGTTAGACAAGGCCTGTCATACTCCTCAAAAACGCATACCGCCTGACATTGTTTTTCTCCTTCAGTTGAGTACAACACTAGCGCTTCAACTTTCTCTACTTCACTGTTGAGGCTTTGTGGAGTTTGACAGCTTGCGAGTTGTTGCCCCCCCCCCCCCCCCCCCTCTATTCTCTTGCCAAAATGTGGCAAATAGACTTTCAAAAAACTGCATCAACACTTTATCACCTGTTTTCTTCGCTATGTGACTGAAACTAACATTTAGAGACTGATTGTTGAGTAGTTGTCTGTGCTGATTCTGCAGGTGAGAAAAAAATACAGATAAATAAAAATAGATGTGTGAATTAGGTTAGTTTTTCAAAACTGTTCTCAGTAACAGCTGAGTGTTCATTCACCTATAGGCTCTTTTGGGGGACATGGGGAAATGTAGGTTCCCTTAAAGGGATAGTTCACCCAAACATTTACTCAGCCTCAAGCCATCCTAGGTGTTTATGTAATTCTTCTTTCAGATGAATACAATATGAGTTATATTGAAAAATGTCCTGGTCCTTCCAAGCTTTATAATGGCAGTAAATTGCAGCCCAAAATTTGAAGACCAAAAAGTGTATCCATCCATTATAAAAGTAATCCACACGGCTCCGGGGGGTTATTTTACTTTATAAAATGTGTTAAATATGGATATTTTTCTTACACAAACCCATCGATTCGCTTCAGAAGGCCTTTATTAACCCCCCGGAGCCGTATGGATTACTTTCATAATGGATGGATACACTTTTTTGGGCTTCAAATTGTGGGCTGCCATTCACTGCCATTATAAAGCTTGGAAGAGCCAGGATATATTTTAATATAACTCTAATTGAATTTGTCTGATATAAGAATGTCATATACACCTAAGATGGCTTGAGGGTGAGTAAATTATGGGGTCATTTAGATTTTTGGGTGAATTATTCCTTTAAAACAACTTTTATCCACTAACAATGGCCGGCAGTGGTTATACATCAAAAGGAGAATTGTCATAATCAAATGTCATTTCTCAAATCATAAATTATGTATTTTGTTTTATTACATTCTGTGGAAATTACATTCTTACTAATACTAATTTCATACTTTGAAGGCAGTATAAATATCCTTCACTGCCTATGATCTTCCACAATTCTGTGCTGTTTTGCGGTTACTGGAAAGAACATTTATGTATGTATGTATGTATTTATCTATCAACTAAGTATTGTTTTTTATCTTGTTTATTAACTAAAGCTTGAATTTTTTTCTAGGTGATCAGACATGATGTTATGGTGTCTTGTAAGTCCTTAGGACATACCTGTATGGAAAAACACTGTCTGTCACTGACTGACCGGGCAGTAATGCGGCAAGGCAGCTGTCTTAGCTTTGAGACATAGCCTTGATCTCAAGCATGCCCTTTACAGACACGGCTGTCCCCTTGGTAAACAAGTACACTTTTAACACTTTATACGGTTCAGCTTTCTTTGCAATAATGAGTTAACATTAGTTAAAAGGGATAGTTCACCCAAAAATTAAAATTTTGTCATCTTTTACTCACCCTCAAATTGTTCCAAACCTTTATGAATTTATTTGTTCAATTTTTATTAGTCCAGGTTCTTTTTAATTTATTTTTCACTTCATTTATGTTTATAATAAATCAATATTTTAAATGTGTAAAATGGGTTGGTAATACTTTGGAATATGTGTTTTTGCAATATGGTTAGTTTTTACAGCATTTTCAATCTAGGTCAATGTTAATATTTTAAATAATAAATATTAAACATGTTTATTTATAATACATTAACACATGTTTGTTTATAATACATTAACACATGTTAATTCATTCAACCTAAAAAGTTAAAACTGTATGTAGAAATTAATATTAACCAGTATTGATAAATGCTGTAAAACAGCTTTTTTTTAACACGACAGGAAGTTTGAATGACTCAATCAGCTAGATCAATATGATGCCATATATATATATATGTGTGTGTGATGTATATACTGTATACTGTATAGCTACCCACAACTACCCACAACTTCATCTCGGCCAGTCCTTCGGGAATTTGCTGGCAAATGTGTAATCGCATGGGCAATCGCATTGGTCTTATTACTTGTTCCAGAGCAAATCGATTTGGCTAAAGGCAAAGTTACGTTTCATAACTTTCTATTTTTATTTAACTTAAATCCTGTACAAACTTTTGTACTTATGACTAAATTGTTTGCTTGTGTTTATTTCCTATTGTACAAACTTCTAATACTTCTTATACCGTATCCCGAGGTTACCGTAGTCAGCCAGATCCGGTCCGTATCCAGATCAGATAGAGGACCTGCCCTGCACATAGACATGACCAAAACACAGCCCTGAATGTCAGCAGAGACCATGTCTACAAGACAAATCCCTTGTGAAGGCCTCATCGCCACAACAGCCATCGGCACAGATCCTCAGCTGAGACCACAAGAACCAGACAGGTCCTCTGCACACACCCTATGGCCAGCTTTGGCTCCATACCGACGTGATAAATCGCTTTTCAAGCGAAAGCAACTGGATGAATATTTGAATGCTACCGATCCTGATCTGAATTCTGACTTGTGATGCAGCCTGAATCATAACCACACCGTGTTCATTCGTTGGCCAGAAGAGAACTGGCTCCCTGACTGAGCCTGGTTTCTCCCAAGGTTTTTTTCTCCATTTTGCCACCTGATGGAGTTTGGGTTCCTTGCCACTGTCGCCTCTTAGTTGGGGACATATTCAACAACATTACTGGCTTGACTGCACTGACACTATTAAATGAGAACTGAACTGAGCTAGATGATGACAATTTTAGATTTTAGCTTTATAGATTAAATTAACTAATTTAATAATTGATGATCTCTACAACGGAACTGACTTCAGCTTAACAACAGCCAAAATGCATAATTTTCCTTTTATCACTGTAAAGCTGATTTGAACAATTCTCACTTTTAACTAGTTGCTTATTAGCTTGCATATTGGCTGTTTATAGAGCTCCAGAGGTCACATTCTGTTTACGACGCCATTTTGGCAGGCAGGAACAGCCGGCACCAGCATGAGTTTCAAGGCAACGGAGTTCAATGCGCACTTTAATTCAAAAGACATAGACGTGTACATAGCAAAACTTAATAGATTAAATATAACAGATCCCTATAATGCCCCCGGGGTACTTTTGTATCGATAAAGGATCGGATAGTTTTCCTGTCAGGACACCTGTTGCACCAGCTGTGCGCAAGTTAGTAGCATAGTTTGGATGTAAATAAGTTACAACTTATGCTCTCCTAAATATTTTAGCGTTGCACCATTAAACTGAGCCTAAATCTACATATAAACTAAATATTTATGGAAGCCTCCGATCAGGAGTAACATTAACAGATAATTCTATCTGTTAATGTTACTCCTGATCGGAGGCTTCCATAAATATTTAGTTTATACGTAGATTTAAGCTTAGTTTAATGGTGCAACAGGCAGACTGAACTGCATCAATACGCTCTTGTTTTACATGACAGACTTCGGGTGTGTCTCAATCAGCTCCCTAGTTCAGTAGTCAGGGCACTGGTCAGGGAGTCAGCCCATTGACTTATGTCCTGATCAGTGCCCTGACTACTGAACCAGGGAGTTGATTGAGACCCACCCTTCAATTCTTTACACGTATATGATAATGCTGATATATACATGCACTTATATTTTAAGAGAGAAAACATGTGAATAAATTAACATTATATGTTAGTGGTTAACACAAACCCGTCCAAAACAGCACACCGCTGTGTGCATCTGTTCCATAGGTCCGTGTTGTGCATGTCATAATCAATAAATGTAATTTCTTATTTTTTTGTTTCAGTATTTATTTATTAATCCTTAATTTAGTTTTAAATAGCCTTTCTTGATGTTATTTATATATAAAAGCACTTATGTTATTCAAGATTAAGTATCGTATTTAATGGAAACTTATTTTTATCATTAGTTACGTGAGGCAAAAGTAGTTAAGAATGCAGAATAAACTGAAATTCACGGCATTACAACAACTTACTATGAAAAAATTATTTCCCATTTGCTTTCCCCCACATGTTCAGGCATCCTGGCGAACATCAGCTGTCCATCATGTTGAAATAGTAAGGTTTAAGCGGTCTGGTTTTAAATTATTTTATAGATATCAATGCTACAGCCGCTCTAGCGCTCCCCTGATTGCCTGCCAAAACGGCGGAGTTTAGGCTGTGTGACGTCAACCTCCGGAGCTCTATTAGTACTTAGAATGCGTGACCATATTCTACACCCCCCAATACCAAAACTTAAACGATACAACAACTACTAACTATTAATAATAGTATATTAGGTCAATTAGGAGCTTGTTGAGGAAAAAGTAGTAGTTAATAGTGATTCATTATTACTGAATAGTGAATATTAGTGAATATAAGTGTTACCTAATATTTTATTTTATATAAATAATATGCCTTATTTGGTATTGAGCAAGGGCTTAGCAATATCGCATTTCTACTTGTGTGATATTGCTCATATATATCCCACCAAAGATCTTTTGTCACATTTTGCATGACTCAAATTCACACTGGTCTGCTACACCCAGATCATGTCTGCTCCATAATTAACAGCCTCTCCATTGTGCCGTGCTCCCAATAGCTTGTCTGTTTGACTAGCATTGCCCCTTAGTAAACAGGAAGACAGTTAATTATTTCGAAACTCACATCCACAAATAACTGACTACTGGTCCCCCGCTGTTAGTAATGACACTGTGCGGTCAGTAATTAAAGACTGTTTTCACATGAAACTACCCAACATTCCCTCTGAGAGCGATGGAGAAACTTGTGAGAAAATCTCAACTTCTTTTTTTTTTTTTTCATTTTCCTTTGTCTAGTCTTAAATCATTCTTTCTCTGTCACTGTATCTCTCTCTCTTTCTGTTGCCCTTTTCACACAGGGTAGAGCATGACCCATGCTCTCCTTCAATTACCTTTTCATGGGTTACTGTCTCCATGGCAACTTCACAAAAAGAAATAGCAGCAATATCTGTCTTTAAAAAAGAGATAAAAAATAAAGAAAAATTATTCAAATTAGTTTTTTTTTTCAATGAAAGGCACTTTTAATGTCCCAGGAGTTGATTAAAACCAAGAAAAAAAAAAACCAATATACAGTGAAACCAAAATTTATTCAGACACCTTCAACATTTTCTCACATCTTAGTTTATTCACTATAGTTGAGAAATTGGTAAATATGACAAGAGTTAACCTGTGTCATCTTGACAATGTCAGATAACTTTGATAGAAAGGAATGTAATGGATTACAATCAACCAATCATCTGTCAGCTGTTACATTTAAGTACACAATTAGATAATACCAATTTAGGTCAACTAATAACCAAGTAGGCATAATGCTTCATTTTGTTCAGTCTGTGGTGTAATTCAAGACACTTAGGCAAAAACTGGTCCGGCCAAAGTGTCTGAATAATTTTGGTCCCAAATTTTTATCAATTTGAATGTTTGGGTATAATATGTCACAGTTTACTTTATTTAGTGTCCTAAACCCACTAGTAAAAAAATATATCTGGTGTCTGAATCATTTTTTGTTTGACTGGATGTATACATAAAATAATGATTATATAAAAAAAGAACAATTTTGCCAAAAGTGCACACAAAAAACAACAACAAAAAACAAGGTTATTGTGTGAGAATAATATTCAATTGTGTTTTTATGATACATAATAGCTACCTATTACATTTTCCTTAGACAAAGAAAAGGTTGCCATTTTATGCGAAACTGATTTCCACCACAGACTATATAAAGCATAAATATTTTGAGATGAGGTGGAAATGGATTCTCCAATGATGCATGTATATCCACTGAAGGATACACAGGGAGTGTGTTTTCTATAAAATGCAACAGTCGAAGACATCTCCAAATATTCTTGTTACGCTTCTAGCTCCAGAGCTCCACTGCACACATACTTAGTGTTGTGTTCATTTTAGCATCAGTTTGTCTGTTAAGCCAGCAGTTATAGTACTGATGAGAGAGTGAAGCTTCTCAATGTATTCAAGCCATGTGTATCCAATGGTGCCAGTTATTTCATTACAGTCTGGACAGCTCGTCACCAGACGCAGCCCTCGCAGTTTTACACGCTACAGCACACAGTGATGGGTTTTTCTTTCATCAATTAGTCACCACAATTAATGTGCCCACTACAAGCTTGTGCTTTGTCCATCTTTCAAAGAACATGTCCGGTTCGTATTTCATCCCTAAATCAAGTAAAAGTTTATTAGTTCTTATTTGTTGATTTTTTACATCATGGCATTATTTTCATGACAATTAAGGACATTTTTCCCCGCATTTTCATTATCGTAATGCAAAAAACTTTCTCCGGGTATCCCCGCCTGCTGTGAAAACTCATTTGTCCAAAATTCCAGTCTTCAAAACTCCATTAAACTTCAAATATATCCTGATTGGTTGTGTCACGTTGCACACACTGTTTTTCCAAGTTCACTGTACATAGTCAAATAGCTTGTCTCTTGTTGCACCTGTAGTTACGGCAAAACAAACAAATAAATAAATATACAAACATTCTTATTCTCATTATCCGTATGTGTCTGGATAATGAGATTCTTAGTATCCCCAATAATGATTCCAATGAGATTCTCATTCATGTATTATGTTACTGTCCGGACGCATAATTTAAATCTATCATTTTAAAAAATGCAGTCATAATGAATAAGTACTACATTGTTTAAATAATACATTATAGTTTTTACATTACAGTAATGAGATTTTTTAATTAAGATGATGAGAGTTCATTGTCAATGTCCCCTTTTTAAAATTTTGGAGTGAAATCTGGAGTGAACCTCAAAATCATGAGAAACAGTCCTGAACCGTCAAGGCATGGACTCCACTAGACCCCTGAAGGTGTGCTGTGGTATCTGGCACCAAGATGTTAGCAGCAGGTTATTTAAGTCCTGTACGTTGCGAGGTTGGGTCTCCATAGATCAGACTTGTTTGTCCAGCACATCCCACAGATGCTTGATTGGATTGAGATCTGGTGAATTTGAAGGCCAAGTCAACACCTCAAACTCGTTGTTGTGCTCCTCAAACTATTCTTGAACCATTTTTGCTTTGTGGCAGGGCGCATTATCCTGCTGAGACACCTGGGAATACCGTTTCCATTAAAGGATGTACATGGTCTGCAACAATGCTTAGATAGGTGGAACGTGTCAAAGTAACATCCACAGGACCCAAGGTTTCCCTGCAGAACATCGCCCAAAGCATCACACTGCCTCCGCCGGCTTGCCTTCTTCCCATAGTGCATCCTGGTGCCATGTGTTTCCCAGGTAAACGACGCAAACGCACCCGGCTCTCCAGGTGATGTAAAAGAAAACGTGATTCATCAGACCAGGCCACCTTCTTCAATTGCTCTGTGATCCAGTTCTGATGCTCATGTGTCCATTGTTGCAGCTTTCGGCAGTGGACAGGGGTCAGCATGGGCACCCTGACTGGACTGCAATGCACTGTGTATTCGGACACCTTTCTTTCAGAACAAGCATTCACTTTTTGAGCAATTTGAGCTACAGTAGCTTGTCTGTTTGATCGGACCACACGGCCCAGCCTTCGCTCCCCACATGCATCAGTGAGCTGAGCCTTGACTGTTCCTTCCTTGGACCACTTTTGATAGATTCTAACCACTGCAGACCTGGAACACTCCACAAGAGCTGCAGTTTTGGAGATGCTCTGACCCAGTCGTCTAGCCATCACAATTTGGCCCTTGTCAAACTTGCTCAAATCCTTAAGCTTGCCCATTTTTTTCTGCTTCTAACACATCAACTTCGAGGACAAATTGTTCACTTGCTGCTTAATGTATCCCACCCAGGTGCCGTGATGAAGAGATAATCAGTGTTATTCACGTCACAATGTCGTAATCATAATGTTATGCCTGATCGATGTATATATTTATATCAATTATATTATATATAAATATAAATATTTTATATTTAAATATAAAACAATTCTTAAATATATACATGTATGTGTGTGTATTCAAATATACATAATAACTATACAAAGTAAAACACAAATATTATGTAAACACAAACTTTTATTTTGGATGCGCTTAATCGCGATTAATTGTTTGACAGCCCTATATATATTTGGACATTATTGTCAGTAACTCATGCCTTTACTAATGTAATCTTTAAATATGGGGTGATAGAGTATCTTACATTTCTTGACAGACCCTTGTGTCATAGTTTGTACAAATGTGCATATGTTTGAGCGAAATAAATGTGTTTGTCAGCATAGTGCAGATAAATGTCTGTAATTTTCCTCTTGGCATCACTGTAGTATCTATCCATCTATGAATGTAAGATGTGGAAACGAACGCTGTTACATAGGAATGCTGAGATACAGGTGTGTGTTTGCAGTTGGTGTGTGTGTGGTGTATTGTATGTTTAAATCAAAGTTTTCTGACAGGACCTCCAAGTACTGTATCTCTCATCCCCAGTGCCTATTCTAATGCAAACATGAGCGATTCAGCTGCGTAAGTCTAGTATTTTCTCACATCTCATTGGCCGTAACATTATCCTTGGGCTTATAAAGCCACCAAAGGAATAATTTATTGTCTGTTCAGCAGGCAAAAATTTGCAAGCCTGGCAAATTCATTTGCTGAATAAATAACATTATTAAATTTTTCCTCTTTCTCTTTTTGCCTGTGATATAACATATTTCTGTGATTCAAATCCCAGTTGTGATAGTGTGGAAAAAAATCATTTAATTATCATTAAAATTCTATGCACTGTGAATAAGTGGACTAAGGGACTGAATAAAATTAAATATAATGTTATTTTAGGAACTTTCTAATGTAGGCCCATGCAAAATAAATGAACACAATATTTTACAAAAATATCTGAAACAGCAGGTGGGCCATAAAAAGCCAAACTCCTAGCCAGCTACATTTTTCACCTCTTTCTAAGTGCACAGGTTCATATGCTATTTTCAGAATCACACATTACCATAGAACAATACTGTTTCTGCACTGACTATATGTGTATGTATTATGTATACAGTATACATGTATATTGATCCTGCAACAACATTCCAATCAACCCATAATGCACAGAAGTATCCCACAATGCAACATGTTTGAATTCACCTTTCATTTCAAGTGTGAAAAAAACTAATTTCAACCACAATTTGAATTAGCTTCTTCATGAATTATTATTTGATCAGACTACCGTAAAAACGATAGGAGTTAACTGGAGGCATCTCAGTTGAATCAACAATTTCATGTAATGAGTTCATGTGACAACAATGCAGCATACTGCTCTTCGAAAAATGTATCATACGATACAGAACTCAGATTATTTAGCATGTTATTGAATATGGCAATACCATATTATGATAGAATATGTTAATGTATTTGGTATTAGCAGACTAGATCTGCTACTGATGTTGATTATTGCTGCTGCAGAGCAAGTATGGATTTGCTACTGCTAATAGATACACAGACATGCTGCTGTGAGCATGTAAAAGGGCGGTCACACTGCACTTTTCGTTCCATTGACTTCCATTCAAACGCATGAGAATGTGCCAGACCGGAAATGCAAGCTCATGCGAAAAGTTTCGCATTTTACTGTGCTCCAAAGTTCAAGCTTGGTGAACTCTGAGCTGCGAATTTGCATCATGTCATGACGTGTGACCAGTAGAAGTGACTCGGAGTGACTGAACGAAAGGGAACGTCTCGGTTACGAATGGGGTCCCAATAAAATCACGCCACTCGGCTGTCTTCCAGTGCCCTGCGTAAGTGCGAGCTCCCTGTCGTAAGTTAGTATGGACGAAGGACTCCCACTTAACACAGCAATACCAAGGTACACTGGGAGGCATATTCCAGGTGGAAGTATGTGCCAAAATGCCTACCTGTAGGGAGGACTTAGAGAGTACACATATGACCCGCTGAGGGCTGCATATGGTGAACTCTGGGGAACCAGCCGAAGGTGGACTTTTAACCCCAGGGTGGCAAGGCTTGCCAAGGGAAAGACACCTGCTCAAGGAGGCTTACGGTGGAAATACACGTGTGGGGGTCACCCAGGGGGGGAACCATGCACACGGGGGCACCTGGCCTGACACGAGGGTCTGGGCTAGAGAGGGCAGACTTACTGGTGTCAGCGTCGACAACGCTGGAAGAACTCAGGGCTTCCGGAAAGCAACCTGAGGAAAAGAATCGCATGTATCCAGTCCGTGGAGTGGAATGGCGAGCAAGCAAAGACACCTGAGCCTAGTCCATTACCGGCCACTAGTAGAGGCGAGTACATAGTCGGACACGGGCTCCACTCGGAGATTGTAAAATCTGGCGAATGTATTCGGTGTCGCCCAGCCTGCAGCTCTGCAGATGTCTTTTAGCGAGGCGCTGAGTGGAGTGTGCCCTGACCCCAAGGGGGCATGGACAACCCTGCTGCTGGTACGCCAAAACAATGGTGTCCACTATCCAGTGAGACAGCCTTTGCTTTGAGAGAGCCTTTCCCTTCAGCTTCTCACCATAACAGACAAAGAGCTGGTCTGAGGTCCTGAAACACTGCGTTCTGTCTACGTAAGCACGGAGGGCGCGTACTGGAAAAAGCAGTGCCAAGGCTGGGTCTGCCCCCTCCAAGGGCAGCGCTTGTGGGTTCACCACCTGGTCTCTGAACGGAGTGGTGGGAACCTTGGGCACATATTCGGCCCGAACTCCAGGCATGCTTCGTCAACCAAAAATGCCTGCAGGTCCCCTAACCTCTTGGTGGAGGCCAAAGCGGTTAGGAGCGCTGTCTTCATTGACAAGAACTTAAGATCGACTGACCGCAAATGCTCAAAGGGAGGCCTCTGCAGAGCATCTAAGACTACTGCGAGGTCCCAAGAGGGCACGAGGGGAGCACGAGGAGGATTCAGTCTCCTCGTTCCCCTCAGGAACCTGATGACCAGGTTGTGCTGACTTACCTTTTTGTTCTCCAAGAGGTCGTGGTGGGCAGATATTGCGGCCACATATACTTTAAGGGTGGAAGGAGACAGCCTTCGTTCCAACCCTTCTTGGAGAAATGAGAGCACGGACCCGATCAGGCATTTCCAGGGGTCTTCTTGACGAGAAGAGCACCAGGTGACGAAGAGGTTCCACTTCAACGCATAGGCGTGTCTGGTAGACACTGCCCTAGCGGAAGTGATGGTAGCCACCACCGGAGGTGGTAGGGTACTCAAACCTGCCACGTCCCATCCAGGAGTCACATGTGGAGGTTCCAGAGATCAGGACGTGGGTGCCAAAGGGTGCCCTGTCTCTGAGAGAGGAGGTCCTTCCTCAGAGGAATAGGCCAGGGAGGGGCTGTCGCAAGGAGTAAGAGTTCGGGGAACCAGGTCCGGCTGTGCCAATACGGGGCGACCAGAAGGACCTGCTCCTTGTCCTCCCTGATCTTGCACAATAGCTGTGCGAGAAGGCTCACTGGGGGAAACGCATACTTGCGTAGGCCCTGTGGCCAGCTGTGCGCAAGTGCATCCGTGCCGAGCATGCCCTCAGTCAGGGAATAAAACAGGCTGCAGTGGGAAGAGTCGTGGGAGGCAAACAGATCTACCTGTGCGTCGCCGAACTGTTCCCAAATCAGCTGGACCATCTGGGGATGGAGTCTCCATTCTCCAGGAAGTGGCTGAAACCGTGAGAGCGTGTCGGCTGCACGGTTCAGTTCTCCCAGGAAATGGACAGCACGAAGGGACCTCAGATGCTTCTGACTCCATAGAACGAGATGGCGGATGGTGGTTGATGTACGCTACAGTGGCTGTGTTGTCTGTCCTGACTAGTCCATGTTGACCCTTCAGCAACTCCTGGAAGCGGTGCAGGGCGAACCATACTGCCAGCAACTCGAGGCAATTGACATGCAGGAGGCGCTGGGGTCCTGTCCAGGAGCCCGCGGCAACATGTCCATTGCACATGGCACCCCAGCCCGTGGCAGAGGTATCTGTTGATATGAGTCTTGACAGATGATGACAGAGTCTTGACCGTAACACCGAGATGGCCATGTTCCCGCAGTGGGAACATGAGTCATCTACAAGCGCTGCCTGAGCGTGCTGAAAGCCCAAACACATCAGACAGTGATTGTGCCCATCGGAAGGCGGAAGAGACCGACCGCACCCAGAAGCACACGGCGAGACATCCTGAAAAAGGACGTGCCACGTGTGAGCTCTTTTTGTGAGAGGAAACCTCGCAGTTGATGCCGAAGCGCCCAGAGAAACGCACACCAGCTGGAAACAGATCACTGCACAGATCAGCAGGCAGGAAGTATGCGATCGCTGGAACGCGCCGTCACACCAACACCGACTGGAAGGCTGCTCGTCTCGAAGAAGCTGACAGAGTCTCAGAAGACTTTGTGGAGTGAAGAGTAGGTACTCTTGGCTCCGAAGCAGAAACATAATGTGACATTGCCAGCGTACTTCCTTATATACCCACACGGTGGGGCGGAGTCCGCTATGCAAATTCCGCATACCCATGGCATTGACACTGCCATTGGGCGTTTTCTAGATCTCGAAGTTGATAGGCTTCTAAGCGAAACCCCATTCGTCAGTCACTGACGTTACTCAGAGTGACTGAACGAAAGGGAACTATACTTCACGGAGTGACCTCTTGGCTGAATTAAAAGAAGGATATTTTTGCAGTAAAGTCGAGTAGATTGTATATTTTTTAACATATTGAATGATTAACTATTTGTTATATGCTGAATTTGTGTTTATAAAAAAGCCGCTTCAAAGAGTTACGTCATGTCACAACCGTTGCTGTGTCCGGCAAAATTTTGCATGCTCAAAGTCTAGTGTGCAGGGGTTAAAGTGAACAGCTGGATCGTCTCATGCACAACGCTGACAAAATCGTTCTGCGCTTCCGCCACTCTATTGAAGTGATAACGAGCGCCAGGAATACATTTATCCATTGGAATACAAGCACAACATCACATGTACAGTAAAGGCTCTGTGACAAAACTAGCTGAACCAGACTGAATAGCTCCGAGTCCAACCATGTAAAGTGAAGTGTTAAAGGTCCCATGGCATGAAATTTTCATTTTATGAGGTTTTTCAACATTAATATGAGTTCCCCTAGCCTGAATATTGTCCCCAAGTGGATAGAAATGTTGATCGGTGTAAACCCGAGTTCTGGCTGTCTCTCTCTGCCTTTGAGAAAATGACAGGCCAGACGAGCCAATCCTGAAGTCTCCTGGTTTGACGTCCAAGCAGGAACGGTTACCTCCCTTTCCTCCGCCCAGAGAATCTGGCACGCCCATGCAAACGCTCGCGAGATCATGGGTTGTGAACGAGTGAATGCTGGCAGTTTCTCAGTGTTTGGATGTACAAATGAAAATAGAAGTCTTTTTTCAGTTCCTTCTGATCTGTGATCAGTGATTTCTGATGTGTAGCTAATTATTTATTATTCGTGCACACAATGCGGCTTCTCTCTCTCCCGACAGAGCGGTGTTTTCGTGTTTTCTATCTTGTGAGTCAGTGTTTTTGTACGTCCTCGTCGCGTCTATCGGTTCTAAAATGTGCATACAGTCATGAGTTTCTGCTCAACATCGGCCTCACACACGCCGAAGCTCGGGCTGCACTGGCCAGTGGCCTTCAACATCCCCGACCCCCAGTACTGCATCTGGCCCACAGCGGAGGCACCAAACGAGGCGTGAGATTAAGCAGAAGAGGGTAAGCGTGAGCGTATCTGGGCTATCTAGGCTAGCCAGCCTAGCCCCACAATAAACTGGATTACATTCGATTACTGCTGTTGTGTCTTTGTTTGCGCTGTGTACTCAACGCGCGTCACTGACGCTTTTATTTTATTTAAAAAATAATGCTATTATCAACACTTACTTTTAACTCGTTCATCTCGACAGCTCTAATGGTACTTTGCATGTGTTACAAAGTTGGTAATAATGATGAAGACGGACTCGGTGTGACTGGGACTCGTGTTTATTCAGAACTCTCAGATACAAACACAATAAACTCGCGCTGACTGACAGCGCTCTCATAACTCAGTAGTTACTATAAATAACTTTGTTAGCAATCGCTGAGCTCCGTCTCTGGTACATTAGTGATGTCCGGTTCGCGAACGATCTTTCTTTTGAACCAGTTCTTTTTAGTGAACCGAATCAGTTCACCAAATCGGACTGAATCGTTCTAAACGGTTCGCGTCTCCAGTCAGCGCTGATCCATAATTTACTAAAGTTACTAACTTTCTGACATGAGTGATAGTCCCTCCGACTAGAAATAGACTAATAACCTGAAGTATATGCTGTAACTACAACAGTTCAGACATGCTGAGAGAACTGATGTGAAGTTAACTCAGGTCCATCCGTCTCTCTGGCAGCAGCTCGTGCCTGCTCGTGCCTCGTAGACCTCGTTAAACCACGCCCCCTCCGCTCATTTAAAATGCAAAGATGTCAGCCAATCACAACAGTGGGCGTTTTTACTGATTTCTCACAGCAGACACGCCTACAGGGCAAACAGCAGTATAGAAAAAATGCCTTTTATTTCTAAATTATGACATTTTATGATGTAAAAGTCATACTAACAATATAAGTACACCTCAGGAAACATTATAAAATAAAAGAAAAATGCCATGCCATGGGACCTTTAAGGTAAACTATAAACTGCCTACAAGACTGTAATGATGGGCGTAGTCAGCTATGAGGTCACCAAGGTCCGGACCTCTGTATTTTTCAGAGGCGTATATAATAAATGTTGTAAAATAATTTCAACCAGATTTGGCATAGAATAACGAATGTGTGTGTACATATTGTGAATTAATTTATTAAAAGTCTTTACCTAGCGATCGTATCCTTCAGTGAATTAACTTCTCTAAGCAAAAACTGAGAGAAAAAGAAAGAGTGATGGAAATGAGAGAGTGATGAAATGAGGAGAGAGCATGTATGACAAGATTATCTACTGACCACTAACATGGTTTTGAAAGCTATGTATTATTATTATTTTTTTTGTCCTTCAAACATCTTAAACTGCACATATGTAGGTCAGATAAATAAACAAATTCTTCGGGGACCATGTTCCCCAAACCCCCCTAAATAGCTATAATTTGGGACTTCACTGGTTTTAAAATTCCTTAAGGCAGTTGCATGCTCAAAAGTTGTTGCTGTTTCTGGAAACCTGTTTGCTTTGACCTCACATCTGGAGTTAATGCATGGCTGGTAATGTGTTGCAGCCTGGAATATTTATATATAGGCCTAATTAATATTAAAATTTAATATTCAGACAATATATACTCATTGTATCTCTGTGCTTTGATGATTTAGTTTTTTTTTTTTAAATACTAATTATTTCTGTGGTAGAAAACATTGTGGCACCAAGATCAGCTACTATGGGGGCCCTTGGGTTTGTCAAGTCAAATCAAGTCACAGTACCAGTCAATAAGGGAGCTATTTTAACTAGATGTGAGAATAGCCACACTATTTGAACCATCATAAATTGTTGTTTCTTATGTCTTATGATGAAGCAAAACTTTTGATTCTGCATTTTGACATTGAGACTGCAATAGGTCTATCTAGGTTGTGATTTATTTCTGTTATAGTTGTGTCTTCAGCCATTTTGGCGTGTTACATTTTCATAATTTTTATACTTCCCACTTTTATGTTTGAATTTCATTGTGAAAAACAAGGTTGTGTCCCATATTATTTTAACATAGTATCATCAACATATCAGTGTAGATGTAGATGTACCAAAATAAAACCATTAAAATATGACGTAATATTAATAAGACTTAATAAGACTTAGTAAGACTTAGTAAGTCTTCATGTCCCAAAAAGTATTGCTATACCACGATACTCAATATGTTGCCCCACGGTGAGTAATTTTTCCCTTTTGCACCTATGCTCCATTTGAGGGTTTCCCCACCTGCCAAATCCCACTTTAACCACTAGTAGTGTGACCACAGCTTAAAGGGTTAGTTCACCCAAAAATGAAAATTATGTCATTAATTACTCACCCTCATGTCGTTCGACCCCCGTAAGACCTCCGTTCATCTTCGGAACACAAATTAAGATATTTTTGTTGAAAGCTGATGGCTGAGAAAGGCTTCAGATAGGCCTCCATTGGCATTCAGTACATTTACACTCCCAAGACCCATAAAAGGCACTTAAAACGTCGTTACATCTCACCAAAGTGTCTCTACAATAATTTTACGATGCAACGACAATAGTTTTTGTGCGAAAAAAAAAACAAAAAAACACATTTATCCAACTTGTTCTTGTCTTCCGTGTGTGCCTCCACGACGCATGCGCGAGAATATTACGCAGATCCGGCGTTCGGACATATGACCCAGAAGCGATTTGTTTACAAGCAGAGGAAGACGCACGTATCTAAGCTGTTGAATTCTACATTGATCGTGCTTTAGGTCTCGGCGTAGTGCTCAAAATGGGACTAAAGTGTGCATTTCATGGATTCCCGAACCCCGGCGCTACGTCATATTCTCGCGCATTCGTCGTGGAGGCACACACGGAAGACAAGAAGAGGTTGAATAAAGTCATTTTTATTTTTTTTGCGCACAAAAACTATTGTCGTCGCTTCGTAAAATTATTGTAGAGCCACTGTGGTGAGATGGACTTTGTAACGACGTTTTAAGTGCCTTTTATGGGTCTTGTGAGTGTAAATGTACTGAATGCCATTGGAAGCCTATCTGAAGCCTTTCTCAGCCATCAGCTTTCAACAAAAATATCTTCATTTGTGTTCCGAAGATGAACGGAGGTCTTACGGGTGTCGAACTACATGAGGGTGAATAATTAATGACAGAATTTTCATTTTTGGGTGAACTAACCCTTTAAGATATGCTGCTGCTGTATAAATAGCCATGTATAAGTCCCGTAGAAGATCTAGACAGGTGGAGCTGGGGGGGTTCAGAGGAACTGCTGCAAGACTAGCTTACAGCAAAAAAAATTAACCAGACTGTTTAAATGATGAGCAAGCAATCTCATTGGCCGCAGGATCAGCAGAGGCCAATCAGCTTGTGCCATGCGTTAATGATGTGGTGATCCAAGACTACAAAACCAGTCATAAGTCACACAGGTTTATTTGTGGCAATAGCCAACAATATATTGTATGGTTCAAAATAATCGATTTTTCTTTTATGCCAAAAATCATTAGGATATTACGCAAATATCATGTTCCATGAAGATATTTAGTAAATATATATAAAAAATATTATTAGTAGGAATATGCATTGCTAAGGACTTAATTTGGACAACTTTAAAGGTGATTTTCTCAATATTTAGATTTTTTTGCACCCTCAGATTCCAGATTTTAAAATAGTTGTATCTCGGCCAAATATTGTCCTATCCTAACAAACCATACATCAATGGAAAACTTATGTATTCAGCTTAAAAAAAAACTGGGTCCAAGGTCATATATATATATATATATATATATATATATATATATATATATATATATATATATATATATATATATATATATATATATATATATATATATATACACACACTTTACTGTGCTGTATGCATTACACTAATATTCCATTCCAAACCCTAAAATCTAAAATTAGCAATAGCACTGCTACATTGTTTGATAGCTGTCTGCTTCTCAATTTAAATAAAGTAACCCCTGACATTTGAGGAATATTCTCAGATATGTTGTAAATAGACATTTATTTTTATTAAATATTCATGAATTTGTTCGCCATTAGTCATCAGCAGTAACATAAAAATATATGTAACTGAATATAAAGGGAGTTGAAGTGTTCCTATAAACGAAAGCTGTTTGAGAGAAAGATTAATTGGCCTTGTGCCATTGGAAAGTCTGTCCTCTTCTTCCTCCAGATTCGGCTATTCCATTGAGGAAGTATACTGCTGTCAAATCACTGAATGCTTGCCAGCGGCAATATAATTTTATGGAGGCTTCACCCACTTATTTCCTGAATGACATTTAGGTAAGGGATAGTTTTATGTTTATCATTTGTTGATGAGCTTGATATATACTGAAGGATGAATTTGCAATAAAAAAGACATTTACTTGTCTTTAGCAGTACATATAGCGGTATTTGTGGTATCTTTGTGGTCTCGGCACTATACTAAGTAGTTCCTACAATTTCTTAGCTATATACTATGCACTACAGAACTCTTAATTAACGCTCAAATTAGTAATTTTTTGCCTAGTTTAATGTGCAGATAAAAGTCCTAAAAGTCTTTCAAACACGAAAATTATAGTTATTTTTATTCATTTATATGCATATATATATATATATATATATATATATATATATATATATATATATATATATATATATATATATATATATATATATATATATATATATATATATATATATATTATTTAAACAGTACCATTTTCTTGAAAAATGACACTTTTTTCAGTTAATCACTTAAACTTAAATTATGTTTGCTACCTCAATTTAAATCCAATCTGAATTGAAAAACTGAACTGGAATTTTAAAGGGAAAGAAAACTTTTCTTCATTACCAGTAACTAGAGAGGCTAAGAGCCTTTAGAGTCAAATGAGATTATGTTGATGTTTTACTGTGCAAGAGTTAATCATGTTCCTTGTAATTTGCTCACTAGAGAACTATCTTGGTCCTCACTTAAGTTTGCTTTTATTTTTTAGAAGGAAACTGATTACAGTCTCATTCGAGTGTTTGATCATGCAATGAAGGTTTATTGCCGTCCTCCATGACTAAGATTTGTAGGACAACAGCATCCAAGACCATCATTATTTGTAATGAAATATAAGGGTAAATGAATACATTCTCCAGAGAAAGCCTTATTGCTTTTCCTCCTTTTTATTCATGGCTGACAAAAATAATATTTTGCCATGGTGTTGTTAGTTGCATGCAATTTATTCAAGGATACAAGGCTAAAGGAATGTGACGTCCTGCATTATAAGGTATTCATTAAACGGCAATGCCTTTAATTCCATTTTCAATTGAAAATAAGAATACCAATCATGGTGCGATGGAAGACAAAGTGGATGTTGTTTTGCTACGAGTCGGGCAATAGTAAAAACTACATGATTGCTTTTCGACACAAACTGCCCACAATAACAATGACTAAGACAGTCGAAGTTACAATGAATAATGCTTCTATTATACTGGGGAAAAAAGCTTTATGGCACTTATGTATGGGACATTTTGCAGAAACATCAGGAAGACAACTAAACGCACATGTACTTTTTTCCTAAATAGTGCACACTTTGGCTTCCCATTCTTATTTTTTTTTTTTTAAGCATTAGAGGCACACATTTCTTGTATTTCCACTGTGAAAATGAAACTATATAAACTGTTATCTAACATAAAATTAACATAGCATGCATAGATATGTAACCAATTAGTACATATATCAAACTGAAACATATCCACCCATCAACCAATGAATCAGTAGGAAGCGCCTCGTCAGATACTGCTTACACAAACAACTTTATGTGTAACAAATATGTTAACTCGGCAGTTGGGGCATGAAGTTATGGATTTTGGATTCTCAAGGGAAGTAATGGCTTCAGCAAGAAAACCAGATAGTCTAACATACAATGAACTGGAGGAACCTCTTTGTAATGTATATTTTAAAGAGATATTATCTTGCTAAAACAGGAAGGATCCTACTTTACAATGGCAAAAAAGCTAATAGACACTTTTCAGAACTTGCATTATCCACATTATTATTTGCATTATTTAATGTCTCCAATTCATTTATGCTGCATGTCTTTGGGGTGCAGAGGAAACCAACATGAAAAAAGGCATGTAAATTCCACACAGAAAGGCCAACCCAATCTCATGGTAACAGTTCTACTGGACCAACTTTATATTAGGTGGCCTTAACTACTATGTACTAACATTTTAATTAATCATTTGATACAATGCACTTATTGTGTACACACATGTTTTTACATTGTACTTACATTTAAAAAAATACCTGCATGTAATTACATCTGTAATTAATTTCTGTAGTTACATTTGTAATTACACAGTTGACACTTCCCTTATACCTAACCCTACCCTTAAACTTACCCATACCACCACACCTGTCCCTAACCCTACCCGTATCCCACCTCAATATCAGCAAAGGTCTTTTGCAATACAATTTGAACACAGTAAGTACATTGTACTTATTTTTTGATGCAAGTACATAGTACTTACGTTTGTAACGCGTAAAGCGTTTATTAATCTTTGTTAATGTTAATTTCAACACTTACTAATACATTATTAAAATCTTGTTAACATTAGTTAATGCAGTGTGAACTAACATGAACAAACCATGAACAGCTGTATTTATATTAACTAACGTTAACAAAGATGAACAAATACAGTAACAAATGTAATGCTCATGGTTAGTTCATGTTAGTTAATACATTAACTAATGTTAACTAATGACCATTATTCTAAAGTGTTACCAGTATAATTAGTACATTCTGGTTCAGATTGGTTACTTCTTTATTTTGTTTCCAACTTGAATGCATGGCAGGTTGTAACCAGTTCCCCGGGTGCATTTGAAGGCAACATGAGGCACAAGTCGCCATGAAGTAGTTCTAGTTCCAGAACAAAATTATTTTCTGAAATTAGTGGTCAGGTTAAAGTGCAGACATAATATATAGGCAATTAAAATTACACCTACGCTAAGGTATATATATTTTTAGAAGTATTGTTCTATTGTTTATTTTCTTATCAAAAGTCAGCTTTTCACATTCCACAATAGTTAAGATTTAGCTATGGGAAAATGGCCAGCTTTATGCAAGTACCGTAATAGGAAGCAGTAGCAGTAGTGGATTGAGAGAGATAATTCCACCACACATTCCCCATGAGCGAGCTGAAGTCATAAATCAAAAGCTATCATGTGTATGTTGGATGCATGAAAGGAGAATACTCATAATTCATGTAAATTATTAGAATGATTTGCAAGATCATGCTCAATTACTAGTGTTGATTAGGGATTTTGTGCATGTGTTGGCTGGCACACAGTCTACAAAAATCTGCTCTGCCAATAAATGCTATTACAGTTTCAACTGAGGGTGTTCTTTCTTTGTTCGAGGGGGACACCAGACCCTTTCTTAGCACCACAAGATCCGGGCTCTACTGCATGCCATTACAGGCCATCAATACTTTCATATTTAGCTGCATATGCTACAGATATTCCCTTCTCATTAAAGTACCTCACCTGATCTTCCATTAATATAGATGTGAGAGGACATAGAACTCACTTGGGAAATGAAAGGGTCGGCCAAGCTCCCATATCCTGTCAGTAAACATGTGAACACATCTCTTTTAAATTCAGCCAAGTGTTTCAGACAAAACATCTTGAAGTTTCAATGCCTTGAACTTCACAAACGTATAAATCCAGTGTTTAGTTGCTCACCTGAAGCATTTATTGCTGCAGCATTGAAACTTTTAAACATGGCTTTGTTTCCTAACAGAGCATTAAAGATCTTGTACACTAGGCAGACCTGGAAAACCTGTAGAATTCAGCCAATCAGATTTCAACATGATAAGACTTTAGCAACACATTCTCACACCCATCATCACATATGGACGTTTGGACATATGGACATACCATACGTCAGGACCCCTTGACGTCAATTTTTAACACACAGGGTACCCCTTTAGAGTCAATTTTCGACATGCAAAGTACTCCATTGCTTTCAAAAGCCGCGTTTCCACCGCAGGAACTTTCCCCAGGAACTAGGAACTTTGGGGTGGTACTCTGTGTGTTTCGACCGCAGGAACCGGGGTCTAAATGAAGTTCTGGGTAGATATTTCCCCCTCCAAACGGCCCTGCTTGCGAGGGCCGTTTCAAAGTTCCGGAACTTTCGGGGGTGGGACTTGAGTGCTGAACATGCATGAGCTCACGCAGCACATTTTTTCAACCAGCATTTTTTGGACATTATTTGACATATATTGCATATGTCACTATGGGAAGAAGACTTGTGTCCGACTTCACGTCTCCTGCACACGGCAACTCTTGCCAATTGGTTACATCCAGCCGCAGCCGATGTCGAACACACCTTATATGACTGTACTTTTATTTGCCTTTTACGTGTTTTATATAATTGAGAAGTGGGTAGGTTTAGGGTGAGAGTGGGGTCAGGTGCTTCAAAATATCTATGAAAGCATAAATATTTCTAAATATTTTTTTTACATTTACAAAGGCATGCAAATAATTAACTGCATCTTAATCTGGCGCATGTGTGTCAAGTGATTTTAGTCAAGTTCTGGCACAGAGAATTGTGGGAAATGCAGTTTTGTCGCATGCTTCTGACTGCCTCATACACTGACTAAATTAGTAGTATTTTTTAAGGTTTATTTGTAGTTTTTACAGTACTGTACAAATTAAACAAGACATGTATAATTGGTGGCGTTTAAGTGCACTAACTTCTTAACTATGATTCTGACAATGAAGGCAGCACTTGTTGGCAAGCCTACTAATGCAAATTTTTATTGAATTAAGGTGTATAGCAAGTGCTAAAAGGACATTTTGGGAGAGCTGGATTTTTGTCCAGCCTACGTTTTAATTAATTATAGCCAGGCATTGGCCATTGAATCAACCAGGTTGTCCCCTTAGTAAATTTGTTAAATCTCTCTTGTTTGACACATTTCTATGGTGCCACTTCTGAGCTATGTTCTGGCAGTCCCTGAGAAAGAGATCCTGCCTCTCAGCTTGTTTGGGGTTTGACAAAAGGGAAGATTTTCACCCCACAATGACGATGATACCATTCATAAGTTCTCACTGCAGGGTATTTCCAGCATGTTAAGTGTTGAGTAGTACTGAAGTGCCACTTCAGACTGACGTGCCACTCCAGGGCCAAATTGCAAAATCTATCAGTTTAAGCACCTTTGGAATAGGCTGCTAGATGAATAAGCCTGCCATCTGCCAGCCAGACAACCGACACTTGCTAATTGCACTACTGTTCACCAGTATGTTGACTAAAATGATGCAATCAGTGCATCATCACAGCAAACAAACACTGGGGGTTCCAGATCACCAAATCCTCTTAAACTGTTGCTTTTGGGGATCCTGCTGCCAGGCTTGGTTTGATAAGCGCGATGTTATCCAGAATTTCAGTTCAGGATTTGAAACATTTAACTGTTCAATTTCTGAAATTTACAATATACCATATAGTGAAGTTATTTTTTTTAAAGGACAGGGCTCAAAACTATTGGAAGACATTGTAGCTGAAATTTTGGTTACCCTTTATTTAATGGTGTCCGTGTTACAGTGTAGTTATGCATTTAAGTACTGTGTAATAATAATGAACTATATGTACTTACTATAGGGTAAGGGTTAGGATTGGGGTTGGTTAGGGTTAGTCGCATGTAATTTATAGTTATTACTACAGTAACTACATGTAACGTATAACAAGGACACTGTCAAATAAAGGGTAACACTTTATTCTACAGTGTCATTGTTACATATGTCACATGTACTTACCATAGTAATAGCAGTAAATTATAAATAATTACATGCAACTAAACCTCAAACCAAACCCGAATCCTACCCTAAACATATAGTAAGTACATTTTGTTAATTAATATTACTCAGAACTTAACTATATAATTACACTGTAACAATAACACCTTAAAATAAAGTGTATCCAAATAAATGTACCAATTTTTTTAGTTAATCACATTGCAATTGCAAGCAAGCAAACATTTATCAAAAATGTTGGTTGCACTTTGTTTTATATTACGTGCTAGGGGTGTGACGAGATTAAAATGTGATGAGATTTCTTGTAGAGTGAAAAGCTGTCTCACGATATCGCCATGATAGGGCGTGAGTGTGAAATTAGCTTAGAAGTAAAAAAAAACATTTAATTCAGTTGGATAACTGTTGCTTAAATTTTAAACTATTTTAAACGTCTGCTCTGCACTGTGTGCGACTGCATCTGAGCTGCAGGAATCACAGTTCACTGATCACGTGACGAGAGTAAGGTGAGATGATTGACAGGACCATGGCGGAAGATTTGTGCGGAACAGACTGTCTTATCTTGTAGAATGCGTGCTCAGCACTGCCGCTCCCTATACACAGAGCGAATCAAAAGCAAAAGTAAACGTGAGCACCCTGATTCGCGCAAATTAGGCGACATACAATAGCCTATCTCCCAATATCAAAGCTATCTTATGTGGCGTTCACACCGGACGCAATTGACGGAAATAAATCGTGCTATTCGCGTGAAGGTGGACGCTTGAACATTTTGAGTTTACTCGCTTCATTCGCGCGTGAAATTCGCTTCATTGTGTGACATTCATTGCACAACTAGGCCTGTCACGATTACAAATTTTGCTGGACGATAAATTGGCCAAGAAATTATTGCGATAAACGTTAATATTGTCGTTCTGAGATCATTTTCATCTAAAATAATGATAATGGCATAATAATGCAGGTACACCTTTTCAAAGATCAATAAACTTTTATTTCTAAAGACTATTTAACACTGAAAACGGAAAGCATTTTAAATATCCACAATAAATGAACAAAACAACCAAAACAAAAAAAGCTATGGACTCTCAGTCTGTTAACAAAAAAATGCCCTTGAGCTGGGAAAACTGCAACGGATGATTGTGTTTTAGATAGTGCTGGGAATCGATTAAAAAAAAGTAACAAATTAATCTGATTTTTTTTTCTATAATTAATCACGATTAATACGTTTTTAATGTTTTGATATTGTAATAATTTAAGTTACTCTCCAAATTAATGTAGAAACAATTTATTGACAGCATATTTTAAATATGTGTTGTATTGTCATGTTTTTATGAATGAAGGCCAGTATCACTGATGTCTCTATGAAACATTAATGACGTTACATTACAGTTTAACTGAAAGCTGCCAATTTCAACATTTATTAGGCTTTAAAAAAACTTTTAATTTAAGTGAACTTAAAAC
The DNA here is from genome assembly GCF_949357685.1 of Gobio gobio. Taxonomy (NCBI): domain Eukaryota; kingdom Metazoa; phylum Chordata; class Actinopteri; order Cypriniformes; family Gobionidae; genus Gobio; species Gobio gobio. The sequence continues at coordinate 28,467,199 of NC_137101.1, read as the reverse complement.
AATCTTTACATAACCCCATTATAATAAATGTTATTTTTACCTGTGCCTTCCCTGTTAGACATATACAGAAATGTAATAGTTATCAAACACCTTTCTTAGCTGCATAAATAATAAATTAAATATAGATTAATTATCATTAAAGCTACAATTTTCTCTGTTCCTGTTATTCTTTGATGAACATTAATGACAGGCATCATCAGTGCTCCTGTCACTTTAAGAACAGCCGTTGCCGAACATGACGCGGATCTGACGCGCTGTCCCGCGCATCTCATTTCCTCACAACTCTTTAAGTTCATTTAAGACGTTATTTAACTAATTTAAGACTCCTAATATAAGAATACTCAAAGTTCTCTGTGTTGTTGTTATTGTTTGTTCATGAGCAATAGAGAACTCGATATGAGCTGACGCAAGTCTGTCTGTGCGTCGAGTGTGTGTTTCAGTGTCAGTGTCAGAGTGTCCCTCGATTAGCTGACGTGAGACGCAGCCACACAGACAGGACACTGACACACACACACACACACACACACAGACAGGACATTGACATACAGCGGGTTCTCTTGTGTCTTGTCGCGCTGAGAAGCATTTACATGTATAAGAGCGTGATTATATAATGTAACGCTCTGCAAAAATAGATATAAAAACGGACGCTGGAAATTATCGTGGCCGGAAAAATTATCGAGCTCATTTTTTTTTATTGTGCGATTAATTGATTTATTGACTATCGTGACAGGCCTATGCACAACAGACGCGAATTCGCCTCATGGGAGGGGCTTCTGCCAGCCGGCTCGTCTCGTTGAGAAATGGCTGACATGGGCTGTGTTTACACGTCTTTTTTTGTTAAAATATACTGTTAATGTATGACAAAACGTAGTTTTAAGACTTCTTCAGTCGATAATGTAGTTGTTTAAAGCTCAAAACTGTGGTTTATTTATATAAAGAGTGCCTATTTGAACATTTTATCTGGTGTTTTCGGAGTTGTGAGCTCCAGCGGATCAGCGGCGCTGAGTGCTCGTCAACGCCGACAAGAACAACCTTTCCTCGGCCAGTCCTTCTGACGTCTGCCGCTGGCTCTGATGTCTCTGTGGTGTGTCTTGAGCTATAATTTGTCTTGTAACGTGCAATCTTTGGTCTCATGGATCTATAATTTGTTCCCTGGCAAATCGTTTAGGCAAAGTGGGCAAAGTGAAGTTTCCTTACTTTTTATTTTTAGGCTATAACTGTACGTTATAGTTGTAGCCTACTAGCACTGACTTTGAATGTTTGACTGAATTGTTTGCTTTATTTCATGTATAGCTTATTATACCTTTTACTTATACTTTTGTATTATTGATCATACATAAACTTGCATTTAACAAAAAGAGACTGGGTTGTGTTTCATGTAATTTAATGTTAACACAGTGATAATCATATTGTCTGAACCAGATATTAATATACAGGTTGTCTCCTCATTGTTGTCACTACTAGAGCAAGCTCCTGATTGGTTATCGCGGCGTGAATATCTGCCAAAGTTCAGATTTTTCAACTTGAGCGATTCGCGCGAATCACACGTTCAAAAAGCTCAATTCACGTCATTCGTGCGAATCGCGCCATCTGCACCGCCTCATTCGCGCGAATCACGCCGCAGAATGCCATTTCGCGTCTCTGCATTGACTTAACATGTAAATCACTCGCGTGAATCGCGTCCGGTGTGAACCATAGACCGTAAAAAAATATGGATGACGCGACTTCATTGACTTCCGCTGACCAGAATTGAAGCTTTCGTAGGCCCACACACGGCGCTGACATCTTGGGACCGAGTCTGCGCAGTAGCGATCTCGGGACCAGAGTTGCGCAGTAGAGAGAAGGAAGTAGAGGCGCGATTATCAAAAGCCCGCTCACACTCTCACAGATGCAGAACAATTCATTATGTTGGTGTGAAATAAACAGTTATAGAAATGTAGAAATTAAACCTAAAGCTCCAATCTCCTCCCCAAAATCCAGAAAAAAGTTTGTTAGTGCCTCAGTAACAACTTCACTCAGAGAAGCCGTCAATCTCAGCTGTCAATCATGACGTCACACCCCCGTTTTTATAGCATCAAATAACTAACTAAAACTAAACTTATTTAAAAAACGAACACTTGAAATGAAATCATCGTAATAAAAACTGCCTAAAATGACAGAAACCGTCTTTAGGAAACAATTATTTGAAGTGTACTTGAATTGTTTAGTGTGTCTCGCGTCCATTCTAATACATGGAGGGGTGGGGTTTAGGAGCTATACTGGGACCGGCCACTGGGGGGCGATCGAGGCGCAGAAGCTTCAGTTTCTGACAGGAGTGCTGCAGGCTTGGTGTGAACGCACCATTAGGCTGGGCTGTGTAGTTGTAACCACCTCTTAGCTCTGGCGGACGGTGTACAATTGCCTGAGGGCGGACATATGCTAATATGGGACATATTGTTCAGAAACATTTAACATGATTATTAAGAGTGTTTAGGCTTTTTGAGGATTAAAAAAAGGAGTGAATGGATTTGTATCATGTAGGGTCCACACACTGCAAAGACACATTTATATGCAAACATCATATAAAAGTGAATTTTTAAATCCGATGACCCCTTTAAAAATCAGCCTGGTCTCATTGCGAAAATGTACCTCTGGCAACGTTTTTGCAAACCCCAAAATACGTACCAATATGTACATATCACTGCAGTTTCAAAGTGATATGTCCACTGGGTGCCGCCAAAAGCTTCGTTTTTTTCCCGGAACAGATGAGCGTCAATCTGACGTTTTGTGACATTGTTTTTTTAACGTACACCTACACTAAACCCTAAACCTAACCGATAGTGTTAACAAAAGAAAATGTGACAAAAATACAATAGTAACCATGTCTTGTTAGCTTCTGTGAACTCATCTTTGAGCTCTTTTATCATGACTTGTCTTTCACAGGATTCGTATCTGAGCTTTCATTATTACAAGTACAAATCTGTACCAGCTGAGCTACTGAGCAAACTTATTATATAAAAAAAGCCGAGCATATGGAGCAGATTAAGTGACGCAAACTCCAAAATTTATTCATTTACATGGAAAAAAAAAAACGATAAAAAGTGCTTGCTGTTTTACTGCCTCTAGTGTTCATTTCACTTTGAAACTGCAGAGATATGTACATATTGGTACGTATTTTGGCGGTTTGCAAAAACGTTGCCAGAGGTACATTTTCACAATGAGACCAGGTTGTTAAAAATACTGTGCAAAAATCTTGTCACGTCTCATTCTCGTGAACCCAATCTCATGTCTTGTCTCGTCACACCCCTTTTACGTGCACTTACATGTACTTACATTGTACTTATCTAAAAGTACTGGGTAATAAAATTAAGGTTAGGTTCTGGTGTAGGTTCAGGGTTAGTACCTTAATATAATAAGCACATAGTGTGTAAATGTGGAACAGGACTGTAAAATAAACTGCTACCAAATTTTTTATTCAAAGCAACTCATTTTGAATATGTGCAAAAGGAGCTAAGTGCTATGCTCATGGACAATGGTTTACGGTTCCTTTTGGGACTTGAATCAGCAACATTCAGATCATCCTCTTTGGTTTAATTATGCGATAATGATGGGCTGACTATGCATTATCCTGCTTATTACCCAGCTACTTACCAAATAAATAAATACATATGTGGACATGAAATATTGTTATTGAAATATAACTTTACATGTATATTATCTCAAAGCTTTCAAGGTGGAAACTGTATTGTTGTGACTGGCTAATCAAAATCAAGTATTGCAGAGAGCACCAGCATGATTACAATAATGATATTGCATAAAATGTATAATAGTGACTATCAAAGTATAGAAATATATGTAATGCAATAATATATATATATTTTATGTCCATATTTCTCATAAGACATACCCATCCTGTCCACCATTGTGATACACAATGCAACATTTATACTGATACTGCTAATGCTCATTTCAAGGGGTTTCTCTACAAATTAAAATTAAAATGGTGCCTTTGAGGACCACTTCAACTTTATTTCCAAGGACTGTCCAATAAATGATTCCCTGTGTTCGTCTGTATTATTTCTGTGGTCAGTGGAGTTTATTCAGTGCCTCTTAGTATAAATTACCTTGCCTTCTAGTCTGAACAATGACCTTGCAGCCAAAGCAAATGCACTCTCACCTCCGTGCCTCATTTACTTCAACAGAGGGTTTTTTTTCCCCACTCAGATCAAAATATGCCCTTGCAATGAATGGACGAGGATGCTCAAATGTAAATGCAGACACATTCTGGTATATTGTATCTCAATGTTAAAACATAATGCACAGGGCCCAGTAATGGTGATTTCTGTTCAACATGTCTTTTTGTTTGTTGATTGAAGGGAAATGAACTGGACATGAAGGTCTGAATGCTTGTCTTGAGTGGTAATCTTAAAGGAATGGTTCACCCACAAATTAAAAAGCTGTCATGTTGTTCTAAATTGATTGATTGAGGAACATAAAAGGAGACTTTTTGAAAAACTTTTATGAAGCTCCATAAGAGGCACTTAAGTTAAATTTAAAAAAAGACTCAAACACTACATTCTAAGTCTTCTAAACGTTTGGGATGAACAGACCTAAATTTTAATCACTATTTACTTTTGTCTTGTGTAGTAATTTTAAAAGAATAAAAGAATAGTTCACCCACAATTTAAAATGTTGTCATTCTTCACTCACTCTCATGTTGTTCTAAATCTTTATAATACAACAGTAACCTAAATTGGTAACACTTTATTTTACAGTGTCCTTGTTACATATATTACATGTACTTGTACATGTATTTTACCATAGAAATATGATACTATGGTAGTCAATGGCTGCCGAGATCTGCTTGGTGACAAACATTCTCCCAAATATCTCAGCAGAACAAAGAAAGGTTTGGAACAACTTGAGGGTGACTAAATGATGACAGAATTTTCCTTTTTGTGTGAACTATCCCTTTAAATATATAATTACACTGTAAAAATTACACCTTAAAACAAAGGGTTACACTTTATTTTAAGGTGTTATTGTTACGGTGTAATTATATATTTAAGTACTGAGTAATATTAATTAACTGCATGTACTTACTATGGTTACTGTAGGATTAGGATTTGGTTGAGGGTTGCATTTAATTATGCATAATTTACTCTATCACTATTGTAAGTAACATATGTAACAAGGACAATACATAAAGTGTTAAAATGAAGTGTTACCAAATAAAGTTTAACCCCTAAATTTAAATCATTATTCACTGATAATCTTACTTTCCATCCAAGCTCTAAAATCTTAAATTGTATCATGTCAGATTTGACATCATTTTTAACAAATTGCCATTTCAAAATCTCATATAAAGTTATATAAGTCTTTTCTTTTTATCTTTTCTATATATTAGGACAGTTACCTTTTGCTTCACCTAAATGTGTTTTTCCTCTCAGGCTGATATTTACATCAGGAATACGGAGGGCAGGTTGAAAACACGCTCCAATCCCCGCAGATAAGCAGAGAAACCAGCTGACCTTCTGTCTCATCTATAAACAAACCGCTCTTGTCTTCCCTTAAGGCACACGCAGAAGCCAGGATAGATGTCTCTTGAAAAGGACATCCTATATCTACTGTGTCAGTGTGGAAAAGGTGAAGCAGCAGTATATCTAGCTGACTTGTCTGTGTGGCTCCCATTTCTCACCTTTCAGCATTCATGTTGACACGTTACCCCTTCAACTCCATGCAGCACAAAGCAGTTTTATTTTAAGCTGGTCTGATTTGTATAGTGCAATCATGTAAGGGTAATACATGACATGTTGTTTAAACCTAGATCTAAATATATGATAGCAGATTGGCAGAGAAAATACTTCAGTTTAACACTTTACTTTAAGTTTCTATATAAAGCACTCTATAAAGCCTGCTTTCATAATGTCTTATATTACATTTTACAGTCAGTTCTTGTGAGTAATTTTAACCACAGTTATAATACTTTAAAACTTTATATAATTAATCATATATTTTGGCTTACTTTATAATACATGTATTATACTATTTACATATTCATTACTAGGTGTATAAAAAGGGAAAATGTGCAGCAGTTACATTAAGCTATTTCAGTCTGTCTGAATGTTAAAAAATACTTTTGTTGGTGCAGCCTAATGTCTAAATAATGCCTAAAGTCCAATTAAATCATGTGACACAATATGTTTTGATGTAAACTGAAATGTCACCACGTCGAGTATAATTTGAGATTCTCTGAGAAAACTTTTTAATACATTGCAACATATAGTTAGCATCCAGTTGCATGTGCTATTGTGTGTTTAAATGTAATATACTCCACAAATATCCACAAATACATACTGCATTATAAAGTTGGTTATAAGTATTTATGACATAGTAATGCATTACTGTGGCATTATAAATACTTTATACAAGCCAAAAAAAATTAATTTAGATGTGTAGAAGATAAATCCCAGATGAACTAGTAGCAGATAATAATCACTTTCTGACCTCAGCTTTACCCTCAAGATAGACTGTAGTGCCATCTATTGAAAAACATAACTATAAATCACTTAACTCATAAAAAAGCACCATCTGATGTGATCCGTATCACATTCTACCACTTTTGAAGATGAGTTCATATAAATCCATCAATCAAATGAGAGAAAAGTCAGTTTTGAATTAATATCATCTGGCAAATAATTACTTTTTTTCCTCCCGTAAACGCATCCTCTATATTCATACGGATATGACTGAGCACTATAACAACAATATACCGAAATTAAATCTACAATAATCCTCTATCAAATCATCAGGCAACAAGCGATCCTACAGGTGCGTTTTACGAGTATAGGTAAATAAAAAATGCGGCATATTATTAATTAACACATATTTACCGTCTCGTAGGAAGCGAGAGTGGATGAGAATGATGAGAAAACAGCAGATCGCCGCTCCCGCTAGAGCCCACGCAACTCTCAGCATCAGCATCCTGACTGCCTTCAGCATCCACACCACATCTCCATTCTATTGCCATACAACAACCAACACCTTTGCTGCGCTTTTCTCTAACAGATTCAGGAGAAAGGAATCCGTTCTTTATCAAGAGATGCCAACTTTAGTAAAATAATATAGTTGATATTTTGGAGCTTTCACCGCCCATTGCAAAAAAAAAAAAAAGTCCTGCTCGTCTGTTGCGTGGATCTAAGTCGAGTAATGCGCGACCATCCTCTCCAACATCTCTGTTTTACGCACTTGGAGAACTGCGCTGATCGCTAGAACTGTCACTCTTCTCTGTGCTGTCGACTGGTCTGTGTATCAGGAGAAACAAGTCCGCGTTAGAACAGCCGTAATTCCCGCATTCATTCGAATGATCATTTAAAAATGTCCCAAACGCGACGCATGTGTGGAGTTGCTGATATGTCGAGTCTGTATCTCCTCTTCCGTCTGTGCAGTTACCGGGGTTTGATTCTTCTCTTAACGAGCGCACTTTCTCTCCGCTCTGACGCATACACTCGCGTTTGAGAAGCGTTAGCCGGTGGATGCGTCACAGCGCATGTTCCTGTAGTCTGACGTCAGAGTTTAAGTCTTAAGTTCATTCTTTGTGAGTGTGTACTTTATGTGCTCAAGCTTTCATAAATGTAGTGAACCGCAGGATTTAAATACACCGTGAAATCAAACTTGAAGTTTCGTGGCTTATAGAGTCTTTTGAGGGCATTGATGTTTAGGCTATGGGTCATTCTGTTGTGGGGTTTTACTGTGTCCACATGACTTTTTAATATTTTATTATTATCAACCTGAGAATCTAGAGTATGTGTCCACATGACTTACTAATATTTAGCAGGATACAGCTTAATCACATTATTGCCATTGTTATAATTGTATTATGTTTAGTATAACCTACACAGGTCTGGCTCTTTTTATTGGTCAATGCAAATTATCTTTTAAGACAATATTTATCATTTTAAAATATATTTTCCATAAATTATATATATATATATATATATATATATATATATATATATATATATATATATATATATATATATATATATATATATATATATATATATATATATATATATATATTACTCACACACATCTCACAGCAAGAATTTGATTTCTAGCTTACTCGAGAGGCTAGAGGCCACTTTTGATAGACACTGACCACTGCAGACCAGAAACACCCCACAAGAGTTGCAGTTTTGGAGATGCTCTGACCCAGTTGTCTAGCCATCACAATTTGGCCCTTGACAAACTCGCTCAAATCCTTATACTTGCCCATTTTTCCCGTTTCTAACATATCAAATTTGAGGACAAAATGTTCACTTGCTGCTTAATGTATCCCACCCACTAACAGGTGCTATGATGAAGAGATAATCAGTGTTTTTCACTTCACCTGTCATAATGTTATGCCTGATCAGTGTATATACAGTATAGAACTAAGCAGAATATTAGATCACTTTTTATTTCCCAAATAATCCCTATGTAGTACATGAATAACATTAACAACATTAATAAATTAACAAGAGCCTTGTAACACTCACAAGTCCACTGCTTGTAGTATAAACAGATCTTTCTCCTTGCTTTTACAATTTCCCAAAGACAAAGGAACATGCATTTTGATTACTGCAGATGAAAAAAAAAAAGTGTTATAAAATGTGTCTCCATCTGTGCATGCATGAATTTACTCAACAATAAGATCAAATGTAGGCCTAACTAATTGCAGTACATTCTTATATTACTGCAAATACAAATGGCAATAATACTTTCACAAAAATATGTGACTGTAGTTTCCAAAAGTAAATAAATAAATCAGCAAGTTTGATTCTGACAGCATGATGCAACAATGCATTTAAATAATAAACATCTATATTCGGGCTTGGAAAAAAGGTCACTATTAACTATAATAACTATTGCTGCATCTCAATTTGCATACTATCCATCCTAAATAGCACTCAAAACTAGAAATAATGTTTCCCAAATGGTATATGTTGAAATGAGTATCCCAAAGCTATCCGGGATGCTTTGGAAATTCCGGTGGATATTTCCGGTATTCCAGATCGGTGCACACTTCAGTGGCTAATATTGCCCACAACCCATTGCGCTTTGGATGGAAATTCAATTCAGAACTACAAACACAAATAAAAAGTGTTAAAAAATGGATGTGAAGACGTTAACTGTGATGAGATGATTGACAGGCCAGTTTAGGCATGTATCAATGCAACATTATGCAAGACGCAATTATGACGTGATAGTATGTACCAAAACTGGCCTATTCTTTTGTTAAACACTCAAATATATGTACATTTTCTTCACAAAAAAATGCATACTTTTAGGACATTGTATAAGTTGGCGAATTGGATCTCAGCATGTCACTTTATGATGATCTCAAGGCCGTCATTTACAACATTAATGGGAAACCAAACTAGAAATATACAGTGAGAAGGATGAAAAAACTGTAGGAAGTTGGTAAATATGCATTACGGGTATTTTATCAAAACACTGATGCATCAAAATCTCAGTGTTGTCAATACTGTTGTCTGCGCACCTAATTTGAAGCCAATTATCAGCATTCGCGAGTGTTTACAATGGGGGCGTCCATTTTTTAATTTCTCTGCAGCACCTGTAACACACTCTCCCATTGTGATCCATCAATCAGCTGGATGGCAATTAAAGGAGATCTGTCCATGAGTGACTGCATGAGGCAACAAGAGCAGGTGCATCACCTTAAGGATGATGATGACACACATTGCCAATGAACAGTCCTTGGTCGCATTACTCAAAGAGCACCTGTCACTTATATTGACACGCTCCTGCTGTTTCAGCACAAGCGTGCCTTTGGGAACTACTTGAGAATGGTCAAAGGGTCTGAGATGACCACAAAGATGAGAGTTGAATTTAAGAGGTTGTTTATTCACAAAGCTGGCACTTTTAAACATCCCTTTCTGGCATGGTGCAATGTGTGCTAGACGCAATTTTTTGCTTTGGAGAACTGCCCTCAGAAAGTTTTATTGATTTTTTGGCCATTAAAGTTATGATACACATTTGTAAGTGAGTAAACTTCTGCAACATACATTTTAAAGTTTTTAGAGTCTGTAAGAGTACATATAATTTGTTTCTACAGTATAAGCAATTGCCTAGAAGCAACACTGTGTGACTGGATTTGAATATGAATTGCATTATTATTATACATTTTTTGTATTATTCATTATTTATAAATGTGTATAAATAATGTTTTACTCGCACTACTCTGGATTCGAACCAGCATTTCAGGAATGGTAGTGTTGCTAGTGTGCCTCTTGAGGCCAGGAGAGTGAGGTTTACCTGCACAGTTCTTACTATCTGGCCTCCTTTACACTCATCCCCTAAACCTTACTCCTATGCGGGTCATGGCACCAATGTAACTAACTCGCACCGCTCCGAGCGGGATTCGAACCAGTGCCACTGGCATGGGAGCCAGGCACGCTAACAAGAACTCAAGCCTCTAGCAACAGTTGCTTGTGCACCTCTTGATCCAAGGGGTGAACATGATTTCACCAACGTCTTGATCCTGGAGCAACATTCCAAATCAACAAATCAGATTTGAGGGACAAGTTTACAGTTCATGTCAAGCTTAAGCTTGCAACCAGGGTTAGGTGCTTCTACATCAGTGTTATTCACCTATAATTTATTGACTGACAGCTCTCCTGTCCTCATGCTGAGAGAAATCGTGATTAAGATTGTGTGCACTGTGTAAATATGATGCTTATTGTAGTTTTAGAATAAATGTGAACAGGTGTTTACTCATCTCACAGATTCAGTATTACTCTGAATTATTAAAAACAGTGAAATGCGATTTCAGAATATTGCGCAAACCTGCAATAATTAAATATATTAAATTACTAGTGCTGGGCAAATTTACGCATTAACGCGGGCGATTATTTAAAAAAAAAAAATTAATGCAATTAACGCAACGACCGTTTTTATATCCATTTTTGCCCAGTGTTACATTATATGATCACGCTCTTATTCATGTAGCCTAAATGCTTTAAAACAATCTAAGCGCGACAAGACACAAGAGAACACGCTGTATGTCAATGTCCTGTCTGTGTGGGTGCATCTCAATCAGATCCCTAGTTCAGTAGTCAGGGCACTAATCAGGGAGATAGAGGGACACCCCTCAAAACCCTAAACGCGTGCCAGTCTCGTGCACACATCGAGTTATCTTTCGCTCTTGAACAAACAATAACAAAACAATTGCCAAAATGCCAGTTTTGTCGAATATTCTCATAATAGGAGTCTTCAATTAGTTAAATAACATGAGAACTGCGTCATGTTCGGCAGCAGATCTTAAAGTGACAGCAGCACTGATGATGTCTGTCATTAATATTCATCAAAGAACAACGGGAACAGAGAAAATTGTAGCTTTAATGATGATTAATCTAGATTTCATTTATTATTTATGCAGTTAAGAAAGGTGTTGATAACTTTATTCAATTTCTGTGTAGACTATGTCTAACAGGGAATAAAAAGTCATGGGTAAATATAACATTTATTATAATGGGTTTATGTAAAGATTGTTTTAAGTTCAATTAAATAAAAAAATTTTATTTTTAAAGCCTAATAATTGTTGAAATTGGTAGCTTTCAGTTATACTGTAATGTAACGTCATTAATGTTTCATAGAGACATCAGTGATACTGGCCTTCATTCATAAAAAGATGCCATTACAACAAATATTAAAAATTTGCTGTCTTTAAATTGTTTCTACATTAATTTGGAGAGTAACGGAAATTAATACAATATCAAAATATAAAAAATTCACCCCCCAAAAAAACGCGATTAATTATAGATTCTTTTTCGTTTAAATTCGTTTTTTAATCGATTCCCAGCACTATAAATTACACAAATATACTTCAAAGTATTTAATCTATTATAATATAATGCAATTACTTTTCAAAGTAACTTTCCCCAACATTGAGTATATTATAATTTATAGCGATATAAAACATCTGTGAATTAATTAGGAATGCACCTAATGTTCGGCAACCGAAATTATTCAGCTGAGAATAGCAACAACAAAAAAAGCACTTTCGGTGTTCGGTCGAATAAGTAAAAATACAGAATAAATTTTGCAGAACAATGACGTTTTTAATGACGCGATCAAATAGCAACCAGTGTAGAGTGAGAGGCGCGTGCTTTATGCAGCAAACATGTCGGCAGTGTGGAAGCATTTTAACGTGTCCGAGAAAGAGGCAAAAACGAGAATAATCGAGAACGTTCTCTCTCTTCTCACCCCCTTTGAGCAGCTAACAAAAGAGATAAGCTCATCTGATGCATCTGTGGCAGATGTTAAACTTTTACTTGCAGCACTAACACGTATTTTAAACAAAGGACTGAAACAGACCACGGAGCGAAAACAACTACAAGTGCGCTCTTAGAGGCCGTCAGCACACGATTTAGTCAGACGCGACTGTACTTGATCCACGATATAAAGATCATTACTTGGATGTGGAGAAAAAGCTGCACACACGAGAAATTATTCAGGCCGAGTTGGATTTGGGAAAGCCGGTTGGTGATGGGGACGCCCAGGGAGTGCACAGCGCAGAGAGAAAACAGGCTCGTACTCCTGATGAGCCACGCACAGCCTCGCTGTGTGACATGTTGGATGAGATCCTCCAAGAGATTAACTCATATGCAAGACAGAGTACCACGTCTAGGACAGTTATTCACTTGTTGTGGGTTAATCCACTTTTCAATGCACTTTTTTCTTTCAACAGTATAGGCCTAATATAGGCTACTCAAGAAGGGGGCTTCAAAGATGGCCAAATAAAAATGCTTTTTATTTGACAAATGTATGTATTTTAAGTTATATTAAGTTACATTGTCCTATGTAATTATGTCTGCTGGAATGTAAATAAAAAATTCAGTGTTAAATAAATATTTTTAAATTGTAGTTTTGTAATTGATTTTTTCTCTGAAAAGCAATACAAAATAGTAAAAAGTAAATTTTCTACTATTTAATTCATGCAATGGTGAAAAAATTTGAAAAATAAATGTAAAAAATGAGGAAAAACCACATTCGGTCTTTGCCCAAGTGGATAACGGAAAGCACACTTAAAGGAGTTGTCCCGGACACCATTATTAAACAGCGTTGCGACATCCAGTGGGAAGCATTTCAATTCAACACACAACTCTCTGTTACAAACCACAAATCACTAGATGAACAGTACTGATAAGGAAAACACTTGGGGTTACTTGACTGTAACCCTGTTCCCTGATGAAGCGGAACGAGATGCTGCATAAGCTTATGCAAATGGGAATGTCTTTGACATAACCAGCTGTGAAAATAGTGTGAAAACACGTCAATGAAATTGACCCGGGAGGTATTTATAGCCTCGGCGGGTGACGTCATAGGCGCACCTGCTGCACGAGGCTATAAATAGATGAGCTTCAGCTGGAGCAAACCAGATCTTCTTTGTTTGAAGACCAGTCCTGAAGCATCATCAGCACGGCCTAGCAATGCAGCTTCTCGTTCCGCTTTATCAGGGAACAGGGTTACAGTCAAGTAACCCCAAGTGTTCCCTTTCAAAAGCTACACTCAATGCTGCATAAGGTTATGCAAATGGGAACGAGAATACCCACGCCGCCGTGCTTGATGGTGCCTGGACCCCTTACGGTTGTGTAGGTGTGCACAAGAACGCAAGAAGCCTCGGGCATTAGCCTGTGATATCGACTCAAGGACATGAGAGCCCGGAGTGGCATGAGCATCCAAGCTATAAAGTCTTATGAATGTGTGCGGAGAGGACCAACCTGCCGCATCACAAACACTTTGTTAGGGAGCACCCCTTGCTAACGCAGTAGAAGAGGCGACTCCCCTGGTGGAGTGAGCCCTTAATCCTATAGGCGAAGCTTGACCGCGCGCCTCATAGGCAAGAGCAGTAGCATCCCTGACCCAATGTGACATTGTTTGGTGGAGACAGAACCTCTGTTACGGCCCCCGTGGCAAACAAACAGTTGCTCTGACTTACGCCACTGGCTAGTGCGGTGGACGTAGGCACTTTCACCAAACCTGGGGCAAAGTCTAAGCAGGATGGTGATATTGACAGAGCCTGCATGTCCCCAATTCTTTTCTGAGAAGTTATAGCCATAAGAAAAACCATCTTTAGAGTCAGAAGTTTGTCAGACGCTGAGAGGTTCAAAGGGGGTCTCAACCAGACCCTCGAGTGCTAAAACTAAGTCCCATGGAGGGATCTTGGTTCTTAATGGAGGCCACAACTGCCTGGCACAACAACGTGAGCAGGCAGAGGATGCCTCCCAAGCGGCACCCCATCCACCAAGGTGTGGCAAGCCAAAAGAGCGGCCACATGAACCCTGAGAGTGGAGGGGTAAGTGCCTGATGACAACTTTTTTTGCAGAAAATCCAGAACTGAAGTAACCTGGCAGTTGACTGAATCTACATTGTGTCGTACACCACCTTTCAAACACACCCCATTTATTAGCATAAACTTTCCGAGTGGAGGAAGCTTAGGATGGTCTCAATAACTGCAGGTGAAAGCCCCATGTCCCTCAGTTGGTGCCCTTCAGGGGCCAAACATGAAGGTTCCACAGGTCGGGCCTGGAATGGAATATCGTGCCCTCTGTCTGAGACAGAAGGTCCCTCCTCGCCGGAATCGCCCAAGGCGAGCCGTTGAGGAGATACACTATCTACGAGAACCAAACCCTGTTTGACCAACGCAGCGCTATTGATAAGAAGCAAGACCCTTGTTGGCGAACCCTGGCTAGAACTCTCAGGAGCAGAGCGACTGGAAGAAGGGCATACAGACGAATTCTGGGCCATGTATGGACCATCACATCCAGACCTAGCGGGGCTGGGTGACAGAGAGAAGCAGGGACATTGCGCTGTCTGAGAAGAGGCGAAGAGGTCCACTCCCACTCTGTAAAATCTGATCCAGATCTGCTTGACTACTTCTGGGTGGAGTTTCCACCCCCCCATCTGTAACTCTGTCTGGACAGTAAATCTGCTCCCACATTCAACCGCCCTTGAATGTACACTGCTCGAGTGACAGGAACTTGTTCTTGTGAGCCCAGAGAAAAATCTGTCTCGCTATTTTGATAGCGTGAGCACAGACCCCCCCCTGGTGATTATATATGAGACTGTACTGTACTGTCAGCTGTACTGTCCACCCGCACTAGGACATGACAGCCCCTCAATTGGGGGAGAAAGTATTTCAGGGCCAGAAATACAGCCATCAATTTGAGGCAGTTGATGTGCCAACTGAGTTGATGACCCTCCCATTCCCGTTGGGCTGGACGACCTCTTAAGGCCGCACCCCAGCCCGTCAGGGAAGCGTCCGTCGTTAGCTACTTGCGACGACAAGGTACGCCTAGAGTGGGACCCAAGGCAAGAACCGGGGTCTGAACCACATATTTAGTGTACGAAGCCACATGGCGCGCCACTTTATTTGCCTGAGGATTGGCCCTAAGTCCTCTGGCTTTGAGCCACAACTGAAACGGTCTTATGTGCAACAACCCCAAAGGGAAACCCGTGGAAGCTGATGCCATTAGATCTAACACTCTTAGGTGTTGATGATCAGTAAGATCTTGGTCTAGCCTGACTTTGCTCAGGGTATACTGAATGGTCTTGATTCGAGCGGGAAACCGTTGTGCCCACCTTGTGAACAAAAACCGAACAAACCCTAGATAAGTCGTTCTCTGGGCAGGAGAAAGAACACTTTTCTTGGTGTTGAGTCTCAACCCTAGAGAAACTAGATGAGCTAACACACTGTCTCTGTGTTGAAGCACCATCTCATGTGATTGTGCTAATTTTAGCAATCGCCTATGTAATTCAAAATGTGAATGCCCCGGAATCCCAATGGAGCCAGTAATACATCCATGCATTCCGTATACGTAACGTGCGGTTACAAGGCTAGCCGAATGGAAGAGCCGAAATTGGTAAGCTTTTGCCCCCAAGAGCGAAACTCAGGAACTTCCTGTGTTGTGGCAGTCTTTATATGCAAATACATGCGTCCTTCGGATCAATCGTGCCGAATCCAATCACAATGTTGAATATGCGACACGAACGCCTTCACTGTAACATCTTAACCTTGAGTACTTTAACTGCTTCACGGTTTAAGACTCAAAGATCTAAGATTGGACACCCCCCAACCCTACTGGGGACCAGGAAGTAACAGCTGTCACTTGTGAAAGTACGAACGCCAACTCCGCCTTCACGGAAGTGGAGACCACGCCGTTCAAACACGGAGGACGACAAATAAATTAGTTTACTAATTTTTACTGTGCTTAACACCCATGCAGAAACGCCTGGCAGAAGTTCACACGCTGCCTGAGACTCTGAGAGTGACAATTTTAACACTTCCTGTTGAGGGGATGTTAGACGTTCTATGTCCTGGATGATAGCAGGATTTAAACACTGAACATCTAACATTTCACTGGAAACCGCTGCCCCCCCGAATCACCAGAGACGGCGGGGATGGAGTGGTTTTGAGGATAACGGGGTGGGGCGAGCAAATGTTTGACACGCCCTGTCCCGTGGGGGCAGACTGGGCACCAGACCACCGGACTTCTTATATTGATGACAGTCCCGAGGTCTGCCCTGGGAGGTTGTTGAGGATGACAAGCTGGTCTCCAGTCTTTACGAGGGAGAGCACGACTCGCCACACTCTGCTTATTACCCCCCTAAATCTTGAAGGACTGAAGAGAGGTTATGTGGCTGACAGCCCCTCCCCTTGAGTGCATTGAGGAAGAAACTGAGTGAACACTTCCTCATGTTTCTTCCACTCCTTTAAATCTGGCCACTACAGAGTTAACTGAGTCACCAAATGAACCACTTAAATCCTTCAGAAGGTCAGCCTGATATGCCTGCAAGACAGCCATAGTGTGCAGCGCAGCACCAGCCTGTGCCCTTATATTTATAATTCTTATATAAATCATATACAATATATATTATATAGGGGTGTAACGGTTCGCGTATTCATACCGAACGGTTCACGGGGTGAGTTCCAAATGGAATCAGTATTCCCTATTTGATCATCCCTATGTGAGCAGGACACGCGTGTGCCGTGCCGTATGTAGCAGTTTGGAATGCACTTGGCAAAGGGAGCGGCGTAATTTCCTCATTATCTTCAGCTGGGATTTTCAAACATTTTCGGCTTCAGTTTCGGTTTTCGGCCAAGTGCATACTAAATTTTCGGTTTCGGTCCAGAATTTTCATTTTGGTGCATCACTAATCTGCATAATTCTTTTCTTTTTTTTAGCCTAACTGTTGCAAATAAAAATATTTTTTATTTTAAAGAGTTTATAAAAATATGCTTTGTAATAGGATGCTGTATATAAAAAGTAATATAACTCTTAAAAATATGAATTATATATTTATTTATGCCGGCGCTGCGTTGTCACAGGAAAATCCCAGCTGAAGATAATGAGGAAATTACTCTGCTCCCTTTGCCAAGTGCATTCCAAACTGCTACATACGGCATGGCACACACGTGTCCTGCTCACATAGGGATGATCAAATAGGGAATACTGATTCCATTTGGAACTCACCCCGTGAACCGTTCGGTACGAATACGCGAACCGTTACACCCCTAATATTATATATATATATATATATATATATATATATATATATATATATATATATATATATATATATATATATATATATATATATATATATATATATATATATTCCATATAAAATAATATACAATATATAATTCATACATATATAAGCTTTGCCCACGACAGCCGACATTTATTTTCTACATGGCTTCGTGGGGAGGTATGTCTCTTTAATGAAAATGCAGACCCAGGCAAGAGATAGCTCGTGAGCGTCTCCCACCTGGAGTATTCTCACATATCCACGCGATTTCGCACCCATGATAGTCGAAAATGTCGACGTCAAGGGTACAAAAACAAGTGAAGTAAATGTTTTTTCTAGTCTAGACAGAAACCTCAAGCTCACTGCGTTCGGGGATCTCTCATTCACGGTACCAGACAAACTGCCCTGGCCACCGCGCGAACAACCACCTCGATAAATTCCTCGTATGGATTCACTATCATGTGAGGAACAATCGCAGGCAGCTGCTCGAGGTCCGCAGATCCAGAGATTCATCATCATTCCACGTGCGAGCCGAAGAAACGCTGGAGCGCGCTTCGGGTCACGCGGGGAAACATGTATTTGGTGAGCGAGCAAGCAAAAGGGATGGACCCGTCTCTTGCTCGTCAACAAACCCATTCGAGAGCTCCGAACACGGGTGCGGACTGAAAGTAGCCCAGACGAGCATAAAGCATTCTAACTGTAAAGGCTTGCAATGCTCGCACTCGTCTGACTCAATGCAGCGACCGCATGCTCTTCCCCAAACACACACAGCAATAAACGTGTGCATCCAGTTCTGTTATTTGAAAGAGAACATGATATACAGCATTTTACTCTGCTGACTCGTTTCCAACTGATTAGATTTAACTAGAACTCTTTCCACTAATGTTTCTTTGTAACAGAGATGAGAAAGAGAGAGAGAAATCTGCACACTGCCATGTTGAAAACTAACTCCTAACAAAGATCTCGAGTTGAGTCTTGAAAGAGAGAGAGAATTTTTTTTTTTTTTTTCAGAGACTTTGTAACACACCATAACACATAGTTGGTCTGAAAACAAAAAGACCTGGTTTGCTCCAGCTGAAGCTCATCTATTTATAGCCTTGTGCAGCAGGCGCGCCTATGACGTCACCGGCCGAGGCTATAAATACCTCCCGGGTCAATTTCATTGACGTGTTTTCACACTATTTTCACAGCTGGTTATGTCAAAGACATTCCCATTTGCATAAGCTTATGCAGCATTGAGTGTAGCTTTTGAAAGGGAACAGGAGAAACATTGTGCCATGAACAAAGTTAGAAGACTTTTAAATGTCCAAATCGCCACCCTTACAAACCTTTATAATTTACTATGGTTTGGGCTGAAATGTGGAATATTTCTATTGAATACTATGATGTAGTCATTTATATTGCATTATATTTATTGGGTAGGGGAATATGTAATAATTTTTTTGTTATGAAATTATGACAGTTTCTTTGTAAAGGTGTGTATAGTTTTTACATGTGTTTAGGTGTTTTATATATAACGTGGATTCATAATATAATTTGACAGTGGTAGTGAGTAGCTATGTGGTTACCAAGTCTCACTGTCAGAATATTTTCATTTAAGTCCTATAATAATTATAATAAAATTATAATTATTGCCAATAGCTATTGCATACTGTTGGGTACCACATTTCCAAGTAAATACAATACTTTTTTTAGGTTTACTTTAGCTTATTAATTTAAACTGTTATGTCCCCCCCAACTACCCCACCCACACCCAACAAACCTCCGGCCCAACTTCACTTTTCAATTTGATATGATCGAATTAAGCTAATTGAATAGCCCTGAAGTATTGTATAAAGTGTTATATAAATAAAGTAAATCAAAATGACTTGTTTCAAACAATATGAAATGTGACAACAACTGCAAAAACTATTTACTTTGGTTAAACAAGTAAAATGTTCCACAATACACTTTTTTTTTATTGGTATCTTCT
The DNA here is from genome assembly GCF_949357685.1 of Gobio gobio. Classification (NCBI taxonomy): domain Eukaryota; kingdom Metazoa; phylum Chordata; class Actinopteri; order Cypriniformes; family Gobionidae; genus Gobio; species Gobio gobio. The sequence continues at coordinate 28,447,650 of NC_137101.1, read as the reverse complement.
CTATCTAACTACTGTATCAGGTTTGTTTGGATGCTGTTCCCCCATGCTGTTTTTACTTTGGAGCACACATTTTTCATTGTGTCTTGACACTTTTTAAATGATCACACCAATGATGACAGAGGAGTGATGCTGAAGTCTTGAAATAGGCTTCTGTGATCAGCTAAGCTGAAAAACTGCAAAGTCTAGGAGATGATTATCAGTCAATTCTGATCAATGATCAACCGATCAGAGCATCCTAACAACTTCAGCGCTATTTTTCAACAATCGAGTGAGCTTGTGAAATACTCCAAGGGAAGGTAATCACTGTTTATGCCAGCACACCACCAAGAAAACAGAATAGTCTATAAAATCACTCAATTCCCAAACTAGCTCAACTATGGAAACAAGGGAACAGCACTGATTTGAATGAAAACAGCTTGCTGCTTTACAAGCGGCTTTGTGCACGTTTTCTTATAATAAGCCAGAAACACGAACATGTTCAGTCAAGAAATGTTATTCTTTATGAATAGAACTGCTTCCTGCAGATTTATTTACGCACATTTATCCAGCTCAGTTATGTTTTCAACTCAGTTTTTAGCTTTTTAATCAGCTTTAAGCAGCTCCGGTTCTAATGGGGTATGTATTCCATACCAGTGCTTTTTACTCAAACAAATTAAGCACTGCTTTAGCCTTAATAAACAAATGCACTACTCTAAATATGAAAATAACACAATACATTTTCAAATAATAACCAAGCTCAAACTTTAATATCTTGAAACACCTAACAAACTTTAATACATGCAATTGCTGTTGCTTAATTAGGAGGAAAAAGGGAAAAAGCAGCAATGATAATAAAAAAAGTATTTCTTCTTATATCTCACTGAAATAACCTACTTGTAGTCTGCTAAACTGTTTAGCAGGTTAAGAGTCATGCGAGGCACATAACTCCCAGTAGAACAAACCCCCCAAGTATTTTTACCGCACACCTCTCTGGTCGCATCCATCATTTCCATTTCACTGGCGAGACAAAGATCTCACCTGTTCTCATCCCATTTGTCACCAGTTTTCATGCTGTCATACATGAGTGAATCAGTGTTTGTGTTCCACGCTTCTGCACACTGTCTGATGAATATTCATTAGCCTCTTAAATGCTCAGTCTGTCGACAGCTCATTAACTGCTCAAATAACTTCTGTGTAAAGACCGAATTGCCTGGCTTAAAAATAGACAAAGAAGACTGATGTTGTTCAATCAGAACAGATGAAAGACAAACTCTTCAAATCTGCATCAAACACGAAGGTGATATACTGTTCATCACAGTCCAAAACACTCAGATTGTAGAAAACATATGAATAGTATCAGAGAAAATATTATTTAATTATTTTAATAAGAAACATTTATGACGAAGTTGTATCTGGTGTTCGACTTTTGGCTACATTGTCATTATCAATACATCTTAAAATGAACTGAAATTCTGTTGTGCTACAATGTTATAAAAACAGTTTTTATGTCTACTTAGATAATTTCAAATTGTTTTGTGCTTTGATCAATACAAATTTTGTTAGTTTATATTCTCTTCTAAATTAGAGAGAAAAGCAAAGCATGACAAAAGTCCATGAACGAAAAACTTTAAATGCTTGTTCCCTTTCAAGGGAACTTGCGCTACATCACCGCTTTGAGAACGCCTCTGCATGATTGCGTCGTGAAGCACGTATGTACTCAGTCCAATAGAGAGACGGAACGTCATAGGCGGGTGACTTCATCAACCAGAGACTATAAAGCATAGCAGGAAGCACACGCCCACAGCTTCTGTTGTCTTCAGCAAGCTCTGTGTACATTGTCCCTGTCAGTTCTGTGTTTGTGTCTGAGTTCAGACTTTACAACAAGTTGCAACACATACTGATACACGAGAGACACTATGGCGAGCGAGCAGCATTACAGACAGTGTGTTCCTCCCTGCCCAGGCTATATCATGAGCAGGGATACCAACTTGATGTGTGTTGTTTGTTTGAGAGAGCAGCACGTGCAGTCGGTGCTCGAGGGTGCTGGCTGCGAGCACTGTGAGGCTCTGCCTCTTCGCGTGCTGTGATCCCGCCGGGCACTCTTCACCGAGAGCACCACGGCTCGCGTTCCCCGCGGCACGGCCCCCGCACAGAGGAAGCTCATGTCGTAGGGTTCACAACTGGATGTGTCAGGGGGGTTAAAGACGGGCATGCCCCTTTCTCTGCCTTCACCTGACAGATCCAGCGCCGCTTCTCTGGGTTCGGGAGCCTGCGCTGCTGTTTTTCCCGCCCAGGAAGCGGCCGCGGTGCTGCAGCTGTCCAGCTCTGAGGAGTTGGATGTCTGCAGTATCAATGCAGGAGATTGAAGACTCACCACTTCAATCTCTTGCCAGTGAGGAGCTCATGGAGGTTTTGTGCAGAGCTGTGTCCAAATTAAACATCGACTGGCCACAAGATAATCAGGAGCGCGCCTCAGTTAAAGGCAGGCTCGATGAGCGTTTCCTGCCAGCCCACTCTGTGCAGCCTCCACGTCGGGGCTTGCCGTTTTTCACCGATCTCCACACTGAGGTGTCGAGATCGTGGAAGCGGCCCATGTCTGCACGCACACACTCACCACAAACATCTGTGTATAGCAATATAATGGGTTTAAAAAGACATGGTTATGGTTCAATGCCGAAGGTGGAAGAGACACTCGCGAGCTATCTCTCTCCTGATTCGGCGTCAACCATTAAAGCCCCAACATTGCCCACTAAGCCATTAAGAGCTACATCAGTGCTAGTGGGCAAAGCATACTCGGCAGCAGGTCAGGCCACCGCATGTCTGCACACTATGGCCATCATACAGGCATATCAGGCTGACCTGCTGAGGGATCTGGGGGATAGCCAGGAGATCGGAGCTGACGTCATCAATGAGCTTCGGTCTTCGGCAGATTTATCTCTCCGGGCCACCAAGGAGACAGCGAAGTCTGTGGGCCATTCTATGGCAGCCCTGGTAGCCACGGAGAGGCATCTGTGGCTAAATCTTACGGAGATCAAAGAAAAAGATAAAACGTTTCTTCTTGATGCGCCGCTGTCTGTTCGGCCCCGAGCAGGCTCTGGTTATGACTCAAGAATTACAGACTCTGCTGCAAAAGGAGGCTATAGAAAGGGTTCCCCTACCAGACAGAGAGTCAGGCTCACTGCATGAAAAGTGGGATTTACGTCAGTATGTGGCACTGTAGATTGCCGTGGAATTTCAGGTTTACGACTGTGCATGGCAATTTGCAGGCAACACCGAAAACTGCCGTAAATTGACGGAAATTGACGTGGGCCTTGCTTGGCAGTTGTCCCCCCATGACCCCCCTCCCCTTAATTCTAGGGGAGGATTTAACATGTAAATGAACATGCTGTGAGCTACACAAATGCAAATCAGAGTAGCAGCAGGGGGAGTTTTATCTAGGTTCTGAATTTTTTAAACTAAAACATTTTAAGTTAAATGTACTCGTTTTAGTTCACATTACTACATTTTTAGGGCAACCAGTTTGCTCCAATTTTTTAAGTAGATTCAACTTGTCCGGGCTAACAGTGTAGATTAATTACTCTGTATGTCATTAGCAATAACCAATGTTATGTAAAAAAAAAATACACACAAAATAAAAAGTTACGGTGTTATGCCTATATGTAATTGAAGCACTTTTGCCACACCCATTAACTTAAATAAAGTGAAAAAAAATATAATAGGTTTTTCTGGAGCTCCTTGGTGGTCAGAAACCTCAATGAGGTTGAAGAATAGGGATAAATTAAGCCCCTCTGTGGACTGATTTCCGGACTCTTGTGATTCTCTATCTCTCTCTCACACACACACACACACACACACACACACACACACACACACACACACACACACACACACACACACACACACACACACACACACACGCACGCACGCACGCACGCACGCACGCACGCACGCACACACACACACACACACACACACACACACACACATCTGTGCAGGCAGACACACACACACACACACACGCACACACAGCCAAAATACATCAACATTTTTTTTATTTTATTCACCTCTTAACATTCTTTTGTTTTATTTTCTTGTTAATTTAATACATTTCTTAAAATCAGTTTGTTGTTAAGACTCCCTTTTTTGTAAACTGTCATAAACTGACTATATCAAGACAATCAATCCTAATCCCATCAAATTTGTGAGCGAGAACTGTAGTCTGTACATGCATGTGGTACTAAATACATTTTCCATTCTGTCCAGGAAAATGTATTACAGTAATACCAAGTTTTTTCATTAATTCTGGAAAACATACACACAATGTCATCAGATGCATATTCCTATACATTTGGTCAGAAAAGGGTGAATGGTATTTGAGAAAGGACGTCTACATATTACTGGTATAGCCAAATCAAACCTTTCAAAAGTAAGAAATATTTGTGGAAGGTTACTTTATTAACCTCTTAAAGTGTTATTTTACTTAAATTCAGTGATGGCAATAACGGCGTTACAGATAAACGGCGTTACTAACGGAATTATTTTTTTCAGTAACGAGTAATCAAACGAATTACTGTTCCGCCCGTTACAACGCCGTTAGCGTTACTGAGGGAAAAAAAGCGGCGTTAGTCGCGTTACTATAATTGAGCTCACTGAAGCGCTTTTCATCCGAACAGGCTCTCTGTCAGTCGGACCTGCAACGTGTGTGTGTGTGTGTGTGTGTGCGCGTGCGTGTTGGGGGTGGGTGCGGTGGTACACATAACTGATGATGATTGGTGGGTGGGAGACAAGGTTGAAGTTGATAGGTTGAGTTCACACCTATTTTTTTCACGGTCTATGGTTCACACACACACACACACACACACACACACACACACACACACACACACACACACACACACACCAATGACGCACATGCATATTCACATAGCGATGGTCCAACGACTTCAAAGGTAGCTTTCGCAAACTGGAAGTTTAAGCGCTACTTTTCCCTCGTTGAGGTGAAAGGTAAGAATATTTATGTAACATGCAACTTATGCCCAGGAAGAAAGAGTCTCTCCACGCCGGTGGCAAGTGATTCTGAAGCGCCTCACATCATCATATGCCACAAAATTAGTGGCTAAAAACCCAGGTGAAAACGTGAGCTCCACTACCAAAGAAAAGTATAGTACTGATAATATTTACACAATATTTACACTATAGTAGGCCTACTGATAATATTTACAATAATGCATTGAATTTGATAGGTGTCTCTTACATTGTCCTACAGCAACATTACAATAGTGTACATTAATGTACAATGTTTTATAATAATAATTTATTCTATTTAGTGTCCAATTCATTCAATTAACATATCTAATATTGGGGGCATCCAAGTTATTTGACATATTTGAACATTTGGGGAAAAAAAAAAAAAAAAGTAACGCAGTAATTACTTTCCCTGGTAATTAGTTACTTTTATAATGATGTAACTCAGTTACTAACTCAGTTACTATTTGTAAGAAGTAACTAGTAACTATAACTAATTACTTTTTTAAAGTAACGTGCCCAACACTGCTTAAATTAAGCACAATAATAAAGTTTTAAAATGATCCAGTACAGTTGTAGCCTTCTCATTATTTTTCATTTTGTAATATTCTATTGATGTAATATTAAGCATTAATAGACAGAACTCACTAAATGTTATTTTAAGGCTATCATTGTTATCATATAAATGTTTGTATAGAGTGATAAAGTCAAAATGATCAATAGATTAGAAGTTAAGGTATTTTGCCTTTGTATGACCCATTATTGTTTTGCAGATAATGCAAAGGCAGAATACAGTAACTTCCGAATAAGGGTCAAAGGTCAGGTTTGAGCAACATTTTTTTTAATGTAGATAAATATATTAATTATGAAAACTACTTGGCAAATTTTCAGCGTCCTACCTGTCATACAATTGGCTGGACAACAAAAAAACTTTAAAGTCATTTTTCTCAGTTTCACACTCTGGTGAGTTAAGGTCTTTTGCCTTTGTAGGGCAGTACAGGTATGCGAGCACTTCTCGCGAGATATTCCTTAACCCTTTAACTGTCACCGTCCCACAGGTGGGACGCCTGGTGCTCTTTTTTTGATCGCCTTTTTTTCATATCATATATTTAAGTAATTATCACAAATTAGGTATCATTTGAAAGCTTACAAACTCAAAATTCATCCTGTGAAAACCGTTTTGAAATCGGACATTGTGTTGCCATGGAAACGTTACTCTAAATTATTCTAGTGGGCTCCTCCCCTAGTGGGCGCTGTCATGTTTCATATTACAACAATTATTTTAACTACTTTATATTCAAAATCTTTTCCAATCTTGACAAAACGCATATTGTCGGAAAGGTCTGAGTCTCAAGGGTCCATATTTGGTGACTGTTTTGTGATGGAAGTAATATTTGGACAGAAATTTACAGGAAAATGCATCAAAACAACAATAAATGGAATTTGAATGACACCCGGTGGCTATTTTTGGTATAGCACCCTAAACAAAATCTCATGGGGACTTCAATTTTTGTGATATCAACTTCAAATTTGGAACACAAATTGGTTAGACATATGGCTTTGATTTTATAGTAATTTTAGAGTAAATGCTTTTTTGTAAAATATATATTTTATATGAAATAAAAAATATTTAGTACAGTATTTTTCATTTACAGTAAATTTAAACTTCCATAACTATTTCATACTTTCATATTTTGAATTGCTTTCACTTCAGCAATAATCTGCAGAACGTCGTCTTTAAAACGAGACCAAACTTTGGTCTATATTCCAAAGCATTCTTGAATTACAGCCCTTTAAGTTTGGATAGTGCATTTTCATGTGTATTCTCAAAAAGGGGGGTGACAGTTAAGAGGTTAATGACCTCGCATGTGATTGGAGGAGCCCGACGAGCTTCTCGCCCTCGTCCAATCATGTGTGAGGTCATGGCCATGACGCGTACAAGACGTGAAGACGAGCTTTAAACAGACGTATTTTGAACTTTTTTTTTAAAAAATACATTTCCTGTGTTTTGCGGCTTTGCTTTTTCGTGATCAACAATGACAGGACGCCGTCTCGCCTTCAGCTCCCCTTCAACTCCTCTGCATGGACGCAACCAACTTTTTCGACTAATTTTCAGCTGTCTGGGGTCTTCACAACTCTGAGGCAAACTGCAGGCACTATGAACCAGAGCATGGGTAATGTAACGTTACGATTTAAAGAATATGCTTTTATTCAGCTGTATAAGGAAATGGATGCGTTAATAGATCCGAGCTTAAAACTGCACATTTTGTTTTCACAGACTATCCTCGCCTCATAACGAAGCCGTGACCTCTTATTTGCTTGGAGCGATTTCCGCGAGTCCAGATTTAACCGCTGATCAGGACGACATTGTGTGTAAGTATAACTTCTAATGTTTATCTCAATCCTTGTTTAATTTTCTCATGTAATTGTTAAAAATCTTACAGCTGCCTGTAAGACGTATTATGAATCGATAAACCGGAGCTTCAGATACAAACAATCTGAACTTGCATCGCAGGCGGAGTTTAGCTCGGAGTCGATCAAGAAGAAAAAGGGTAAGATTTATTATATTAGATCAGTTTTTTGTCAATGTGAGTATTTTTCAGGTTGCTTATTGTCTTTATGGATTGTATTACAGTTGCTGGAAGCGAGACGAAGTGTGCTGGCTGAGGATGAGATGGACATTTGGAAGTGCGCGACCATTGACCTCATGTCTGATGAGGAAGACGGCGGTGTCTGGATGGATTGTGCGACTTCTTTTTGACGTTTTTGGAGGACAACACAAGAGACATTACTGCTGCACTGTACATAGTTGTGTGTTTAACAATAAAGCTCTTTCTTTGAATAAACAGCTGTGTGTTTATAAATGAAGCTCTTTCTTTGAATAAAGAAAATTTTCCCATATATTCCTTGATAGTATGAATAGTGTAGTTCATAGCACAATAACATTAATATAAAACATAAATTATTACAACATAAATTATATATTTATTATTATTATTATTGGGGTTTACATTTATAATGAGCCAGGGTGACCAATAATGATTGGTTTGCAGTGATCTGCCAACCAATCACGGGGGATTTTTCTTGTTTAAAAGTAGTGGCTTCAGCCAATACTGAGTGAGTAAATTCAAGTCAGGCCGTTGACTCTCTGGTTTCGCTGCTATTCATATGCTAATTAGAGGCGTCGCACCTCCACGGTCTCTCCGCGGGGGGCTCTCCACCTACGTCATGGTTTGTTTACGACAATTTGTGGCACAGACAAACGCGACGTTCGCTGCCTCTAAATTGTCGAAAACTGCCGAAAATTAGAGAGATTTGAGTCTACAGGCGTTTACGGGGTCGAAAATCCCACTTTTCATGCAATGGCTTTTACAGCCGGTACTTCATCGTGCCAAAGAAGGACGGACTGCACCCTATTTTAGATCTTCGCGTCCTCAATCGCTCAGTAGCCAAGCTCAAGTTCAGGATGCTTACACTCAAACAGATCGTGTCTCAGATCAGGTCCGAGCACTGGTTTGTCACGATAGATCTCAAAGATGCATATTTTCATGTCTCCATCCTTCCACAGCACAGGAAGTACCTGATGTTCGCTTTCAGGGGAGAAGCGTTCCAATAGCGGGTGCTTCCCTTCGGTCTAGCACTTTGACCCCGCACGTTCACAAAGTGTGTGGATGCTGCGTTAGTCCCCTTGCGTATGCAGGGGATTTGCATTTGCAGATTTGCAGGGGACGACTGGCTGATTCTAGCACAGTCAGCTCTTCTCGCGGCTCAACATCGAGATGATGTTCTCGCGCACATGAGGAAGTTAGGGCTGAGGCTAAACTCCAAGAAGAGCGTTCTTTCTCCAGTTCAGAGAATAATGTATTTAGGCATGAAATGGTATTCAGTCTCTATGCAGGCCCGCCTATCAGAGCCTCGCATAGGGTCGATCCTCTTGGCAGTCAAAGGGGTGAAGCTAGACCAGCCGCTCACTGTCAAACAGTATCAGAGACTGTTAGGTTTGATGGCAGCAGCATCCAACGTCATTCCCTGCGGCCTGCTGTATATGAGACCTTTGCAGTGGTGGCTCAAGACCAAGGGATTTTCCCAGACGTTTCGCGTGATCAAGGCAACGTGGCGTTGTCTCCGCACCTTGGTCATGTGGAAGGATCCTTGGTTCCTGGCCCAAGGCCCGTTACTGGGGGCATCGTGTCAGCGAGTATCTCTGACCACTCACGCCTCCCTTACGGGTTGGGGGGCGACCATGAGTGGTCGCTCAGCCCAGGGCTTATGGCAGGAGCACCATCATTCGTGGCACATAAATTATCTAGAAATGCTGCCGCTGTTTCAGGCTCTGAAGCACTTCCTGCCATATCTCATGGGCCATCATGTGCTTGTTCGCACAGACAGCACATCGGTGGTCTCCTATATCAACCATCAGGGGGGTTTGAGGTCTCGCCATTTATACAAGTTGGCTCGCCTGATCCTCCTGTGGGCCCAAGGGAAACTGCTCTCAGTCAAGGCAGTTTACATCCCAGGGAAGCAGAATGTGGAAGCAGACATCCTGTCGAGGTAGGGGCCTAGGCCCGGGAAGTGGAGACTCCACACCCAGGTGGTGGAGCTCCTTTGGGAGAAGTCTGGCAGGGCTCAAGTGGACCTGTTTGCTACTCACGAGAACACACATTGTCACCTGTGGTTCTCCCTCACTCCTCCAGCTCCTTTGGGACTGGACACGATGGTACAGGAGTGGCTGAGGCTGCCCCTGTACGCATTTCCCCCGATTGCTCTGCTTCCGGGAGTTCTAGAGAGAGTGCATCGGGACGGGGCCCGTCTGTTGCTAGTAGTCCCGTTCTGGCCGGGCCGAGTATGGTTCCCGGACATCTTGTCTCTCCTCGACGGCTCTCCCCTGGAGATTCCGCTCTGGAGGGACCTTCTCTCTCAGGTGGGTGGTGTCTTCGTACACCCTTGCCCAGAGTTGTGGAAACTGTGGGCTTGGCCTCTGAGGGGGCCCAGCTCATAAGTTCTGGTCTCTCAACCGAGGTTGTGGAGACCATTTTACACTCTAGAGCTCCCTCCACGAGGAAACTGTACGCTTTGAAGTGGATACTCTTCACCTTATGGTGCAGAGAATGCCTGTGGGATCCAGTTAACTGCCCTGCAAGTGCTGGAGTTCTTGCAGGAGAGGATCTCTGCTGGGTTAGCTCCCTCCACATTAAAGGTGTACGTGGCAGCCTTAGCAGCTTACCACACTCCTTTGGGTGGTGTTTCATTGGGGCGACACCCTTTAGTTACTTGTTTCCTTGGTGGCACTTTGAGGTTAAGACCTGCAGTTCGCACCTTTGAGCCGCTCGATGAAGTTTCTGAGAAGTTTCTCACTTTAAAGAGGATCTTTCTTCTTGCTATATCTTCTTTGAAAATAATAGGGGATTTGCAAGCCCTCTCTGTGGCACCATCGTGCCTGGAATTTGCCACCGGCATGGCTAAGGCCTTTCTACATCTTAGGCCGGGTTATATTCCTAAAGTCCCTACTAATCCTGTAAGACCCTTAGTAATGCAGGCCTTCTGTCCTCCTCCATTTCTGATGTCAGACCAAGAGAGACTTAATTTGCCTTGTCCTGTCCGGGCACTTGACACCTATGTCCACAGAGCTGCCCTGTGGAGAAGATCAGAACAGTTGTTTGTTTGTTATGGGCCACCCTCGAGGGGGGGGGGGGGGGGGGCAGCGTCAAAGCAGAGGATGAGCAAGTGGGTAGTCGTGGGTATCTCACTTGCTTATGTGGCGGCCGGATAGCCTTCTCCTTTGGCTGTCCGGGCCCACTCAACTAGGAGTATGGCTGCCTCTCAGGCACTTTTGGCAGGGGCCTCCCTGCAGGATGTTTGTGATGCGGCAGGCTGGTCCTCACCGCACACTTTCGTCAGGTTCTACGAGCTCGACATTAATGCTTCTCCTGGGGCTCGGGTGCTCGCCCCTTAGACAATGTCACTGCGGGCACCCAGCTCCTATGGGGGCATGGGTATTCTCGTTCCCAAAGCGGTGACGCAGCGCGAGTTCCCTTGAAAGGGAACGTCTCGGTCACGACTGTAACCTTAGTTCCTTGAATAGGGAATGAGATGCTGCGTCACTCTGCCATACTCCCCGCATGCCCTCAACAGTCAGGCATGCGCAGTTCTTCCCTTCCAGAAGCTGTGGGCGTGTGCTTCCTGCTATGCTTTATAGTCTCCGGTCGATGACGTCACCCGCCTATGACGTTCTGTCTCTCTATTGGACTGATTACATACGTGCTTCACGTCACGACGCAATCACACAGAGGCGTTCTCAAAGCGGTGAAGCAGCGTCTCGTTCCCTATTCAGGGAACTAAGGTTACAGCCGAAACCGAGACGTTTTCTGCAATAGTTATGAGAAAAGAAATAATAAGATATTCTGTGGAGTAAAAAAAACTTTTGAAAATATGTCAGCGCTTGTAATAGACCAAAATAAGAACTAATAAATTCATTATAAGACATAAGAATAAAAAAACTGTAACAAAAGAATTGTCATTTTCTGTTACCTATTTTAGCAATTCCTGCTCATCTGTAAATCAGAAGTAGATATACTGTAATTATCTCAGTATCGAAATGTATTATCATTAAGGTTTGTATGGCCTTGTTGTTGCATCATTCTTCTACTTTGAAACTGTTAATTCAATGCATCTCATAATGTAAGTCCAAATACTCTTAGATTTGCATTTTTACAGTCTGGGAATTTTAGTCCATAACTTAACGTACTGCTTGTCCTTATTTCACCCAAACCAAAGCATTCATTAGCAATGGAGTGAGCTCTGTGTGTCTAATTAAATAAAAAAGTTCAGCTTGATCTGTTTTCTGACTAGCAGAGTCCCGGAATATTTATTGGTTTAAATATTTTTACCCACAGTACATGGATTCAAATTACAATGAATTGCTAATGGCACACCTGTGAATGTGTCATATACGTTTACAAATTGAATTGCCCATTATTAATAGACTTTTAGACACATGCACACACACACACACACACATTGTGTTTTCATGTTTTATGGGGAATTTCCATCAGTGTCAGCTGGTGAGTTTTAAAATAGAGGAGACACACAAAATGTTAGCGGTCGGATCCCCTCCCAAGGATTTTTTTAACAGCATTAAAATAGCTTTTTTGGTCACTTTTAGACAGAAAATTTACAGAAAACAACATTAGCTTATCACTTAAATCACCTAGCCTTTCCTTTAAATGTCTGTGTTAAAAGAGCACAATTTCTGTAGCCTATAGGTGTGGGGTCTTCCTTCATTTTTAATTTGTAGCTGTTGTTCGATAGTTTGATAAACTTGTTTGTGATCAAATATTCAATATCTCTACTCTCTATACGTAGTTGGTACATCAGCGATAGCAGTTCAAACTAATATCATGTAATTTACGTCTCTTCGATAATTGGTTGATATACCAAGGGTGGCTAGCCTCCTCTGCCTCTGCCATGTTTCTTTTCTCAACACTCCTAAGTGGTAACACTCAATAGTGATTGGCTAATGGTTTTTTAGCAAAGGAGGCAGAAGTCTCCGGCTATGGATTTGCCTCCCCTTCTCTATCTCTTCATAACATTTTGCAGACGCATACGAAGAAGAGCACAGTGGTTACAGAGGTGAAATTACAAACAATAAATACACATTCTGAGACATGAAATGAATAACTGGGAAAAAAAAATTTTTTCTTACATTATATCATCCTCCTCCCATTTTCACCTCAACATTTTGGGTAGGCTGTGCCTCCCTTGTCCCCCCTGACGATCCGCCACTGCTTTCCATAGACATATTGATTTTTATGCTGTACAAATTGTATATTTTATCCCCTAACCCTAACCCTACCTCTAAGCCTACCAATCACAGACAACTTTCTGCATTACATTTTCAAAAAACATCATTTAGTATGATTTTTAAGCTGTTTTCCTCATTGGAATCAAAATAAGTGCCCACAAGGACAAGGATTTCAGATATTGCCATCTTAGTGGGGACATTTTGTCCCCATAATGTAGGGTTTACCAGGCCACACACCCACACACACACCAATCAAATTAATATATGTGTACTTAATCAAATAACAGTTAGTTCCGTTCCTGGCTCAAATGACATTAGTATAACAGGACCTGGAAAGTTCACTGTTTGTATCACAGAATTCTATACCATGTGAGAATTGGAGAGCTGAAGTGGAGTGGAGCTGTGCAATTTTGCCTACATTTTGCCTGTTTACAGTATAAAAATCATTATGTCTATGGAAAGTCCCCATAAATCATGGAAACCCAACATATGTGTGCATGTGAAATGTTTGTTAAAATGTACTTATATATGCACAATCGCTTTTGTTAAAAGGCATATTGTTTGAATATCTGGTGCATCTATGTCCCATTTCTCTCAGGTTGTGTTATCATGCATTCAAAGGCCAAATGCAGGACTCTCAGAACTGAATTTCAGTGCATGTCAACAACCCTGGAAAAAAAAAACACTGAGGCAGGCAAATAAGAGGAAATCTATACTCTATACTGTTAACACTGCACAGAATAAAGGGACAGTGCAATGAGGGTGCATTTATTGAGGACAAAGAGCTACAATATCACCATGCAGACTAAATCAGAATATCTGAATACAGAAAAAAACAACAAAAATGCATTGATATGCATGCTAACATGGTCTTATCATCTTATATTAGATGTTGACCGAGCAATATATGCTATTTACACTAAGTGAAAATAGCATATATTCTTAGCGATAATTGCTATTTACACTAAATGAAAATAGCATATATTTTTAGCGATAATTGCTATTTAAAATAAGAGAAAATAACATATGTTCTTAGTGATAGATGATATTTACACAAAGTATTGTTGTACGTCAACAGGATGCAATAATAACATTGAGTGTAATTGATTATATTTATTAAAATTATTAAATGGATGCCATCTTAATGGGAAAATTAAAGCCCTCCCTACACCTACCCCTAACCCTACCCAATAAATACTTTTTATTATTATTTTTAAACATTTTGTTTGGCAATTTATTTCCACTTTTAGAAAATGTTCTTAATCTTTATTGAAAGTAAATGCCTTTCTGATGTGATATGTGATGGGAAAAGGGAGAAGAGCTTGGCAAAAGGCGTATTCGAACCTGGGTCGATCGTGTCAAAACCTCGATCGTTGAGCCTTACGCTTTACTGACTATGCCACTGAAGACGTTGAAATATGTGTCTTTTTTATCTTGTTTGGCCCAACCAGGCATTGTTAGGTGGAGCTAGTGCAAAGAGCACTTGCCTACAAGGTTTAAATAGACCCTCCGTAAATGGCAAACAAGGGTGTGCAAACTTGTGTATGACTGCCATTCCATTTTGTGGAAATCTACATAGATTTCAGTGACGGTACAGATGCAAAATTGGACTGAAATTACCTAGGAATGTGTGCTAAAGTGTGAAATTAAGTCTTCCAGCTACAACAAAACAGAAAAGGTCAAATTAGGTAAAACTGCCCTTGAACATTGGCAGAATGTTGGTGGGATGATAATGGAGCCAAACAGATGAAGAAAAGAATGCTGGCTGCTTTATTGCAAAGAAGTACACGCAATGCTGTTTATATGCGGTGGATAACATGCTGTTGATTTTGTAATTTCAGTATGACATTAGTTAGGCCACAGGCTGTCAGCGACTCCATCCCCTGAGCCAACTGATTGACAGGCACGCTGAATTCATACCCGCATTGCTCAGTTTCAATTACTCAATAAACATGTGGCCCTCAGTTTAGGTTGTCAGGCCCTCGCTGGAGTACCTCTGATAAGACATCCTCTCGCAGACGTGAGGCCCGATGGGCCCCGGTGAACAAAATTCATTCACACACACAAATACATTCCAAGAGGGAATTTTGCATATATGCGGCCCACAGCTGAGCTGGTTTGCGGATCCTAATTCGCGGACAAGGAAAATAATGAGACCAAACTGCCATTACTCATGGCCAAATGCATCAGGACATTTGCTGTATTTATGTGTGCAGGAGGCAAAATATCAGATCTTATTTGTGCTTTAGAGAATCTAAAGCTCCCCATTCTCACTGGATTTACAACACAAGTTTACAGTATGTAGCTTACACATTTTAAAAATAGGAAATGGCACAAAGTTATGCTTTAATTGCAATAGTTTTCTTGCAGCAGCAGAGAAAGTCTAAACACATATGTCATATTTACTCCTCGATGGCTGTAATGCTTTTTCTGATAATCATTTCTGTGTGATTCCTGTTGTCCTGGGTGTTCCTGTTGTCTGGAAAGCACTGCACAGTCAAAGTGTGTACTCTATCTGCAGTCCACTCTTTCCTAATGCTGTGAAGTGCATTTTATGCCTGGGCAATGGGACGCCCAGCATGGTATAAAATAATGATCTCTTTGGCTACATTTTCCCAGGGCGAAATAGTAGATGAGTCAGGAGCTTAGTAAATCCAACTGAAGATCAATTCAGGACAATGCACAAGATTTCATAGAATGGATCTGTGTCCGTTTTACGCTAAACTTTTAAAGCAGTATAGGCAAAAATCCAATGTTTTTTTCTGGTAAGAATTTATTAATTTGTTCATAATATTTGTAAGAGTGGACTCCTGTAGATGGTTCAATCTACAGGGTTGCCATTAGACTAAAAAACGTTATCAGAAAGATGGAAGAAAACTGTACATTTCTTGTCTATTTCCACCCACTGCAACTCATACCAACAACGGAGATAAGCGCAGTTACAATAGCAAAATATGTGGGAGAGCGTTGCTATAATATGACTATATTGTATTGCAATAGGGAGCACTTCAAAGTCAATACTAAATCAAAACTAGTTAGCACAGTATTTGTAATAAAAAGGATTTAATGACAAAATCTGGTTATGGTTACACTTAAAATAGTTTCAAAATGGATGAATGAGATGATAAACTTATACCATTAATCGTACACAGCATGAATACAATGTTACATGAGAGAGAGAGAAGAGAGAGAGAGAGAGAGAGAAAGAGAGAGAAAGAGAGAGAGAGAGAGAAGAGAAGCCCAGATGACTTCAAGAGCCAGAGGAAAAGAGCGAGAGCCTAGTTTCCAATCTTCTTTTATATATTCCTTGACCATGTGACTGAAACCAAATGTATTCTTTTAAACTGACCAATCAGACCAAAACTCTCACATAACATTCAAACTGACCAATCAGACCAATCTTCCCCAACAGTAAAAGGTGTGGCACCCCCTGCGGCCTACAGGCCTGCCTTTTGTTTTCCAGGTCCTTCAGATAAGCAAATGTGTTGACAATAGTAAAGCAAATTTCTTTGTTGGATTTCAAGTATCAAATATCAAATATCTTTGATTATTTTCAATCCTTTCATATTCAATTTTATTAATTATATATGAAATTAGAAGGCTCCAATTGAGTGACTAGATTTATTTACCCTAAATTTGCAGTATTGTTACTCATTTTGGAGTTTTTATTTTCAAGACATATTTGATAAGAGTGCTGCATATAGCCATGCTTTCCTAAAAGTATATGAAAGTTATTTACATTGGTAAAAAAAGACTCACTTTCAATCACTGCATTTTAATTCCATGTTGAAGACCAACTTCTTTATATAATGACTGTCAAACTTCTCACTTGCGTGGGAAACAAACGGCTTTTGACCACATTTATAATTTCTGCTGTATACAAAGTGCTTGGAGATGGATACAATTAACTGTTGCCTGTTTAGAAGTATTTAGATTAATATGAATAATCTTGTTTGTTGAGTATTGTCATTTATTAGTAAAAATGCATTTGGCTAATTATTTTTGTAATTTCACAGTTTGTGACAATTTAAGAGGCAGCTTTAAGATGCAATAATGCATTGAGTATCTACATTTTGCCATTAGCCACGTTTACATGGACACGTTTTGTTTCATTCGGAATAAAATCATTACGATTGATGAATCCTAAGCGTTTACATGAACACTAAATTAAGTGATCGGGTTGATGTGCACGTTTATTTGTTGTCACAAGCTTCAAATCGAAATTGATCTTTTGACATATGCACACTGCATGAAAACAGTTTCCCACTGTTTGGACATATTAACCATCCTCCTACTATTATTCTTATCATTGTTTTAAAAGCAGACTTAATATTTACCTATCTCGGGTCATAGGAGACGATGAGCAAATGAAGCTTTGTGCCATACTCCTTATATTTATCAAGCAGTAAAAACACCCCTTCCCTCTGGATTAAAGTCCAATGCAAGGACTAGTTGGATTTTGTCCTGAAGCACTTCACAGACGATAGGTGGAAGGAGAATTTTAGAATCACACAGCAGTCATGTATGACACAATAAACAATTTTGCGTCATATGTATGCACATGCGCAGAACTTTCCAGTTTCAGTTTTCAATCCAATCAAGTGTTTAGATGTCCCATCGAAAAGATTAGAAAAGGTTTAAATCACCCCTTACAATCCAAATAAAATTTCAATTGTTTAACAATTTTGTTTGCCCATATAATCTTAAGATATTAGGTTAAACTTATTTGGCTTGCTGTCCACTGATGAGGGCTTGATGAAGTAGCTTCAACTCGAGCTCTGATATACCCCCACAGTGACTAAATATAGGATATGATTATGTAGGGTAAGCTACCTAAGATGAAGGTGGAGTTTGGGGAGGTGGTGGGATGCTGGAACAGCTGAGACTGAGGAGAGGTAAGCAACTGCTTATATACTCTGGTTGTTGGCTGTGGATTGGACGATTAGATGGGCTCGGGGAATTCATTCAAATTTAAATGGTTAAAGCAGCACTAGGTAGGTTTTGCTCTCTGGGTCCCCCTACAGTTGGGAAACAGTATTGTCCTCTACTACTGTCGTAAACTCTGTCATTCTACATCAGGGGATGTATCGCACATGCATTTGTTGAAATGACAACCATGATAGCCCTGAACACTGGAGGAGTTCACATGCAGGTGTTCTGCTTGCGTCGGGTGTGAAATGTCTTCATCCCAGGTACTGTGGCATATGTTTCAGCAAGTCATATGAATATAATTTCATGGGTTTTATTTTTTTTCAAACGCCAAATGATCGCGATGCTCACGTTTACAAGCCAGCGTCATTATAGTAGCCTAGTCTATTGGTTACCGTTTTACAGAATCTATATGATACTTCAATTCAATGTTTGAGTGGTAGGTAATAACCATATATCGTCAATATTATAATATCAAGCTACCATAGATGAATCTGCAAATTTGAAAAATCGATTTGCATTATAGCTTGAGGCAAGACAAATAAACAAATATCACAGACATGTTAGGTATCCTAAAATATGATTTTGTACGTCTTATGTATTTACTTGCAAGAATGTAGCCCCTCCTCCTTCAGCTCACGCCAACGAGCAAACGCTGGCCCAATGTTGATCCTCGTCCTGCCTTTAATCCGATCACTTTCTCGTTTCCTCTTTTTGCTTTCCTCCGACAAAACCTTTGCTTTCTTATTTTTCTGTGCTGCTTTGGCCATGACTATAACATTCGGCAAACAAATGATAGTTGGGCTCGCACGTCCGAATTTAAGGAAGTGGGGGTGGTGGTGGAAGTGACGTATGTGCCGTAAAGCGGTTGTATTTTGTAGTTCTTTTTGTTCTCGGGTTACTACCCAAAACCCGAAGTTTAAAAGTACGATTAAAAACGATACAGACCCCGTCATTCAACCTATTGTAAGTCGATGTATCATCACAAGAGTCTTGAAAATATATTATAAAGGTTGAAAAGTTACCTAGTGCTGCTTTAAATGTAATGTTTTTATTCCGACTTTGCTACTAGTACTACAATACTACAAAGTTGATTACAATAGGCTCCATGTAAACCCATGTAAACCCCACTCTTGAAATGCATTGTAATGTGTACCAGTGGCGATCTGTGACTTTTTTAACTGGGTATGCTGGGTGGCGCTTTATTTAAAAAATGCACCTGGATGGGTTTGTATTAGGCAAGACACTCGCGTTCGCTCTAGAAAGAGTGTTAGCTGCTCAGTTGCTTACTCTCATTTCCAGGACTTTATAGGACATTTTCAATTTTACTACGATGGGAATAAAAGACAAGGATCATGCCAAATACTGATCTTTAAGTCTTTAAAAGGCGTACAGTTTATTGGCATGACTTAACTATAACATTTCTATTCTATTCTGACTTTTTCCTCGCAATTGCAAGTTTACATAATTGTGATATAAACTCACAATTGCGAGTTATAAAGTCAGAATTGCCAGATATAAACTCGCAATTCTGGAAAAAAAGTATATTTTGTCCCTCAGAATTTGACTTTATATCATACAATTCTCACTTTTGCGAGTTTATATCCCGCAATTCTGACTTAATATCACACAATTGTGACTTTATAACTCGCGATTGCAAGTTTATATCAAAATATGTGATTAGGTAGCTGCTTACCAGTTAACATCACTGCATACATTTGAGCAGCTAATAACATCAGCTAACTGCTGGAAGAACCAACACAAGACTAAACATCATCATTCAAAATACTACTCTCACCTGTCAAAACTCAGCAATGCTGAACATAGCACTTTCTGCAACTAACAGTAATTGTTTGGGACAGTGATAAACTATTTACACGGCTAAAGAAAAACCATGGAACTTTTTTTTTTTTTAATTCCAGGACAGCAACAACATTTTCCAGGACATTTGACATTTTCTCCAATTTTCCATGTTTTCCAGGACTGGAAAATTTGTCACCAATTTTCAAGGTTTTCCAGGATGAGTGGGAACCCTGAATACAGCTTTTATTGAAAGTAGCCTACATTTACCTTTTGATGCTTCACAAGCACCAGTAAAAGCTGTTGAGTTGTGTTTGAATTGAGTCAGGCGCAATGCGCGGAAAGGCCATTTGCAAAATTTGCTGTATTTTTGTAATTCCACTAGGTGAAACTAATGTCGCGGAAACTACATGCTTCACCTGTAAACGGTACGGCACATCGGCTGAGGACTCGTATCTAAATCAGAAACAAAAAATAAGAAACCATGGCAGGAGTCAATTTAAATGAATGCCATAAGTGTTTTTTTTATTTATTTATTACGAATTGTAAGCTAATAAATATTAGTAGCCTATTATAAATAAAATATAAGCAAAATATAAGATGTAAAATGTAAGTATAATAAAAATATAAGTATCCAAAAAAAATAAGTTGAAGTAATGCAAATTGATGAATTTAACAAACGCATACTATCGATAAACAGCCTTGGATAGTTACAGTAAGGGACGCAGTCTACAGTGTAAATAAATGTCCCTATATGGAGAAAATGAAATACTATGAAAATAGTTCTAGTAAAGACTTTTTTTTCCACTTAGTTAGTTTTAGTTTTGTATCAAATACAATGTGATTTTTGTTGGTCGAGATCTGGCAGTAACAGCAAATTTTTCCATTTGTCTGAGCGATTCGCAGACAACTTACCCTGCACATGAAATCGCCCATTTGCCAGCAAACCAATGAGAACTCAGGACAATGATGATGATACACAACAACAGAGCTTAGGTGCCAAAGCTGCTATGGATGTGCTTACTCTAAACCCTCCATAACTGGCAGATTTGAAGAAAATGACCTTCATTTGGCAAATAAATAAATGACAGTTACAAATGTACTACCAACATTTTGTCATGTAAGCTTTATGGTATACTGTACCTCAAACCAGGGAATTTATAGTAATTTATAGTGTTAATGTTAAGTTCACAAATATTTTGGATATGCAGAGCATTCACAGCTTATATGGACGCCCTTTCTGTGAAAATTTACATGTAAAATAATTTCTGTTTTTTAAACACCTTAAACATGGTAAAACTTGGTTGGGGTGGAAGGCAACACGGCAGCCCGTTTAAAGCCTCTGGAGCATTCTAGCTGCCAGATCTACATGAGGTCTTTAAAGCTACAGCGCAATTGGAGGATAAAATCTGGCGGAGGAGATTCAAAGGGAATCGATGAGAGGTAACTCCTGCAATATCGTTTCTACAGTGGCATTGGAGAGCTAAGTTGATGAAACAGATCAAGGGGCTCGGCGAATGACTTTGATGAAACATCCGTGACAGTTCGAAGGATGGGCTTGAATGATTCGATAAGTCTTGCCCCTCTCCTCCTGGTTGGACTCAAAAGAGTGTGTAATCAATCATCCCGATCTAATTTTGGAGCCACACACAGGGGGTTAGTCGAGACCCATCCTTTAAAGAAGGGGACAAAGTTGATGGGACACATCAAGGCTGCGTCCTGGCCAGACAGACCAGATGTGTTTACTCAACTCTGCCCGCCCCCTTTTCCGGCTGTGATCATGCAGCATGCTGGGAAATCCCGCTTGGGCCATTATCAACACAAGGCCAGGTGCATCCTGGGAGATTCAAGCCAAGCCTTTATCACAGCCAGGGAGGTGGCAACCAAAGCTGGAGGATCAGAGGTGCCCCAGTGAAGAGACCTAGGCAGAGGCATCTGTAGGGACGCTGCAGTCTGCCGCATCAAAGGTCTGTGGAGCCAAAGGTGCTGGGCTGTAAATATCAAATCTTGTCAAGAGAAAAACTGTAATGTCCCAAGTCCATTCCAACATGGATTGTGGTCAAAGCGCAGACATTTGCTGAACATGTAGCATGACTATTATGATATTATTGTGAAACGTATTCATTAGTGTCCTTTCTAGCAGGAACCAAGCAGTATTGGAACCAATAAACAAAACAAAGTCAAAAACAGGTCCAGGTCATATTTAAGGCCCGGGTATACTGCATTTTTCGCATCCGGACATGTCTCGTGCGCACTGATGAGCGTTGATGGCCGAGTTCGACACATGTACAGTACAGTTGTTGTGAATCTTTTGTCTCTTCTGTCTTTCTTGCACAAGCCCTGTTTTATGCATATATATAATTATAAATACTTCAAATCTTATCATTTTGGTGTGAAATGGGACCTGAAAATGTTTTTGAGACTCACTTGCCTCACCTATGAGGACAATGTTACAAACCCACTCAAAGAAAATGCAGAACAGTAACAGTTTCTGAAACAATCAACAGTGCAACATGAATTCGGAGGAGCTACACAAAAAAGGACTTTATCGCCTGAAGGATCAAATGTGCACATTCTCTCCTCTGACTCTACCAAACCTGTCTCGTTTTCATCAATATGCAAAGCACACAAGTCTGTTCTCAAGGCAAGCCATAAAATAGAGGCACAAGTGACACCGCCAGAGTAGGAAACCATCTCAGTGGAGACAGAAGTCTGCCGCTGGGTCTGTAAATGAAAGGGAAGATAATAATTGGGCCTTGGCGGCCATTTTCCTTTCTACTGCACTCAGTATTCCAGTCTTTCGACAGCAGGTTATTTCTGTGATGGCAATTATCGTGACCATTTAAGCTACTGAACTAAGCATATTAGATCTGGGCTTGTTTGCTACATTGAAATACGGAAGGTTTGTTGTGGCTGATAAATCATTATGAAAAGACTGAAACGGCGAGGAGTGGATTGTATGTGGTGCCAAACAGCGCCGGCTGCCTAAATGACACTGCCATTTGCTCAATAGAATCCCTTTGTTAATACCATTGACTAAAGGCTTCTGCAGTAGAATTAGGCTATGCTGTGGATTCTCACACTGTTACAATTAAAGCAGTGGCTGTAATTAGTGTCTTGGCTTCAGTTTTTCCTTTTTTGTTTCTGAAGAAGATGGTGCTTAATATTGAGGGGAAATTAAACTTTTAGTTTTAGATTAAATTAAATACTTTACAAATTACAAGTATTCATTCTTATTTGATTATTATTATTATTATTTATTTTCTTTTTTCATTTGCAACTTAATGGACACAAACCCCAAAAATATGATTATTCATCACAAAGTAGTGATAAGTCTAATATTATGTACAAAAACAAAATAATCAACCTTTAAAGACAGCCCTACCGTAAGCTACAAGTTTGTCAATTGACACTATTTGCTTCTGTTGAAGCCATTGGCCAGCATTATTACAACCTAGTTTTAAAATAATCATGTTTAACATTGGAATTTGTGATGAAAAATTACATTACCCACGATTCTGTACAGAAAATTCCACTAATCAGGGAGTTGTGCCAAAAAATCTCTTTAGCCACTCAAACCTCCCCACTCAAATGAAGCACCGCAAATTACATAATTGATTTGGACTCCCTACGCTCTTAAATTTATATCCATTACATTACATTGTTATATACATTTTTGAATAAGTAGTTTTATATTTCTCCATCATTTTTAAATTGATTATGCTGTTCTCAATGCTTCATGGGATTGTAGTTCTGTCCATCATTAAAGTGCAGTCTTTTAACTTTGTATTTTTGTATAGTTTTCAAATACTTTTTTTCTCTCAAAATCCAAGTTTGTAATGTTGTGATTCAACTTGTAGCTGGTTGGTTTAGTTCATGGCTTATAACGCTTTAACCCGTAAACTCATTCCTCAGGTCTTTTGTGACCCGGAACGTCATTCACTACACTTCACATTATTTGTTTAAAGTTAGACATCAACCTTCTTAGTATTCCTCAATTAATTAATTGCAAACAATATAACAAGAAGAAAAAAAAGAATAAAATTATAAAAGAATGCCTGTTTTTCCATTAATTTTTTTGTAAAAATTGTATAGAGTCACTAACGACCCAAGGTGTGTAACCATCACAGGTGGCGCACGATGAAGGAGAAATACAGGAAATAGTCCAAACTCCAAATCCAAATACTCAGAAACAGGCAGGGGAAACTCAGAGAAATGAACAAAACGCACCTTAACACTGACGAGATCGGACAAAGAACTGAAAGACAAAGGGAGCTAAATGAACAAATGAGGGAGCTAAATGAGGTTGATTAACAACAGGTGAAATTAATGAGAATGAAATAGACATGACAACTAGGCCACAGGAACACAAAGCATAATTCTTACAGTAAAAGTGTAAGTATATTTTTTTCTGCACAACAATAATTTAATCTCTGATGACTAAATAAGTGCAAATCACCTTTATTCCACAAGAAGGCAATGTCTGATACACAATGATGAAGTGACATTTCACTCATAGCCACCGCAGGCAGAAAACAAAAGAATAGGAAGAATCATCAGCAAAAATTGAAATGGCTCAGCGATTTACAGCAGAGTAAGAACTGAACGCAATCAAATATTAGTGTCACTGTCACTTGATGGTGGATCTGGTGAAGAAGCTGTCAGCGATCAAACATTGATTTTTGAAGATGTTGAAAAAGATTGAGTTTTGAGAATATGTTTAAGATCGTTAATATGATCCAGATGCTGAATGTACTGGGAAATGAGCTCTGACGAGGACAGTGATTGATGGTATACAATCTGCTCAAACCTGAACCCTTCCAAGCTCCAAAAGGTATAACAAAATACTGTATGCTTTATTTTAATCTTCTGTAATTGTTACTCTAATATCAGGTAATATTATCGCAACAGGTACAGATCCATCCATGTTAGGTATAGAACCGGGTCGGTAAAGACCCGAATATATAATAATGATTGGTGAAACATTCATGCATTTAATGGTTAACAAAGAATTTTTTCAAATCCCTATGGGATAATTTTTTTTCCCGCTGCAGAAAAAGTGAGGATTCACTTGTATTGCACTCTATTAATATATTAATAGTTCTGACTCTAAAGTCTGATTGGATGAGCTGAATATATACACAGTTGTTACCACACATCACACATTCTCTATTCATGCGGCAAACATAAGCAGTATCATTTTGCCTAATATATATATTTTTTTTTTAGCTTCGGTCTCATTATCCTGTATATTTACACTCGCATGTGTTTTTTTATGTTCCTGTCATTTGTAAATAACATACAGCAATCCTAACCAACATTAGTCATGCAGCTATCTACTGCAATATAAATATCATAGAAAAACCTTTAACATTGGACACATTTCCACCACCAAGTATACCATCTTACCACCCAACTCTGATCCACCATGACCCATTTCTATGAATAATGACTTTCCTAGCTTTCCCAAACACTCCTACCACCCTGCCCCACATCTTCCATGGTCTTCCATTGGGCTCACTTATACAATAGTTTCCTCTGCACATTAGTCTGAAATACCATACATTTTCTTAGATTCAAGACTGTTCCTCTTTTTTGTTTGGACGCCAAGAAATGGCCCAGCATTATACATTCTAGAATAAAACCCTGACATATCTGCATTAAAACACTCATATTGATTTAAATATAAATCCCATGCTAGAAAAGTGCATTCACACAGCCTGAAGTTTGCAGTCTTTGTTCTGCCTAAATTGGGTTTGAGGCTGCCAGTGAAGATCAGGCAGGCAGGTAATCCCAGAATGCAAATTGCCTGGAAAAACCTATCTATTGCATCCTTAAATGGAAGTTTTCGAAAGGGTCAAGTCTCCCGCGCTCTCAAGTTTACTGTGAGTTTAATGGGATTAGAAAAGCATGCAAACTCACCATCTTTATACACGTTTGAGCTTACATATGAAGTAAGGGTGGTGGGGGTGCAATTTTTGTATTTGTTTGAGCACTGCCAGATTTCTGCTACATGCCAAAGGAGCAGTTCCGTTACATTATTCAGAGGCTGCAAGACTCCACTTTGGCATGCCTCAGAATTTAACTCAATTATGCCAGGCTAAGAGAGAGTGGGACACAATAGACTAGCTGCACTGCGTGCTTCTATGACTGCAGGCTGAAATGAAGTGACTAGCAGAGATACTCACAGTACAAATCCACAATAGATTGAATATACACAGGCCTTCGCCTCAAACAGGCTTGAGTTTATTCAAAATTGGAAAAAAAACTCTAAAATACAATATAAAGAGGCACAGATGGATGAATAAAAGTTTCAGTATCTGAGGCTTAAACTGTAATCAATACCAAACTAGTGTGGTTGAACACAGAAACTTCCTATCTTAGCTTTTGAGATAAGATTTGAAAAAGTTATATTTTCTAAGTGAAAATTACCATGGTTACAAAACAAATAGGATAGGATTCTTAGTTAGGATGTTTTTGTAATACAGGCCTGGTAAATAAACTGGAAAAGTTTTTTGAGAAAATCAAATAAAATTGGTTTCAGATTAATAACTCCAGTGTAAGTGATTTACTTTCATTTTGTTCATGTGTCTCAGGGTACATTTTCACTACAACAATGTACTAATAACATATTTTTTTAGCGTTTTCCGCATACAGATGATATGGTTGTCGAAACGATCCTCATTGCACGGATCCACGAAAGTTACTAAAAAATGCTCAGATTGAGCAGCATTTACTACTATAACCGATTTCATAATCGCAATAAGCCATATTGGTAACAGTGCAATTTCAGGTTAATTGGGATTAATCGTGCAGCCCTACTTTACACTTATGTGATTCATTTACAGATTTTTTGTTTGTTTGTTTGTTTTTTGTTAGAATTCGACAACCCAAGTTCCCATATTGTAAAACTTATTTTTATGGGAAAGTGCAGCTGATATTCTGTGTAATGTCTTCTTATGTGCTGAATTGAAAAAGTTATACAGGTTTGGAATAACATGAGTAAATGATGACAAAATTTCCATTTTGTTGGATGAGCAATTTCTTCTGACCTAAGAAAACAAAATAGCTTTTTAACTGTCAAGCCACTTACTAAATTTGCTCCATTTTTGAGTAAAACGCAAAGGACGTATTTTCCCAAGGTGACGCAATTACAATTACCATTTGTCCATTTAGACGGATTGACAGATCTGCAAAACTTAGACTTATACTGACTGAAATATAATTGCCTTGCTTGGCGTGTGTGTGAGCAGTAGAGCAGAAAATGGAAGCTACATTTTGGCCCACCACACCTCCTGTCCTCCACCCCCTTTGCAAAACAGAAGGGTATGTAGAACAGGCAAAGTGGAAAAGCTTCATCTCAGCTCTTTGCTTTTAAAAATAACAGCCATTTTGGTTAAAAGGGCTGAGCAGAGAGCCAGTGATGTATAACCAAGACCTTGCATTTAATTAAGCTGGCCTCTTCCACTTTTCTGCAAGCATGCATAATCATTTCATACACCGTGATATCATCTGCCTAATGCGCTATTTTACCATACAGTTAAACCTGGGCGATAAATCTCACGCAGCTTTCTTTTAATAGATGCAGGCTGAATAATGCGTGCATTAGATTACCGGCCCAGCGTTGTGTGTGAGAGGAAATGCTTTACAATGATTAGGGCCACCTCTCCCAGCGGACACAGTCTTCATGCCCCTGCTGAGCTCCTGGCCAGTTGTTTATTTCATTTCTTCTATGTCAGATAATGCATTCGATTCACAACACACATGAATATCGGCAAGTGCAGTGCCAGGGTACATTTTACAAGTGAGGGTTTGCCCTGCCTTCTAGTTTAAGCCTGAATAAGGTTTTTTTTAATGTTGCATGACACTGTATGATGAACAATATTGTCTTGTAGGTCAAGAGTGGACAACACTTTTATCTCTGCTTCCCCTCCCCCCCTTTTTTATTTATTTATTTTTAGCAGTTTTGCACCTGCAAAGGGCTTTTTTTGTAAATGTGTGGTTGGAATGCTTCATCTTATTATGGTAATTACAAGCCAACATCATTCAGTGACAGTTATCAACCCCTGAAATTCTATTTCCCATTTTCTTTCCACACTCATTATTTTTCTAGATTCTTCCAACATGATTTAACAAATCACACTGTGCCACGATCACATCGCTCTAGCATTCTGCTCATAAGATTTCAAGAACAGTGCCGATTGATTTGTTAATTACCACTTTGACATCTGTCTTCTGTGTGGGAGGGATTAGCAAGTAATAACAGCAATATTCTGATCTCCGCCCAACTTGTGACAATTATGACAGACATCAAAACAGCCCCATTAATATTAATGAATGCCAATGTAGTTGGGTAGTTATTGGCTTAACATGTCCATGGACTTTAATTAACAACAAGAATTTGAAATGTATATGAAATTTAACTTAGATCCTCTACCTTTTTGCCTTTACTAATTCATTTTGAATGGTCCTACAATATTTGATAAGTACAAATACTGTATTCTATGTCTCTCAATTAGTGTCAGCTATACAAGAGCTCAAACAATCTGCATGCTTATTAAATATACAAGAAATACCAAATGGCTTTAATATTTCTTAGTGCTGTCAAATCGATTAATCGCGATGAATTGCATCCAAAATAAAAGTTTGTGTTTACATAATATATATGTGTCCTGTGTATAATTATTATGTATATATCAACACACACACACATGCATTTATATATTTATGAAAAATTTGTTATAATTATATATAAAATATTTACATTTATATATAATATAAATTATATAAATACAGTGTGTATATATATATATATATATATATATATATATATATATATATATATATATATATATATATATATATATATATATATATATATATATATATATATATATATTTATTTATTTATATATATATATGCAAATATTTCTTACATATATACAAGAAAAGAGTGTGTAAAAGAGTGTTATATACATAATAATTATACACAGTACACACACATATTATGTAAACACAAACTTTTATTCTTGATGCGATTAAACACGATTAATCGATTTGGCAGCACTGCTGTTACAACAGAGGTGACACGGAGAACTGATGGCAGGGGTAAACAGTTTATTAACAGAACCAGGATGTGTGCAGATGAGGTGAGTAACAGATGAGTAAGTCCAGCGGAATGGTAAAGTCAATGGGTAATACTGTACGTCTGATTTCAGGTGACTGGGTGAACAGGACGATGGAGTGATGGAGACCAATGGGGGTCCCAATAAAATCACACCACTCGGCTGTCTTCCAGTACCCTGCGTAAGTGTGAGTACCCTGTTGTAAGACTAGTACGGACGAAGGACTCCCACTTATCACAGGAATACCAAGGTACACTGGGAAGCATATTCCAGTGGAGATATGCCAAAATGCCTACCCGTAGGGAGGACTTAGAGAGTACACATATGACCCTCTAAGGGCTGCATATGGGAAACTCTGGGGTACCAGCTGAAGGTGGATTTTTAACCCCAGGGGTGGCAGGGACATGCCAAGGGAAAGACACCTGCTCACTGAGGAGGCTTACGGTGGAAATACACATGTGGGGGTCGCCGGAGGGGAACCATGCACACGGGGCACCTGGCCGGACACGAGGGTCTGGGCTCGAGAGGGCAGACTTACTGGAGTCGGCGTCAACAGTGCTGGAGGAACTCAGGGCTTTCGGGAAGCTCACCTGAGGAAAAATATTGCACGTATCCAGTCCGTGGAGTGGAATGGCGAGCAAGCGAAGACACCTGAGCCTAGTCCATTACCGGCCACTAGTAGAGGCGAGTACATAGTTGGACACAGGCTCCATTCGGAGATTGTAGAATCTGGCGAATGTGTTCGGTGTCGCCCAGCCTGCAGCTCTGCAGATGTCTGTTAGCGAGGCGCCGTGCGCTAGAGCCCAAGAGGAGGCCACACTCTGAGTGGAGTGGGCCCTAACCCCAAGGGGACACGGTCGGCCTTGCTGCTGGTAAGCCAAAACAAGGGTGTCCACTATCCAGTGAGAAAGCCTTTGCTTTGAGAGAGCTCTTCCCTTCCGCTCTCCACCATAACAGACAAAGAGCTGGTCTGAGGTCCTGAAACACTGCGTCCTGTCTACGTAAGCGTGGAGGGCACGTACTGGACAGAGCAGTGCCAAGGCTGGGTCTGCCTCCTCCAAAGGCAGCACTTGCAGGTTCACCACCTGGTCTCTGAACGGAGTGGTGGGAACCTTGGGCACATATCCGAACTCCAGGCACGCTTCGTCAACCGAAAATGCTTGCAAGTCCTCTACCCTCTTGATGGAGGCCAATGCAGTCAGGAGCGCTGTCTTCATAGACAAGAACTTAATATCGACTGACCGCAAAGGCTCAAAGGGGGACCTCTGCAGAGCATCTAAGACTACTGAGAGGTCCCAAGAGGGTACGAGGGGAGAGCGTGGAGAATTTTA
Source organism: Gobio gobio (assembly GCF_949357685.1). Taxonomy (NCBI): domain Eukaryota; kingdom Metazoa; phylum Chordata; class Actinopteri; order Cypriniformes; family Gobionidae; genus Gobio; species Gobio gobio. The sequence goes on along the minus strand of NC_137101.1, from coordinate 28,417,660 downwards.
GTGCTCCCCTCAGGACCCTGATGACCAGGTCGTGCTGACTTACCTTTTTGTTCTCCAAGAGATCATGGTGGGCAGATATTGCGGCAACATAAACTTTAAGGATGGAGGGAGACAGCCTTCATTCCAACCCTTCTTGGAGGAACGAGAGCACAGACCTGATCGGGCATTTCCAGGGGTCTTCTAGCGGGAAGAACACCAGGTGACAAAGAGGTTCCACTTCAACGCATAGGCATGCCGAGTGGACTCTGCCCTAGCGGAAGTGATGGTAGCCACCACCGTAGATGGTAGGGTACTCAAACCTGCTGCGTCCCATCCAGGAGCCACATGTGGAGGTTCCAAGATCGGGACGCGGGTGCCAAAGGGTGCCCCATCTCTGAGTGAAGATGTCGCGTCTCAGAGGGATAGGCCAGGGAGGGGCTGTCGCAAGGAGTAAGAGTTTGGGGAACCAGGTCCGGCCGTGCCGGTACGGGGCGACCAGAGGGACCTGCTCCTTGTCCTCCTTGACCTCGCACAATAACTGTGCGAGAAGGCTCACTGGGGGGACGCATATTCGCGTAGGCCCCGCGGTCAGCTGTGTGCCAGTGATTCCGTGCCGAGCCTCGGACGGGGAATAAAACAGGCAGCAGAGGGAAGAGTCGTGGAAGGCAACAGATCTACCTGTGCGTCACCGAACTGTTCCCAAATCAGCTGGACCGACTGGGGATGGAGTCTCCAATCTCCAGGAAGTGGCTGAGACTGTGAGCTCGTGGGCTGCACGGTTCAGTTCTCCCGGGACATGGACAGGACGAAGGGACCTCAGATACTTCTGACTCCATAGGACGAGATGGCGGGCGAGTTGAGACATACGGCGGGAGCATAGATCAGCCTGGAGGTTGATGTATGCTACTGACCGTGTAGTCTGAAAGCTGAATCGGTTTCATATGAAGCAATCTGAGCTGCGTTACAACGGCTGCAGATGCCATATGCCCCAGGAGCCTCTGAAATAACTTCAGTGGGACCGCACTCTTGCTCTCGAATTAACGAAGGCAAGTCAGCAGTGACTGCGCGATGGCGACATGTCGACCGAGTCGGAAACCATACTGAGAAAGAGATCCTCTGCACGGGGCAGAGTGGCTCTTCTCCCAGTTGACCCGAAGGCCCAGACGGGCTAAGTGCCGGAGCACTTGGACTCTGTGTTCGCACACCTGCTCTCGAGAGTGACCCAATATGAGCCAGTTGTCGAGTTAGTTCAGGATGCGAACCCCGTGCTGCCTGAGTGTCGCAAGGGCTGCCTCGATAGACTACGTGGAGTCACGAGGGGACAGAGCTGGCCCGAATGGGAGCAACGCATACTGAATGTCCGCCCGTCGAAGCAACCCGTAGGAACGGACCGCGTCGAGGAAGGAGACATGGAAGTAAGCGTCCTTCAGGTCGATCGATGCAACCAATCTACCGGACTAACGCGTCCAAGGAGGCGTTCGCTACCAACATCCTGAACGGAAGCCTGTGAAGGGATCAGTTCAGGACGGGCAGGTCCAGGATTGGCCGTAACCCACCGGTTTCCAAGGGTACAATGAAGTAAGGGCTGAGGAAGCCGGACTTCATTTCGGCTGGAGGGACAGGCTTGATCACACCCTTCGCCAGTAGGGTGGCAACCTCCGCACGCATGACTGGGGCCTTTTCATTGGGCCCCACCCTGGAGCGTGGACTCCCCGGAAGCGGGGAGGAGCCTGTGCGAACTTAATCGCGTAGCCGAGCCTGATGGTCTTCGCGACCCAGCGGACAGTCCCTGAAGCTGTAGCCAGACTCCCAGGAACTGACAAGCGAGGTCACTCGAACCACAGACATACCCCGGGTGGGGCAGCGAGGCAGCGTGACTGGCCCGGACATGGGAGGCGTAGCGTCCCGGTGTGGGAGCACAGTCAGCAGCTGCATCCTGACAGAGGAGACCAGGGAAGGACGCACGTTCCACTGGGGTCTACTCTGAGAGGAGGCTGGCGACAGAGAGGGACGAGAGCGGCGCGGCCCGGGGGGCGGCACACACTGCCATCACCGGTCTCTGGGACCTCAGAAATGGGGACACCAGTTCTTTCCAGCTCGGGGGCCAGCAGCAGAAGGATTTTCCCCCGGCCCTCCACCGGGGGAAGGAGAGGCCCTGCTACCATCCCCTGGAAAGAACTGGGACCCATCTCTGAGTTGTCCACCTCTAGCCTGGCGTTTAACCAGGCTGGGGAGCGGACTGGGTGTCATCCTGCAACCACTTCCACGGCGCGGCCCAGGTGAAGGCTGCTGCTGGGGCCAGGCGGGAGGAGGGAGGGTGCCCTCGGCGGCAAGCGGACTGAGGCGACTGAGCCGGCGGCCGGGTGCAGCAGCTAGCCGCCGGGGCAGTACGTGTTACAGCCTCAGTCTGCTCTTGGGCGGCCGGGAACTGTTGGGCGCAGTTCTCAGCCGCGCCGCCGAAGAGGCCATATGGGCGAGTTGAGGAGGCGGGCTCACTCAACCTTCACCACATCACCAGGACAGGGCGGAGTTCCACACCAGCGCGAGTCTCGCGGCTGCCCGAGATAACATGGCTGTCAACTCTAGGTCGGATCAGGCAGCGCTGGCACACCCAAAGGCGGAGCACAACCTAATCGTCATCCCCAAAGGACTCCAGCCCACCTTGGGATGCGGCGATCGACATCACAGTGCTATCTGGAGTGTGAACAAAACAAACGAGGCGTCAGAGACGGGCCGCTGCTTCAGTCCAGCACTCGCGGGAAGCGATGTGCAAGAGGGGGCATGGCCCGAGGACCACGGCACCGCCCTCAGGTCACCCTGGCCACCAGCCAAAGTACCATCTCACTCGGAGACGGTAGATTGGGATGTGGCAAAGGGGACTCTCTCTCCTCACGGAGATCACTGAGTCTCGACCGCGACATTGCGATGGTCACGTTCCCGCAGTGGGAACAGGACGCATCCACAAACACTGCTCAAACGTGCTGAAGCCCAAACACATCAAGCAGTGAATGTGTCCATAGACAGCAACGGAGATCGATCGCACCCGGAAGTGCGCGGGCGAACCATCTTGAAAAAGACGTGCCACGCGCAAGGTCTTTTTGTGAGAGGAAAGCTCTGCAGAGTGCCGAAGCGCCCAGGGAAAACACACACAGCTGTTGCAGATCACTGCACAGATCAGCAGGCAGGCAATGTGAGATCGCTGGAGCACGCCGTCACACCAACACCCTGGAGAACCGCTCGTCTCGAACACTGAAGAGAGGACTTCAGAATTCAGGCTTGCAGGAGTGAAGAGATGCTCTTGGCTCCGAAGCAGAAACATAATGCGATATTGCCCACGTACTTCCTTATATACCCACACGGTGGGGCGGAGTTACGTATGCATATTCTGCATGCCCATGGCATTGGCACTGCCATTGGGCGTTTTCTAAGATCTCGAAGATGATTGGCTTCTAGGCGAAACCCCCATTCGTTAGTCACTAACGTTACGTCGTAGCGACTGAACGAAAGGGAACCAGGATGTGAGCAGATGAGGTGAGTAACAGAAGAGTAAGTCCAGCGGAATGGTCAATGGGTAATACTGTATGTCTGATTTCAGGTGACTGGGTGAACAGGACGATGGAGCGATGGAGCGATGGAGCGATGGAGCGATGGAGCGATGGAGCGATGGAGACCAGGAGCCACGAGACGAGACGAGACGAGATGAGACGAGGAGACACTCAGGAGACAGGGAGAACAGGTAGGTAAACACAGGTGAGTCCGTGGAAGCAAGCAGTAGCGTGAGCATGTGCAAACGAGACCGGACAGTGACAGTGAATGCGTGGGGCTTAAGTGCAGGTGATCATTGCTGTGATGATGACGTGCAGGTGCGTGTAATCAGTATTCTGGTGAAGGTGCACGTTGTGTCTGGGAGAGGGTGGAGCCTGGCGTGCTTGTGACAACTACATTGCTTAATATAGACTATGTCAGCCTTTGAAAAGTATTTTATTTTTATTTATTTAACCAAGATCCCGTTGAGATACAATATCTCTTCTACCAGAGAGCCCTGGTCAAGATAAGCAGCACAAGACATAAATTACAAAAATTATACATGACACCAAACAATACATCCATATAAAAAAATTATAATAATAATAATAAAATTAAAATAGCTATTAAAGCTATTAAAACATTTACACTGTTCCATAAAAAAAGACTTTAGGATATTTTTTGCCAAGAGATGGTACATATTTCATGTGTAGTATACCTTGAAGCTCATTCCATGCATACAGAGCATAATTAGAAAAAGCAGATCTACCTATTTCTATATGAAAAATTGCCATCTTGAGTAAAAGTTTATCTGCTGATCTAGTATTATATATAATGTACTAGTACAGCATGTCAACAAACTAGAAATATACTGCAGTAATTTACGCTTTTAAAATGAAAGTCAACATATGGTTTTTCCTCCTCAAGCACCCATATTTGTTGGATTATCATGTGGATATAATTTTGTCAAAATATACAATTTCCCTGTATTGGTATACAATCTCTCCTTAAAATGTTATGATATAATATAACCCACTTTCACTATGGAAGGAATTTGTGTGAGTTCTAAAACGTATATCCATCTGTGGTATCCAGATGGAATTTTATAACATGTCCAAAATAGTACCATAATAGTAGAAATTTCCAAAATAATGTTTTGTTGTTATAACATAAAATTTTTTGTTGTTGTTGTCTCTAATAATTATTTGAGAACAATTAAAATTAGAATATACTAGATCATAAAAAAGGGTGACTTAGTTACCCAAATAGTGCTACAATGTTAAGTTACTGAGCACTGAAATATTCAAAGGCTGAAGAGAATTTAAATAAGCAGTCACGTGTAAAGCATGGCTCCGAGTCCTGTGCTAGAGCTCTATGAAATCCAACCAGTGTCTGACGACTGACATTGACAAATTAAGTAATTAAATTTATGCAATCTTTGTGCATGGTTAGCCTTTGAATGCTGCCAGTGAATGCAAAAACTCTGGAGCAGGCTAGTTGAGATATTAGATTGCTTCTGAACTGACAAATCACGGTCGCACCATATGCATATTTAAATTAAGATAACAGTAGATATCAATGTGCACTTGGGTGTCAAGCAATTGTAATCAATTATATAAAGTAAAATATGCACATTGTTTACAGTAGAAAGAAGATGGAGTTATATAAAAAAGTGTAAAATAAATCAATATGAGGTGGTTTATTGCAAAGTAAATTCAGTTTGTCTTGCAGACATGAATTGTATCTCAAATTGTGTAAAATGTTGAGAATAGGCATGCAACTTCTCTAACCAGCTAGACTGACGGTTTTCACCTGGTGAATGGATATTAAAACATTGACAACACTTTTTACAACAATTATAAGTTTTGGGACTTCTGAAAGCTGTAGCACAATGACAAGGCGGAGCCTCAAAACAGAATGTATTATAGAACGCATTAATTTTCCAGCCAGTGTCGTATAACATGTTTTAACAAGTCCACAGTTGTTATAATGTAATGAATATAGCAACCCCCAAGTGCCCCTCGTATAATTCACATGCATGTCAGTGATACAATAGAATCTTTTCTGCGTCAGCGCTTGGAGGAGGGTGGAAAGAGACAGTCTTAGCCTCAGGAAGCTAGAAATGAGGCTTAACAAAGTCATGTTTCGTGAGCATGAATGTATGCTGGAATTACACAGCTTCAGTTGAACAAATATCTCTAGGGTTAATTTCCACTGCTGCCAGGGGTTGCCAGCCCTCGTATAATACAGAGTCATCCCATATTTAAGAAAACAGAATTGCATTCTGTATTAAATCTAGCTTGTCCATATTTTGTGTTACACACAGATAAAGCTTCAGTATTTGCATTTGAATAAGATTCGCAAATTGTAAAAATAATATAAAGAAAAAAATCACACATTATAATTGAAAGCAGTTTGCGTAACATGGATCTGAAATCTAGACACCTAACATTGGCTATTGCTGCAAAAAATGAATACGACTCTTGACAGCAGGATCAAGTAAGAGGAAGACAAGGGCAGCAAACTTGCGTGGTTGGAACTACAGCTCTCAAGCATTTTTTAAAAAGAAAGGAAGTATTCTTTTTTTTTAAAAATGACATGTAGACTTAAATAGATCATGCTCTTGGGCACAATAAACAAACTAAAATCATCCCATTTAAATAAATTTATTTATATATCATCTGAAAGCTGAATAAATAAGCTTTCCATGGATGTAAAATATTTGGCCGAGAAGATACAACTATTTGAAAATCTGGAATCTAAGGGTGCAAAACAATCTAAATATTGAGAAAATCGTCTTTAAAGTTGTCCAAATGAAGCCCTTAGCAATGCATATTACTACTAATAATAAATTTGTTATATATTTAGTACTGTAGGAAATGTACAACATATCTTCATGGAACATGTTCTTTACTAATAATAGAGTCATCCCATATTTAAGAAAACAAAATTGTGTACTATATTAAATCTAGCATAATTTGAAGAATATATATATATATATATATATATATATATATATATATATATATATATATATATATATATATATATATATATATATATATATATATATATATATATATATCATCCCATTTTAATACATGCACATTTTAATCTATATACTGTATTTTAGCGTGTCAGCAATCAGCGCTGTTTTTGAGAAGTGTGTATTTGCATAAATAGGTAAGGGAACCCCGGAGTATGACTTAAGCCCTGTCTCAAATGGCGCTCTTCATATGCACTCTCGGTCTTGTGGCATGTTGCGTGCACATGTCCGTTAAGACCATGAGACCGTAGGGTGTCCCATTTGTCATTTTCAGTGTCAGAAGGTTGCTTGAAGAGAGCACTGCAGCAGACTTCTTCCCGACAGAGGGAAGGCGTTACATCACGAAAGTGCAGACTCATAGGAAGACAGTGAGTGTTTAGGGTGCCATTTGGGACAGGGGCTTAGACTAGAAAAGTGGTTTTCAAAGAAGAAAGTCAGGGGAGGCACATAGAGTGACAGACGGACGGACGGACGGACGGAAGGAAGGAAGGAAGGAAGGAAGGAAGGAAGGAAGGAAGGAAGGAAGGAAGGAAGGAAGGAAGGAAGGAAGGAAGGAAGGAAGGAAGGAAGGAAGGAAGGAAGGAAGGAAGGAAGGAAGGAAGGAAGGAAGGAAGGAAGGAAATTATTCAATGTATCTACATATGGCGTTTGAAACCTGAAAGGTTTTCGACCTCTGTAGTCCATTTTTCAATCAGTACATTACACCGAAAATAATACTTTAAAAAGAGAAAGGAATCTGGTTTTTGGACTAGAGACGTATTTATGTTTCCGCATCTCTGTTTGTGATCAGATTATTATAAAACGGTATAAAAAGTTTTCAGTCCAAGCATCCAGTGAGCGAATGAATTCAAAACAGTGCTAATGTAGAGAATACACTGCCCGATTACATCAGAGATGGCAGAGAGAACAGTGATTTGCATCTAGATTTCAGTAAATTATTCATTTCAGCATGTATTTGGCTTCAAAGCCTGACCCTTCTCGTATTCTGTGATTGTTATGGAGCAGCCCAAGCCACTTCTCATCTCGCTGTGAAAAATACAGACTGAACGGTGGGTCAAAACACCCAACTGCTGCAGAGAATATCATATGCAAACTATTTTTCTTGGTTAAAGGGATAGTTCACCAAAAAAAAATCACCCTCATGTCTTTCCAAACCTGTAAGACCTTCGCTCATCTTCAGAACACAAATTAATTTATTTTTGATGAAATCCGAGAGCTCTCAGGCCCCTCCATAGACAGCTTTTTAATTAACACTTTCAAGGCCCAGAAAGGTATTAAAAACATTGTTAAAATAGTCCATGTGATTCCAGTGGTTCAACCTTAATTTATGAAGCGACAAGAATCCTTTTTTATGCACAAAATCAAAACAAAAATAACGAGTTTATTCAACAATTTCTACACGTCTGTGTCAGTCTCCTACACTGTTTTCATTGTAAATATTGCAGCTCTCTCGAGATCTTCGGCAGCCATGCTGTTCACGTGAGCACCAAGACGCATGTGCAGGATCTCCAACGTAAACAGCGTAGGAGACCGACACAGGCCAAAATGAAATTGTTGAAATGTTTTTTTTATTTTTGTTTGTTTTTGCACACATAAAGTATTCTTGTCGCTTCATAAATTAAGGTTGAACCATTCCTACCTCCTGGACCTTAAAAGTGTTAATTAAATAGGTGTCTATGGAGGGGCCTGAGAGCTCTCGGATTTCATCAAAAATATTTTCATTTGTGTTCCGAAGATGAACGAAGGTCTTACGGGTTTGGAACGACATGAGGGTGAGTAATTAATGACATAATTTAAATTTTTAGGTGAACTATCCCTTTAAACAGCAAACCAGTGTCACGCCAGCAAAGTTTTGATGGATAACAATTGTAATCAAGGTAAAGAAGATTACAATGACATACAGGAGTTTTACATTAGGCACGCAAGAGTTTGTAATTATTGATGCGTGTATTTAGAGATGCACGGTTGGTGGTTACAGCCGGGCGGATGAGGTGACGAAAAATAATATTTTAATTAAATTTGGGCGGGTGGCTATTGAACCAATCATCAGCCATAGACCTTAAAACAATCAGCTGATGGTGGGCGGGTGCGGCTTTGAAAATTGGTCAAAAAACATTGGTGTGAATGGATGGCGGACGGATGATGAGTTTTGTGATGTGGTTGCAGATTAAATAAAAGCCCATCTGCGCATCTCTTTCCTGTATGTGTGCTCTTGATAAACCATCATGAATACAAAACTCTAAAAAGCTTCTTGAAAATGTGTAAATGCTGTTTGACTTTCTTTCTTCTTTGTAATAAGCGAGTGCTACAGCTTACAAGCTTAGGGGTGGGGTTAGGGATGGATTTTCATGCTTACTTTTTTCTAAAAATCATATGCTTTTGCATGAATTAATATGAAATCAGCACCTTGTTAAACACCTAAGAGGAAAAGTTGCTTTGTGTAACTGGGGTATTTCTGCCTTTCTTTAAGTACCACCGACTGTTAAAGTGAATTTTTATTTTCATTCAGCTTAGTCTGGCATAGCCAGATCTTTGACTGACCGCATAAGGCCTGGACTGTTTAGGCACTATAATTAGCATACTACTACAAAGCCACTACAAACCGCCCACTTAGTCAAGAAAAGAGATCGCCACACACTGGGCTCCAGGAAAACCTGTAGACGTCAGCCAATCAGATTTAGACTTTTGCAATCATGGAAGTGTTTCCAGTTTAGTGTGCCATATGCATCAGACGTTCAGCGAATGGAGTGTGGGTAGTCCGTGGGCGTGACGCCTGAGACTGAGACTAAATTCAGCTTGTCTGCTGTTTTTTATGCATTGGTCTGAACAGACAAAACGCATACCATTCATGTTGGAACATTCATGCCAGCATTTAATCGGTCATTTTCAAAGCACATTTTCATTGGATCTGTTACTGTTTTAATTAAAACAACAACAATACAAAGAACTTTAAAGTGTACAGTATATTCATCTTGAACTATTTATGTACAGTCACAATTATGTTGCTATTTAGTTTAATTGAATCTGTGTGTATTACAAATTTCTTTATTTTACCACAGATACGGATAGCAAAAAACTCATATGCCAGTGAGCAAAAGTTGGCAACTCTGGCTGCTGCTGCTCTAACAATGAGCTCTTTAAATAGAATTTGTAAGCTCTCTCCTCTCTTCACTCTGTCATCAATACATCTGCTGATGCGTCTCTGCCCATGGTCTGATCGGGTCTATCTCGTATCTATGTTGGTGATTGTAGTCTGATGTGGTGAGGCTGATGGCATCAGTCTAGTGTGAGCGTCTTGCATCAGCATCACACACCTCGCATCTTATCTGTACCAATATTTGCAGATCTGTTAAAAACCCTAGTGAGCTTTAATCCAGAATACATTGACAATAAGTTGTGCCAAATCTAATTGAAAATATTTTGCCAAATAATTGCATGTGCTATGTGATTCTGTGCTTTTTAAAGTGGCATGTTGCTAGCTTAGAAGCTTGCTACTGCAAACTCTATTGGAAACAACTGTATCAGACCCTGTCACATATACAGCCTCAGTCCTCCAAGTCCTACTCTGAGTCTATATTTTCCCACATCAACTGCTAGACTGGTTATTAGTCTGCTGTGAAGTCTTCAGTGAAAGCTTGGGAAAAAGGATTCATCAAGGGTGCATGGTGACTACAATGGAGGCACTCTTGGGTACACTACTGAAGCCTGAAATGACAAATTGGACACCCTATGATCCTGTGGACTTCACAGACATGCACAAGTGAAGGCCACAAGACCACAAATTCATATCAAGTGTGCCTTTTGGGACAGGGCCTTAGTAGAGTAATTTTTACCAACAAAAGATACAACAGCCAATTAGTACCATACTGTGACTACAGTAAAAATGGCATAGGAAGACTGCAATATTATGATGAGGCAGTTAAAGTCAAGCAACAAACCATATTAACACATTTATTAGCAATATATTTATAAATTAATAAATCAATAAATTATATTATTAAATGCTGTACAAATGTGCTAGTTCACACACTGTGAAAGTGTTACATATTAATAATGGGTAATGCTTTATTTTACAGTATCCTTATTTATTTCATGTAATAGTAATAACACTAAAGTATGCATTATTACAAGCTGCTAACCCTAAACCAATACAAAACCCCATAGTAAGTACATGTTACTAATTAATAGAACTCAGTACTTATTTGTGTAATTACACTGTAATAACGACATTTTAAAATAAAGTGTAACCTAATATGTTTTATACTGTTATACATATAAAGGTACGGTAGGACATTTTGGAGAGGCTAGCAATAACAAATCTCCAAAGTCACGCCATCGCCAAAATACAAAAAGGCACACAGCAGTGTCTGCAAAGCGAGAAATGGCATAAAATTACCTCATATCTCAAAGCCCATAACATTACAATAATAATGATTGTAGACTTACAGAGTGTGGACTTGTACCACTTGACTGCTGCAGATTCATTTCGGCGTTGATAGTGTTGCCATTGAAATTCATAATTTGTGAACAGCTTCAGGTATGCACCTTAGGTTGCCATCTCATAATTACAGTTATGACATGGTGTGAACGCTGCATAAGCTCATTGTTTTGATTCAGGAGGAACTGTAAAAGGTGGCTGCTATTTTATTGTGCAGCTTGGTGACTGTCTAGGTGCGTCTCATTTCGCATACTTATGCACTATTCTATAACGTTTTTAAGTATAAATAGTGTAAGTAGTGTGTTCACACTGAAAATTCCAAAAAGAAAAAGTGCACTTTAAATACCCGGAAGATGCACTAAATTAACAGAAAAAATTAAGTGTGGAATGTTGGACACTTCATGCACTCAACTGTCACAGCTTTAATTATGTAGTGGAGGGGAAGGCACTACTAGATTCTGAGGTTAAATTACAAAATAACCATGTAAAGTTCAAACACTACACGGTTGAGTACATAGTGCATAAGTACATAGTGTATAAGTGCATAGTGTATAGTGCATCATTTGGGACACAACTTCTGTCTACTATTCTGCATAGCCTTAGGCTTAGGCCGTGTGTCCACCAAAGCATCACGTGGCTGCCTGGCGTATTAAATTGTTTTCAATGGGAGCGCCACGTTTTTAGAACGCCATGAGCATAACGAGGCGCTGAGCGAGTATTTCACGCTCAAGCGCATTCAGCTTTTTTTACTGGTCGTCGAGAGTTGAAGAATGTTCAACTTTGAGAAAAATGCAGCTTTCATCACTGTCACTTTTCCCCCAGCCGTCCAATCACAGTGGAGGAGGGGCGGAACAAATACAACACCGACCAACCGCCACATTCTGCTTGTACTGTACAACGTCAAAAGATGACAACAAGCAGTATAATAACAAAACAAAATAATTTAAAACGAGAGACAGAGCAAATAATTACATTGTATCAGCATTTTTATATAGAATCAATACAGAAACAAGCATTTTTTCCTAGTCATCTTAATGGCAAAAACTGTCCCAATCACCCTGAATTCACCATCTGCGGATATTCCGTATCATAACAAGCAAAGAGTCTCAACTGAAAAAAATAAATAAAACGCTCTCAAGCACTCACAGCGAGATGTTTTCAGCAGAGCGCCAAGCGTTTTCAGCCAGCTAAAAACGCTTTGGTGGACATGCGGCCTTAGCACTGATGACGTGTGATGCCTGCACGAGCAGGTGCCGGAGGTGTGGAAATACACATGTTGACAGGCAGGTATGGCATCCTATCATAGCATTCGGACCAAACACAATGATCGGACAAACATTTTTTTGGCCCATTTTTTGGACTTCCACTTTATTATTTAGACCAGTTCTATATTTGATTGCTATCAGGATGTGAGGAGAGTATCAAGTAGTATAACAAAAAGTGTGAATTTAATATTATTGCTAGACCACTATAATCAGGACAATACATTTTTAAAATTGGTTTATTGGTTTAATGGGACAATGTATAGTCAGGCATCTATAGCTTGTGTGTGTGGTGTACATATAGAAACAAAGTCTTCAGAGTATGAAAGTAGACACAGTGGCAGGATTACTTGAGTCAGTGCGTGCTAGATGAGCTGTTGAACAGATGCAGTTCAGATAGTATATTGTACATCAGGCTGTTGTTTGTTGTGAAGTTAATATGATATGGATTAAAAAAAGGTAACGTGAAAGTAACAAACCCTAGCTGTAACTCTGATGAAGATGGGCTTTGAATGTATAATCATGTTGTTTGTAGTATGTAAACAGATGTTGCCAATTAGTAATCAGTGAATACATCAAGTAATGATCAATGAACACAATTCTCCACTGAGACGTGCTGCAGTGTAGAAATCCACACACAACTGCTGCTTGCAATCAATTCATCAGATATAATTTTAAAATTAGAATAGAAAAAGATTATTGTTTTTTTAATCATATTGCGTATTAAATATGGATATTTTTCTTACACAAACGCATCAATTCACTTCAGAAGGCATCTTTATTAACCCCCCCAGAGCCGTGTGGAGTACATTTATGATGGATGGATGGATGCAATTTTTTAAAGCTTGTAAACATTAGGATGTTTATTAATATAGCTCTGATTGTGTTCATCAGAAAGAAGAAAGTCATATACACCTAGGATGTCTTGAGGGTGAGTAAATCATGGTGTAATTTTCATTTTAAAGTGAACTAATCATTAATACTATTAAATACTAGTGTATTTTATCATTGTCTAGTATCATCATCATATATTTCAGCCTTCATTAGTATAACTGTAGGCCATTTATAGTTGGCAAGAAATAACGCAACTTTACACAATAATATATAATTGTAATATGAGGTCACATGTGTCTGTATATTATTAGACAGAAATGCAATATTATTACCATCTGTCATTTGTGTTGCATCTCCCGGTGCTGTTAAGTGCATTTGCTTGCATCTGATTTTCAAAGATTTTCTTTTACTGAATGTCAATTTCTTTTTTTGAAATACTAGCTATGATGTTACTACTCCCATTTATATACAGTTGCATTCCGAAATCCATCAAGCCAGGAAAGCTTTTGAATCATGTTTTTTGAGATGTCTTGTCAGTCTCAACCATGCATCACAATCTGGCACCCTGTTAAGGTTTTGGCAAAAGACACATCTGCATGATTGAATGCAGCTGACTTCCACACAATTACCTCTTCTATAACATGCATTTGTTGAGAGAACAGCTCTTTTCTTCAGACAAGTAACTACCTCTATGACTTCACGATAAATGCAGCAGTCATTTTATAATGTAACATTTGTTTGTGGAAATCTTTTCTGACAGTGTAAAGGCTCGTTCACGGCAAGAACGGCAACAATATAAGCATTCATACCAGCGGACAATATTGTTCTGTTTTAAGCACAGTTTATGTCATCTGTTGCTTTAAATGCTCGATTTCTTTAAAGCAGGATGGATTTTGATTGGCTGTCAATGTTTTTATCATTCATCAGCTGGAAAAATCATTCTGTAATTCTGTAAATCAAGTAATTCCAATGATGTCGTTATCGTTATACTTCTGACTCTGCTATTCTTTAATATTTACAATGTTTTTTAGAACTATATCTTTATCTTTATAGTTATCGTCCTTTGTGTGACTGAGCCTTTAGGCAGTATTTTTTTATTTTATTCATTTATTTTTTCAACAAAAGCTCAGTGTTTTCAGGATGTTGTTTGTGTGCCTCAGGATATCAAACTAAATATTGTATGAGCTGTTTTATTTCATATGTTTTTATTATTTTGTTATTTTCTAGTATAAACAGATTAAAAAGTAATACAAATAAATGAAATCAATTTATATTAAATACAAAATAATTAAAGCATATTAATAAAAAAACTGTGGGTTGAATTTATTATAAATATTCATATTTATTCAAATTTAAATTATTAGGTGTTCTTGGTGTGGGAGCAAATGTCATTATATGTTTGTAGTTGTTTATTTACAAACAAAAAAAACTTAGAGGTTAAATCTTAGCTGAGTGGTTGAACTTAATGAATATAGTCAACACAACACACATTTTTGTGAAAACTGAGAACATTTAATGAGTTTATTTCATACGCTTGCTGTAGGAAGGTTCCAACTTAAACGTACTTAAATTTTTTATTACATTTTCATTTTCCAAAATCATGTGGTAATAGGGGTTGGGTTACTAATTAAAACAGGGCTGAGTCAATAATTAATAATAGTTATACTGTAAATGATACCATTAAATTTTTGGATACAGTAAACAGGTTGCCTTTAGCTTTATAAACATAATGGGACACCAGAGTGTGCGCTATTTGTGGAAAGTTCCATTACCGTTGCATGGTATTCCCATGTCTGCTTATAGCGGGACGGCACATTTTTATCCATCTTTTTCTGTCTCATTGTCTGCTTCTCTCTTTTCCTTCTTTTTTATCTTTCATTCACTTCTCAACAGTTCTACCCCAGACATTTCCTGTCACAACCCGTGAGCGACCACACGTTGATGGAGCCCTCCAGGAATTCGAAACACCAGGGTGGCGTTTTCTTTCAAGCGATTGGTTTCCTCAGTAATAAAGAAGTGGAGTCATTTTAACAGCCCGCCGCAAGTACGTTAGTAGTCTTTCCCCGCCCCTCAAGCAGTGTGTGTGTTTGAGGTTACAACTGATCATTAAAATTCACACCCTCATCGTTACATCAACCAAGAATGAAGCCAGATTGTTAGCAGCATGCACGTCCCCTTAAATGAAGAAGACCCTTGTGCAAAATGTCAAAAGTTATGTTTTATGCATGCCACTGCGCCTATTAAAACTAATACCAAATTTCAATTAATTTATGGTCTAACACGCACATTTAAACAGCAATTAGTTATCAAATTTATGAGAGCCGGGGAGGAGATGTCTGCCGATCGGGTACACATTAATAAACGCTAAGCATGTTTTTTATACATATTTTCAGATTTCTCACAAACCAACAGCAAAATATCTCACCTGAAGACAAGGAAAGTTCTACATGCTAAACTGTAGAACTACATTCTCTACATGCATTCAGACTTAGACTTTTTCTTGACAATTTGGTTCAATTTAACAGCATTTATCTCATATTAGAAAGCAAATCAAGTCACTTTCGGAGCAATTTCCAAAAATTACAAAGTATAATTTTCATTTGTTCCAAAACAAGAACATGCAGTTTATGTGATAAACTGCACTGCACTAAAATGCATGTGCAATCGTATGTGGACTCCCTTTAACCCTTTAAGACCTAAGGGTATTTTTACAATTAATTTTCCGCCTGGTGTTATTTACTAAAAAAAGCTTGTAAAACATCAACCCTGTTGTGCACAGACAATTGACACACCTCTTTTTTTTCAAGACAAGCTGCACTGTCAGTATTTTTGTGTTGCATTGATGTCACCTGAATGTAAAATAAGTTATGGGACCATAAAGACAAATGAAAACATAAAACGGAAATTGAATCACTCAAATATTTATTGAAAACACACACAAATAAATAAAAGCTAAGCATATTTCCTCTGGAAAACAGTTTGTTCAAGTCTTTGGAGTCCTGGAACTCAGGAATAAACATGATAACTTATACAGAACCAAAACTATTTACATTTTTCCAAAAAAAGTCCAGGCGCTTTTGGCCTCTTTGGATTTTGGATATTTACTGGTGCCAAGCCTCAAAACAGTTCCTATCAGGAACTTCTCCACAAACTTTATTCTCAAACTTTTTCCTCAAACTTTCTCCACAAAACTGCAGCGCGTCTCTCTCTCTCTCTCTCTCTCTCTCTCTCTCTCCTCAACACTAGCCATGCGCCTCTCTCTCTCCACAATAACAGAGCTGTGGTAATGCGTAATGACGCACACCGGATGACGGATCAGCCTGTCATTGGTCAAACCCTCATCCAAAATGGCAGCTAGCATCGCGCTAGCGGCAAAAATGACGGAAAATTTATAAATTATGGACATCAAGTGGATATATCTTGGATGTAAGCGTTTTGATTTATTGCTGAACAACTCCAAAAAGATGCACATGTTCCAGGCTGGATAGAAAACCTTCTGTAAAGGCTACAAAGACACCAAAGACACCCCCGTGATGGCTAGCTCGTTAGCTTTCTGCTGGAAAAAACGGTAAGAAAATCGATAAAAGTTTCATGAAATAATATAGATATTTATCGGAGGTGCCGTGTGACGTCGTGGGCGATGCCGTCGGGCTCTGAGGGTTAAAAACCATGGCTCATAAAGTAAAGGTAGAAAAACTCTAGCATATTTTTGCAGATGTCATTTTGATATGGGTTGTTGACGTGACATGGCATTTTCAATTCACAATGAAAATAATTAGCCCATTTGTGACCACATTTTTTTCTGAATGGTTTCATGCATATAGTCATGTTAATAGTGTCCTGTGAACATGTTTTGCATTTATTTTCCCCAGTTTTTGCTTCTTTCTTTTTTTCTTGAAAATTGTATTTGAATGTGCGGCAACTATAGTTGCCGGTGGGCAACATTTGGCATCTAACTCAAAATAACTGCTTTCAACAGATCAATCTTTATTCATAAACACATTTATTATGTATAAAAGTTGAAGAACATTCAATGCAAACACAAAAAAGCTGCATCTTATAATCTTTTGAATATGAAAAGAATATTTAGAATGAAACACATCCAAACTGGATGAAGGGGCCTCAATATTTTGGCCCTTACAAGACATAATATCATAAAAGGGAGAACAAGATAATCTACAGCAATTAATCCCATGCTTTAACTCTTTCTCTTTCCATTCTTCCTTTTGTGTGACTGACTGAAGTTTGGAAACTGCTATCACTTGAAAACTGGAAGGCCCATTCACCCCTGGACAGCAGACACAGGGGTGGGACAGTAGAGCTGTGAAAAGATTGCTCTCTCATCTCCTCCTTTTGACTTATTTGTTCCCTATCGAATTAAGGTCTACTGTACAGTAGAGATGTCAGTTAAAGGGTTAAGTTATGTTTTAGGTGGGATATTATAAAGCAAAAAGTACTAAACAAGACCAAAAATCTTGATTTGTTAACCTACGGTATTAACACACTACACCCCATTTCCCCATGATATATGTACTTACAAGTAATTTGCCCACCGCTTGGACTTTTGAATAAGTATACAAAAAAACTATAGATCTCTTGTAAGAATTGTTTTGTTTGGATGATTCTAGAGACCTTCATTATATATATAATGAAGTAAAAAAAAACAACAACCATAAAAATGACAACTATATGTGGCAAACTATAGTTTAAGCCCACCAGCTTAAATGTGTTAGTATTGTCATTCTTTTAAAATGCAGTAAATGGTTAAACATCTATTTTTCTTACATTGTCCTGTTAATATAAAAACTTCTTTGTCTGTAGATTTTTACAATTTTTGAGCAAAATCTCAAAATTGTTCTACACGTAATTATTACAATATAAACCTTTAAATGATATGATTTTGAACTGTAAAATAGGCAGTAAACTGCTGTCCCGTAAAACGTAAAATGTTGCTACCATATTTTTTAAAGTAAAGTTCTGTCAACCAAAGCTGCATTTTTTTATCGTACATTTTATGGGGATTTATTGATTAATTTTTTTTACAGTGGTGACTGTCTCAAGCATGGTTCAATAAATTACAACTTTTATTAATTAAAAAGAAAGCATACAACTGTTAATAAATACCTTAGGCATAATTTTACAAATGTCTGTTTTAGTGCGTCTATTTAAAGTGTAGGAACTTGATGCATTTTGTTAATGAAAACCATGTCCTCCAGTGTGACACCATATCCTGATTTAAAATCGGGCAATCCCACATACAAGTTTAATTAGTTGAAGGACCCCATTCAAGGCCATGTTACTGTGAAGCCCATGACATGTGCACATGGTAAGATTTTGTCTCAGAATTGTTCAAATATTTAACTTTTTTGGAACCACTATAAAAGTGTTAATTTCTGTTGTCCTTTGGTGCAACACCACTATATTCTTAATTCTATGTCACACCATAGGACACATTTCAGTAAAAAAAATTTAAAAAAAGAGAAAAAATACATTTTATTATATAGTTTTTTATATTTTCTCAAACATCAGACTTCACACTACATAACAATATGCATTTATTCAAAAGTATACAGTGCAATGGCAAGCCTGTTTGATGAAGGTATGGAATTGGAATTGCCATGAATTGGAAGTGGACACATACTGACAGTGAAACATTCCAGTGCTGTTATCCAATCGAATTAGCGGACTGTTGTATAACATCTCTTTACACAGTACATGTAAAACAAATCCATTCATTTAATAAATGATGGAAACCATATTCAGTGGTATGATACAGCTCTAGAATGATATACCTCCAGCCTTTCAACAATGTGTTACACACATTTCAACTTTGCAAAGATTTTTTTTCCCCCCTGTACAAGAGTGGCAAAAATGGTCAAGATGCCTTGTAGGTCCTCAGAGCTGATAAAATATTCATCCATAAAGATGCCTTCATTTTCACAAGAGTTTCATGATGTGCTCGCTAGCCCGGACAGAAAACTTGACAAGTTCCACAAGCCCACGTCTTTACCCTTTGATGCGGACGGTGGTTAAATTGCTCGTGCAGTGGAAGGGCCTTCGGCTAGCTTCAAAATAGACAAGGATATTATAATGACTGCATGGTTATTGTACCATATAAATACACCTTTCTTTCTCACTATCTCCTTTTGTCTATTTTTGCTTCGGTTACGAAAACTTACAGCAACATCTAAGCTGTCCATAATTACCAAAACGGCTTCTGTTTATGCCCTTAAATGGTGTTGATAATGACCACAGACTGAGAAAAGTGTGCATGTGTACATTTGTGAATGTTTGAGCAATGTGTCAGACTACATGGGCTGTTTTCGAGGGGGATGTGTGAATGTGGTGCAGTACATTGTGGGATGTTTTCAGTGGGTGGGGCTATGGCAATGCGGGTCGGGCCTGTAGCAGGTATGATTCATCAGGGCACATAATTGACCCTGTGGGATGTGTGATGGAGGAGGAGACCATAGTGCGCTCATCTCTTTCCTTTTCTGCCTTTTTTGTGCGTGTTTTACTGTTTCCCGGTTTTAGCTTGCTTTCTATTAGTTTTTTTTCTCCCTCTATATTTCTTTCCATCTGTCTTTCTATCTTTTTATATTTCTTATTTACAGTAACACAGCCAGAGAATATCAGCACACACATACATGTACACACACACACACACACACACACACAC
The DNA here is from genome assembly GCF_949357685.1 of Gobio gobio. NCBI lineage: Eukaryota > Metazoa > Chordata > Actinopteri > Cypriniformes > Gobionidae > Gobio > Gobio gobio. The sequence goes on along the minus strand of NC_137101.1, from coordinate 28,397,897 downwards.
ACACACACACACACATCTTTGTTGGGACTCTCCATAAGCGTAATAATTTTTATACTGTACAAAAATATATATTCTATCCCCTTACACTAACACTACTCCTAAACCAACCCATCACAGAAAACTTTCTGCATTTTTACATTTTCAAAAAAACTCATTCTGTATTATTTATAAGCTTGTTTCCTCATGGGGACCTCAATTTAGGACCCACTGTGACACAAGTCATGTGCATTCAGGTTGAAGTCCCCAACGAAATAGAAAAACATGCACACACACACACACACACACACACACACACACACACACACAAACACACACACACACACACACGCACACACACACACCAACACACACACACACACACACTCACAGAGCGCCATATGCTCTCTGGCTTTAATGATGGTCAGGCTGTCTGAACATTTGCAGAAAATATAAAAACCCACTAAATCCTACCTACATAATTATCACATATATACACCATCAAAGGGTTTTACTGCTCATATTGTATCTGTATGTTCTGATTATTACTCTGAATAATACATTATATATTAATTATTTTATACGGTCACACTTTAAATTAGGGTCCAACTATTAACTACAATGTTTGCCTCGATAAAGTCCTAATTACTGCTTATTAATAGTTAGTAAGGTAGTTTTTTAATTTAGGTATTGGGTAGGGTTAAGGGATGTAGAATATGGTCATGCAGAATAAGGCATTCATATATGCATTATAAGTACTAATAAACAGTCAATATCGTAGTAATCGTATCGTAGTAATTCATGCTAATAAGTAATAAGCAAGTAGTTCATAGTGAGAATTGGACCCTAAACTAAAGTGTTACCTTAAAATATAAAAATATGAATGTAAATATTATGTATTTATAAAATAATATAGATATAATATTATAGTTAATATTATCATATATTAGTTATTTATGAGGGGGAAAATACAACTACACCTAATACAGTGGTGGCCAAAATTATTAGAACAGAACTTGGTATCTGTCTTATTGGGCCTGGATTTATTTTCCAAGAGGAAAATGACCCGAAATCTTCGAACTATTGCCGGAACTACCTGCGACGGAAGAAATCTGCTGGAACATTGAAAATTATGGACTGGCCCACTCAAAGTCTGGACCTCAACCCCATCGAGAACATTTGGGGCGAGTTCGAAAATAAACTGGACAGATCTATTGTACTTTCAAAGGAAAAACTTTGGCTTCAGTTGCAGAAGGTATGGGATAACATTAGTGTCGAAGTTCTCAGAGGCAATATATTGACACTATGCCAGAGAGATGTGCTGCTAAAGGTGGACAAACCGAATATTAAAGTAAAAAGTGGATAAAAACAGTACGATCCACTTCATCTGATATTTGATGGTCAGAGCAACCATCTGCATGTTTCATGAACATTATGATAAAACTTTTATTTATATAGTATTGTAGTTTTTACAATACAGATTGTTTCAAAGCTTTACAGTGATAACAGGAAAATAATACAGCAAAGTTTGTTTCGGCTGTACAGCAGATCTAGAAGAAAATAGTGTCCCAGTTCGGTTTAAGTAAATTCAGTGATGGTTAATTTCTGTTATAAAAAAGTTATTAATTTAGTCATCTACAGACGTTTTTACAGTGTTGCTATGCGGTTGCTAGAATGTTCTGGGTGGTTTCTATGGTCCTGCAAGATGGTTTCCTACTAGACCAAGCCAAAAGAGACGACCCTCAATGTCTCAATGATATCTTGATCTCTATATAGCCCTACTTCAGTATAAGCCTATGAGATGTTTTTCACCTGTGGTATAATAGGTGAAAATCATAAGTGTGACTGCTTAGTAAAGTAATAGCACACCTCAACAACTCGCAACACTTTGTATCATTGATCTCCACAGTATAAATGATACGGAACGAGTTATGCACAAAAGGTTAATACCAAAGGTTAACTCTGAGCAATATTAGTATGTGTTCGGAATAGTGATATTTGCATATACTGTTGGTTAATATATCAAATATTATATTTGATATTCATTAATACTTTTTATCCTAAAGGTTGCAATTGGAATGCAAGTTTAAACAAAGCATCTCCGGATCTAACAAAGAATGTCGAGTAGCATCCAGAGGAGGGAGCCAGCGGACAGAACAAAGCCCTCCCCATGTCATTCATTAAACAGTCATTACAAACAGTCCTTGTCATCATATCATATCGTTTGATGTTAATTTGTACAGCTGCAGTACAGAGCGAGTACCATTCTGCTCTTTCCTATCTCTGTTGCTCTCTGAAACAAAACCAATCTCCTATACAGCTATGACATTTGTAGGGGATACTTTGACGATATTTGTTGTGAGATGCTAATATAAAGAGGCAGCCACTGCATGACTCACTAGTGGGAATGCAGACCTAATTTCTGTTGTGTTTGTGCATGCATTGCACAAGACTAGCTATAAATAAACAAATCAACCATCAGAACTCGGTTTGTGTCCCTGCGTTTATGTTTTCAATCTCCTCTGCGAGTAATACCAGCTCGAGCTGCGAAAGGTGCCAGTCTGGGGTCTTGACAGCAACTCAGACATAGATGTCGTGCGGTGGGCAGCCCATCTAGATGAAGATTAATATCACAGACAACAAGCGGGTCGGGGCAGAGCTGCAAGAGCTGATTTGCTCAGAGAGACACAGAGACACAGACACCCAAATAAAAAAGAATCGACTGCTAACCACAACAAACATCCAGAACATTGATTGTAGCCAAGCAGAGAATAAATCACGGCATCGCAGGAGATCAATTGAGCGAATGCAGAAACATCTATGCACATATTTGCATTCACATTTCCATATTTCCTTGAATAAGAACTGCAGGTAACGTGGCACAGGTTAAACATCCTCTCAGATATACCGCCACCCAGCCAGGCCTGGGACAGAACAATAATTCTACATTTCTAGATGTACAATTAACTGAATCAGATGTGTGAGTGTATAGTTGTGCATTTAATTAATGTTACCTGTGTGTGTTCTAGTGCAGTCGATCGTACTTCTATCAAAGTCTTAAAAGAGACAGTGAAAGCTTCATTCAGACTATTATCAGCTAAAGTAATGAGTCAACCGAGCTTTTACTTGGATATAGAGCTGTTTAAGAGTAAAGGCCTTTTCTTTTAAATGTCAATAAGGTCTGTTACATTTGTGATAATCTTATAGACAATATACTATCTTATAATTGTTTCACACAACTTTCCTTTTGAGTATTTTGGTGTATAAACATCATGGCCACAGCTGATTTCTCTCTGAGGGGGGTTGTATGAGTTGCCTTTGCATATCTCTGTGTTTGAGTATAGATGTTTTGACTGCTTGTTAATGAATGTTCCTTTATATTTGTAATTAGAAGGGATTCCTTGTTCTTATTAAGGAATATACTATACAACCCTACCATATGATCCAGAAGATATATCTCCCCTGTCCTTGAGGCACAAGTTAAAAATATATGTATTATTATGGTCATGTCTAGGACATGCTTTGACATTTCCGTTTCCATGAGGAGGTTCCATGACTTTGTTTGTGTGTGTGTATTTGTGAGTGACGAGACAGACTATACATTATCCTTAAGGTCACATCAATGAAGTGTTACACATCCTTACACACGTAGAAGACGCATCCCACACACCGCAAACTCACCGCAGTACACGATCAGAAGCGCCGTCAACAGCAGCACAGCCCAGAAAGTTGTCGACATCCTCGGCCAGTTAATCGCATCCTTACGCTTAATCGACCTGACCGCAGGAGCCATGGAAACGCGTGTTGTGAAATCGGCGATAAATTCAGCGTTACAAACCCTCCCGTCCTCTGAGGAAACGTCTCTCTCCACGAGTGATTCTTAAAAAAGACATTTTGAAAACGGACCGCTCATTTCCAAAGCCCTTTAGCAGTCTTTAAGTCCAGGGAATCGAAAATAAAGTCTCTAGTTGACGCTTGATCGATTCAGTGTTCGGTATCCTGGGAAACGGATAATCCAAAACAGGCGCGTGAATTCAGATTTTGTCATAAATATTAAACTGTCGACGGCACGATTTCCTCCACGTCAAACCTCCAAGTAGAAAAAACGGTAAAGATTAAACTATGTATGTCGCAACGCCGTGAAAACTAGCGAAATAACTGCTCAGTTGGTCTGTGAGGACGTGTTTGATTCCTCTCAGACTCCCAGAGAAAAGATCCCATAGCAAACCGTCTGGATTTGCCAAACATTCGCTAAGAGGGAATCGAAGTCTCGATCAAAAGACGATGAGGATCATAACGAGGTGTGAGCAGATGAAATGGAAAGATCTAGAGAGCTCTGAAGCTGCGCAGACCGACACATGAACTGAAACTTCGTGCCGCCTCAACTTTTACTTGCACTGCATGCGACGACGCGAAAAAAACTAGCACTCTCCCGTTATAATCAAGGAACCGGTTTACGCGCGCAGTGCAGACATCTTACTTGATTACAACTGAACCTTCTACTTTTGAAGCGTAGCGTCAAGTTGTGTACAGTGTAGGTGCTGTTTTTAATTGGGCATACATATCGTTTTACCTTTCTCTTTTCTTTCTCTTTTCTTTCTTATATTATATACATCTGTCTCATATGCTGCATTTACTCATGACGTGCAGCTAACAGGTGTGTGTGTGTGTGTGTGTGTGTGTGTGTGTGTGTGTTTAAATAAAAACCGTTACAACATTTTTAAAAAATTCTGGAGAAACAGCAAAGCTCAGGAACTCAGAGCAGAGGACAGGTCAAAGCTTCAAAGGAGCATTTCAGCACCACACGATGTGAACAGCTCTTACTCAAACTATTGAACATTTCAGAACCACGTGGTGTGGACAGCTCCCACTCAAACTATTGGCATTAGAAAGTCACCATATTAGCAATCTAAGTCACTGCAATTCTGTAAAAGTGAAAATGTGTTATTTTTACAAGATGGAGCTATGTTTACCTTATCTAACTCTTGTTCTAATTATTATGAAAGCAATAAAATACCTTACATTTTTTTCTGGGAATTAATTAATTACTATCTTGTCCAATATCTTACTCTAGGTTGATTCAGTCATATCAAATGCTTCATTTGACTTAAATAAAAAAAATCTATATATATATTTTAGATGTTATCACATGAAGCACATTTTAGACTTCCAAACAAAGCGGTATTAAAGGGATGGTTCACCTAAAAATGCACAAAAAAGTCTGTCATCATTTACTCACCCTCAAGTTTTTCCAAACCTGTATGAATTTCTTTGTTCTGTTGAACACAAAAGAAGATATGTTTAAGAATGTCGGAAACCTAATAATAATAATAATAACAACAATAATACAGTTTTTTTTATTCGCTTTGGTACTATTTTCACAAGCAAGGTGTACATTTTCGAAACTCATAGTGCTAACATCACAACAGATCATCAAAAGTGCACTTTTTTCAAACATTTCAGCATATTTTCAATTGTGTTAGTACAATACACAAAACCACAAAGTATCCTTTTCACTACACAAAATAAGTGTTTCATCTTTATAAATGTTTCATTCACAGTAACTGCCTTTCATAAAGCTCTTACTATCAAACTTTTGATTTGCATCTCTTCTCGTTCAGTTTAATACATTTGTCTTTTATTTAATCCAACTGATCTTAATGGTTAATCAATGAATCATTTGGTACACCAATAGATTTCTATATATATTGATTATATAAACATAGTTTCTACTTTGTTTGCAATTTCCAAAATGGATAACCATATGAAATGAATTATTTTTAAATTTTCTGCGATTTACCTTAGATTATAAGGTGTGTGTTTGTGGTCTGGTAAACTCTACATTATGGGGACAAAAAGACAGCAATATCCTAAATCCTTTTCCTTGCAGGGACATTTTTTGGTCAAGCTTATAAATCATAGAGAATGAGTTTTTTTGAAAATGTGAAAATGCAGAAATGTTTCTTTGATGTGTAGTGTAAGGGGAAAGAATATAGATTTCGAACAGTATAAAAATCATAATGTCTATGGAGAGTGGGACAGAAATATTTTCAATTTGTGAATAGAGCAGAATAGAGTATAAGGGAGTGGAAATAGTCAATGACGGTGTAACATCAGATTGATCAGAAATCAGAAGAAGGGAGACAGATGGTATCAAATATAGAATTTTACATTACAGTATGTATGCCATGTGATACTGTAAACAGATTACCATGGTAGAGATTGCCACATTACTGTAACTCACCCTTATAAAGCTCAACTACAGTAGATTCAGTCATATGGTACAGTGAGAACATGTATGTGAGAACATGTATGGGCAGCAAACTCTGTTATAGCACAGAACCTCATGGCTGTGTCATAACTGTATCACACCTTTTTGATAACACACTGAATACTATTACAAACATCATTGGATTCAATTACATAAGTTAGGTAATGCAAGTGTATTTTCTAATGAGGAATATGTAGCCTGTGTTACCGTAGATACTGTAGATAATTCAGCAACGAGGGAGATTTGAAACATGTATCTTGCATTGTTTGCTGTTGGATGAACTGATTGTTTAAAGTACTAAATTGAAAGAAGATCACACTGTTGTGTTTTGGTGATTAAACCAAATGTTCTCATTACATATTACAATAATCTTGTGTTTGAAACAGTGATTATGTGGACTGAAAATATGTGCAAGTGAATGAAAGCATTACATCAGATTTTGAAAGAATGACTTGTTGTGTTACAAGTGTGATCAGTTTGGATTTTTGTACGATGAGTTTTGAAAATGTACACCTTACTTGTGAAAATAGTACCAAAGCGAATAAAAAAAACTGTAATAATAATAATAATAATAATAATAATAATAATAATAATAATAATTTGTTACATTTATTTAGCGCTTTTCTAGGCACTCAAAGCGCTTTACATATAGAAGGGGGAATCTCCTCAACCACCACCAATGTGCAGCATCCACCTGGACATCTGGTGTGATAATGTTATGAGACTGCCATGAGGTTCTGTGCTATATCAGAGCTTGCTGCCAATAAATGTTCTCACTGTATATGACTGAATCTACTGTAGTTGAGCTTTATAAGGGTTACAGTAATGTGACAGTCTCTACCATGGTAATCGGTTCACAGTATCACATGGCATACATACTGTAATGTAAAATTCTATATTTGATGCCATCTGTCTCCCTTCTTCTGATTTCTGATCAATCTGATGTTACACCGTCATTGATTATTTCCACTCCCTTATACTCTATTCTGCTATATTCACAAATTGCAAATATTTTTGTCCCACCTACCCCCCCCCCCCCCCCACACACACACACACACACACACACACACCATGAATTTTTATGAATTTTATACTGTACAAACTCTATATTCTCTCCCCTTACACTAAACCTACCCATCACAGAAACATTTCTGCATTCTAAAATTCTGCATTCTAAAACTCATTCTGTATGATTTATAAGCTTGACCAAAAAATGTCCCCGCAAGGGATATTAGGATATTGCCATCTTTATGTGGACATTTTGTCCCCATAATGTAGAATTTACCACACACACACACACACACACACACACACACACACACACACACACACACACACACACACACACACACACACACACACACACACACACACACACACACACACACACACACACACACACACACACACACACACACACCTTATATGGTTATCCATTTCGGAAATTGCAAACAAATTAGAAACTATATCTATATACTCAATATCTATAGAAATCTATTGGTGTACTAAATGATTGATTGATTAACCATTAAGGTCAGTTGGATTAAATAATAGACAAATGTATTACAGTTTTTTTTATTCGCTTTGGTACTATTTTCACAAGTAAGGTGTACATTTTCAAAACTCTTAGTGCAAAAATCCAAACTGCTCACACTTGTAACACAGCTCGTCATTCTTTCAAAACCTGATCTCATGCTTTCATTCAGTTGCACATATTTTCAGTCCACATAATCATTGTTTCAAACACAAGATTATTATAATATGTAATGAGAACATTTGGTTTAATCACCGAAACACGACAGTATGATCTTCTTTCAGTTTAGTACTTTAAACAATCAGTTCATCCAACAGAAAACAATGCAAGATACATGTTTCAAATTTCCTTCGTTGCTGAATTATCTACAGTAACACAGGCTACATTTGCCTCATTAGAAAATACACTTACATTACCTAACTTATGTAATTTAATCCATAATGTTTGTAATTGTATTATTCAGTGTTATCAAAAGGTGCGATGAAGTTATGACACAGCCATGAGGTTCTGTGCTATAACAGAGTTTGCTGCCAATAAATGTTCTCACTGTACCACATGACTGATTCTATAATTGAGCTTTTTAAGGGTGTTACAGTAATGTGGCAGACTCTACCATGGTCATCTGTTTACAGTATCATATGGCATACATACTGTAATGTAAAATGCTGTATTTGATGCCATCTCTTGCCCTTCTTCTGATTTCTGATCAGTCTGATGTTACACCGTCATTGACTATTTCCACTCCCTTATACTCTTATAATCTGTCTGGGTATACGTAGGCGTAATGGTTACAAGCTATACAAACTGTATATTCTCTCCCCTTACACTAACACTAACCCTAACCCCTAAACCTACCCATCACACAAAACTTTCTGCATTTTTACATTTTCAACAAAAACAACACATTCTGTATTTATAAGTTTCCTCATGGCCATGGGGACAAAAAAATGTCCCCGCAAGGACAAGGATTTAGGATATTGCCATTTTTATGGGGACATTTTGTCCCCATAATGTAGAGTTTACCAGGCCACACACACACACACACACACACACACTTTGACAAAGTAGTTATAATCTAAGATAAATCGCTTGTAATGTAAAAAGAATTCATTACATATGGTTATCCATATCGGAAATTGCAAACAAAGTAGAAACTATGTCTATATAATCAATATCTATAGAAATCTATAGGTGTACCAAATGATTCATTGATTAACCATTAAGATCAGTGGGATTAAATAATAGACAAATGTTTTAAAGTGAACGAGAAGAGATGCAAATCAAAAGTTTGATAGTAAGAGCTTTATGAAAGGCAGTTACTGTGAATGAAACATTTATAAAGAGGAAACACTTATTTTGTGTAGTGAAAAGGATACTTTGTAGTTTTGTGTATTGTATTAACACATTTGAAAATATGCTGAAATGTTTGAAAAAAGTCCACTTTTGATGATCTGTTGTGATATTAGCACTATGAGTTTTGAAAATGTACACCTTGGTTGTGAAAATAGTACCAAAGCGAATAAAAAAAACTGTAAACTGAACGAGAAGAGATGAAAATCAAATGTTTGATAGTAAGAGCTTTATGAAAGGCAATTACTGTGAATGAAACATTTACAAAGATGAAACACTTATTTTGTGTAGTGAAAAGGATACTTTGTGGTTTTGTGTATTGTATTCACACAATTGAAAATATGCTGAATGTTATTAAAAAGTGCACTTTTGATGATATGTTGTGATATTAGCACTATGAGTTTTGAAAATGTACACCTTGCTTGTGAAAATAGTACCAAAGCAAATAAAAAAAACTGTAATGGTTAATCAAAGAATCATTTGGTACACCTAAATATTTCTTTTAGATATTGATTATATATACATAGTTTCTACTTTGTTTGCAATTTCCGAAATGGATAACCATATGTAATGAATTATTTTTACATTATAAGCGATTTCTCTTAGATTATAACTACTATTTTCAAAGTGTGTGCGCGTGTGTGGCCTGGTAAACTCTACATTATGGGGACAAAATTCCCCTATAAAGATGGCAATATCCTATTTTTTTTTTTTTTTGGAAAATTTAAAAATTTAGAAAGTTTTGTGTGATGGGTTGGTTTATGGGTAGGGTTAGGGTTAGGGGAGAGAATATACAGTTTGTAACCATTACGCCTGCTTATACTCAGAAAGATAGTGAACCAGACATGTGTGTGTGTGTTTGTGTGTGTGTGTGTGTGTGTGTGTGTGTGTGTGTGTGTGTGTGTGTGTGTGTGTGTGTGTGTGTGTGTGTGTGTGTGTGTGTGTGTGTGTGTGTGTGTGTGTGTGAGTGAGTGAACAGAGCAGAGTAGAGTATAAGGGAAAGGAAATAGTCAATGACAGTGTAACATCAGACTGATCAGAAATGCATCAGAAGAAGGGAGACAGGTGGCATCAAATACAGCATTTTACATTACAGCATGTATGCCATGTGATACTGTAAACAGATTACCATGGTAGAGACTGTCACATTACTGTAACTCACCCTTATAAAGGTCAAATACAGTAGATTCAGTCATGTGGTACAGTGAGAAAATTTACTGTATTGGCAGCAAACTCTGTTCTATAGGCCAGAACCTCATGGCTGTGTCGTAACTTCATCACACTTTTTGATAACACACTGAATAGATACTATTACAAACATTATAGATTCAATTACATAAGTTAGGTAATGTAAGTGTATTTTCTAATGAGGCATATGTAACCTGTGTTACTGTAGATAATTCAGCAACGAGGGTGATTTGAATCAAGTATCTTGCATTGTTTGCTGTTGAATGAACTGATTGTTAAAAGTACTAAACTGACAGAAGATCACACTGTTGTGTTCCGGTGATTAAACCAAATGTTCTCATTACATATTACAATAATCTTGTGTTTGAAACAATGATTATGTGGACTGAAAATATGTGCCACTGAATGAAAGCATTACATCAGGTTTTGAAAGAATGACTTGCTGTGTTACAAGTGTGATCAGTTTGGATTTTTGTACTAAGAGTTTTGAAAATGTCACCTTACTTGTGAAAATAGTACCAAAGCGAATAAAAAAAAACTGTAAACTGAAGTATTTTAATGGTGTCACACCAATTAAAATATTTGACGTGTCAGATGAGGCAGACATACAATATATTCTTAATATGACCTTATTCTAATAAGAATTACATAAGAATTATGGTACAATAGTGGGAGCTGTCAACTTTGGTTCTGAAACTCTCTGAAATCTTTAAACCTGTTCTAGTTCTTCTATGCTTGTGTGTGTGTGTGTGTGTGTGTGTGTGTGTGTGTGTGTGTGTGTGTGTGTGTGTGTGTGTGTGTGTGTGTGTGTGTGTGTGTGTGTGTGTGTGTGTGTGTGTGTGTGTGTGTGTGTGTGTGTGTGTGTGTGTGTGTGTGTGTGTGTTTGTGTGTGTGTGTGTGCTTGCGTGCATGCGTGTGTGTGTGTGTGTGTGTGTGTGTGTGTGTGTGTGTGTGTGTGTGTGTGTGCATTTGTGGGTGTGGGTGTGTTTGTGTGTGTGTGACAGTATAATGTTCTATTATGAACATTACACAAAATAATTAAATAAGAAATAATACAATTTGAATATATTGGGGAAACCTGTCTGATCCTCATTGGTGCAGCTGTTGAAAGAATTTGAGCTTCAAAATAATTTAAGAAGGAAGTAAGATATCCATTTACAAATTAGTAATAATAATTATACATAGAGCATTGGGATCCCTAGGACCCTAAACATAACATAAAATCAGTATCAACGGAACATTAACATTACATAAAACAATTGCTTTTCTTTGTAACTAGCTTATAAATAATGGTAAGAGTCCCCACTGAAACTCTCCCGAAGAGATACACTGCATAAGAATAAATTCCTAGTGGAGGCATGAGCCGAATTTACAATTATATTGTCATAGATTCATTGCTTATTTCCCATTAGGCAATGGCACACTATTCAGGTGCTTTGAGGTGTTTCACCCTTCCGCAGTCTCTTCAAAGTGTGAGTTTCCATTCCACTATGTCCCTTTCAGGAGTCTGCACTGCTCTGGCTTTCTGTGGTTGTGCAGTGCAGTACTTAGCAAGAACGCCTTTTTATGTAGTCGCTTGTGATCGACTGAGCGTTGACCTTTCACATCACTCTTCTTTTGATCTTTCCACACTCTACTTCCCCTGTATCTGAATGGAGATTTGTCTTTGAACTCCAGCATGGAGCCTTTCCTCTTATGTCTTTTCTCTTTTATTTACTGTAATTTCCCAAATCACAAAGACACAAAGCTAGATTACTGTGAGAAAAGCTGAGACCGCAGTGAGGAATTTTGTGAGAAAAATCTTATTACCAGTGTGCATTTAAGTTATAGTTGAACACAAAAATAGAAATTCTCTTATTATTTAATCATATCCAAACCCGTATGATTTTCTTTGTTACCTAGAACATAAAATGAGATGTTTATCAAAAAATTCACACTGCCCTTTTTCATACAATGAAATGACAAATGCTCCACAGAGACAGTGATACTTGTATGACAAATATCTATTTTTGTGTTACAGAGAAGGAAAACTGCTCGGGTTATGTATATAACCCTTGTTCCCTGAGAAAGGGAACGAGCACTGCATCGGAACGATGAATTTGGGGACACTCCCTAAGCAACAGCGTATCTGAAGTCTGAATGAAACCATGCCAATCCTGATTGGTGTTGCGTCATGACGTAGCTATGACGGCATACCCGGAAGATACAAAAGGGGAGCTAGTGCATAGTAACGGCAGTAATCGCGATGAAGCATGCGCTCCAGGCGTGCTGAGGTGTGGCGACGAGATGCAGTGCTCGTTCCCTTTCTCAGGGAACAAGGGTTATATACATAACCCGAGCAGTTCCCTTTCGAGGGAACATGCACTGCATCGGAACGACGAATTTGGGGAACGAGTACCCACTAGGCCACACCGAGGGTAGCGCCTGCCCTAGTGTGAAGCCGGAGACCGGGCACAGCTAGGACTGGAGCACCCTAGCACCAGGCGTCGCAGGGAGGTGCAGACTATAAAATCTGATAAAAGTGTGAGGGGTAGCCCACCCGGCCACCTCGCAAATGTCCTGCAAGGGGACCCCAGAAAGGAGGGCCACCAGGGAGGCCATACCCCTGGTGGAATGTGCCCTCACGGCCATAGGTGAAGGCAGATTGCGCACCTGATAGGCCGTGGCTATAGCCTGGACAATCCAGTTACTGATAGTCTGGGTTGACGCAGGCAGCCCCTTCTTAGGTGAACCATAACACACTAATAGCTGCTCAGATCTCCTCCACTGTGCAGACTTCTCCAAGTATATTTTAAGGGCTCTGACTGGGCAGAGCAGGTGAAGTCTCCCTTCTTCCGCCGTCTCGTGAGGCGGAGGATGAAATGCCTGAAGAACCAAAGGCCTGACCACACTAGATGGCACCTTGGGCACATAACCCGCCCTAGGGTGTAAGTTGGCCTTCACTTCGCCAGGGGCAAACTCCAGGCAAGTCAGCGTAAGCACCAAGGCCTGAAGGTCCCCCACTCTCCTCAGAGTAGTGATGGCTAAGAGAAAGGCCATCTTAAGGGTCAGGCTCTTTGGGTCTGCTGACTCTAGCGGCTCGAAGGGGGCCTCAGCCAATCCTTCGAGAACCACTGCCAGATCCCAGGTTGGGACTCTGGAACGAGCCGCAGGCCTCATCCTCCGAGCCCCACGGAGGAACCGTACAACCAACTGGTGCCTACACAAAGGCCCATCACCCAACGGTGTGTGGAAAGCCCCAATGGCAGCCACGTACACCTTGAGTGTGGACGGGGTAAGCCCTGCAGAGAAACGATCTTGGAGGAACTCCAGCACTGAAGCCACTGGGCAGTTAACTGGGTCAACCTCACGCTCTCTACACCAAGTGGAAAACACATTCCACTTGAGGCTGTACAGTCTCCTTGTAGACGGAGCCCTGGAAATGAGCAAGGTCTCAACCACATCTGCCGGCAGGCCAGCCTCTAGGTATCTGACCCCCTCAGGGGCCAGACCCAAAGGTTCCACATCTCTGGCCGGGGGTGAAATAGTGTGCCCCCTGCCTGAGACAGGAGATCCCTCCTCAGAGGAATCTCCCACGGCTGACCCGCTAGCAGAGCTATGATGTCAGAGAACCAAACTCGAGTCGGCCAACGTGAGCCACCAGAAGCAGGCTGGCGCCTTGTCGACGGACCCGCTCCAGGACTCCTGGGAGCAGAGCGATCGGGGGAAATGTGTACAGACGCAGCCTCGGCCACGTCTGCACCATGGCATCCAGCCCCAGTGGGGCCGGATGCATGAGAGAAAACCACAGTGGACAGTGGGTCGTCTCTTGAGACGCGAATAAATCCCCTTCCACTGGGCCGAACCTCTCGCACATGGCCTCCACCACCTCTGGGTGGAGTCGCCACTCCCCGGGCCTCAGCCTCTGCCTCGAGAGGATGTCTGCTCCCTGATTTTGGACCCCGGGGACAAACATTGCCCTGATGGACAACAGTTTCCCTTGGGCCCACAGGAGGATCTGATGCGCCAGTCTGCATAGAGGGTGCCGGTTGAGGTACGCTACGACAGCCGTATTGTCTGTCCGTACCAGGACATGGTGACCGCGGAGGTCCGGGAGAAAGCTCCTGAGAGCCTTGTAGACCGCCATCATCTCCAGGCAATTTATGTGCCAGGAGGAATGACGGCCCTCCCACGGGCCCCTCGCAAAGCGGCCGTCCATGACCGCGCCCCAACCAGTGAGGGAGGCGTCTGTTGAAACGGATTTCCGGCAACAGGACGCTCCCAACACTGGCCCCTGGGACAGAAACCAAGGTTTCTTCCATATGACTAGGGAACGAAGGCATGCGCGCGTTAACCTGATCATACGGAATGGATTCCCTCTGGGAGAAAACCCCTTGGTTTTCAGCCACCACTGTAGGGATCTCATGTGCAGCAGGCCAAAAGGTATCACGTTGGATGCTGCTGACATGTGACCCAGCACCTTCTAGAAGTGCCTGACAGTGATGCTGTGGCCTAGCCTTAACCCTGAGACTATCGCCCGTGTGGTCTCGACTCGCGCGGGAGACAATTGTGCCATATCGTACGACTGGGCCAGAATGAGCCAATCGTCTATATAATTCAGCACACGGATGCCCTGGAGTCTCATTGGAGCCAGAGCTGCATCCATGCACTTTGTGAACGTGCGTGGGGAAAGAGCTAGACCGAAGGGAAGCACTCGATATTGGTACGCCTCGCCCCCGAAAGCGAACCTCAAGAACTTCCTGTGACACGGAAGGATGGATATATGGAAGTATGCGTCCTTCAGATCTATCGTGACGAACCAGTCCTCGGACTGGATCTGACTCACGATGGTGCGAATGGTGAGCATTTTGAACCTGAACCTCCTCAGAGATTGATTCAAATACCTCGGATCTAGAATAGGACGCAACCCTCCATCCTTCTTTGGAACTATGAAGTACCGGCTGTAGAACCCGGACTCCCTCTCTGGCAGAGGAACACACTCTATGGCCTCCTTTACCAGCAAGGATTTTACTTCTTGTTCCATTACCCGAACCCGCTCTGGTACCACTACAGTCCACGTCACTCCACAGAATTTTGGTGGAGGGTGACCAAACTGCAGTCTGTAACCCTTTTCTACAGTACGCAGGACCCACGTAGAAATACTCGGAAGGCATTTCAATGCGCCGAGGTAATCTACTAAGGGAACCAGCCTCTCGAGGCTGGCCTCGGGTGTCAACCGAGCCTCGTTCCCAACACCCTGAAGTGGCTGACCGGCAGGGAGCAGTTGGGAACGATTTTCGGTGTGCAGACGCTTTAGCTGCCCAGCCGCAGGTCCTTCCGGAGGCAGCTGGAGCAGCGAACGTCCGTGGGAAATTGATGTGGCCCGAAGCGTCTGTGACGGCGGGATTACCACATCGATTTCCCGAGAGCGCCGCGGAGGAAGCAACCTCGGTTGCTCCTGCGCGGGGGGGACCGTTCTTTGAAGTCCAGCCGAAGCTAGGACTTCTTCCCAGCAGCCTTCCTAGCCTGAAGGACGTTTCTTAAATCGCCCTTAGGTGCGGAAGACTGCTGGTGCGAGCGCCGCCTCTGTTGCCAAGCTCCGGGAGGAGGGGCTCGAGAGGCGACGCTCTGCTTTTGCACCTGCCGGTGCGAGGAGCTGGTGGACGGCTGAGGCTGCCCGCTGGAGGCAGCCTTCCCCTTAGAGCGACGAGGGAGGAACTGGTGGAAGGCAGCTGACTGCTTCCTCGCCTCCTGGAACCTGTCGACGACGGTATTAACGGCGTCACCGAACAGGCCAGAAGGCAAGATCGGGGAGTCTAGGAGAAAGGTTTTATCCTTCTCCTTCATCCCCGATAGATTTAGCCACAAATGTCTCTCCACAGTCACCAAAGAAGCCATGGAGCGGCCCACAGGACGGGCCGTCTCCTTGGTGATGCGGAGAGACAGGTCAGCAGCCTTCCGGAGCTCCAGCACATCCTCCAGAGAGGGACCCTCACCCTCATCTAACTCTTTGAGGAGGTCGGCCTGGTAGGCCTGCAAGATGGACAAAGTATGCAGGGAACTACCAGCCCGCCCAGCCGCTATATAAGCTCTACCCACCAAGGCTGAGGTGTCCCTACAGGGTCCCTACAGGGTACAACTCATTGTGCAAGTCCGGGAAAAAAGGCAAGCCCCCGGCGAGGTGTTTGAGCCCGGCGTGTAAGAAAGTGGTCATCCAGCCTGCTTGGTGGCTGGATTTCCTCACTTTCTTGTGGCCAATCAATTTTAAGCTTGGCCATCGCACGGGTCAATACCTCAACCAGCTCCTCCTGTAGCTGCCGTGGCGGCACATTAGGGGATAAATCGCTCGCGGTCGGTTTGAAGATCGATTTCTCTCCGGCCATGATCTCCCAGCTCCAGTGAACCTCCCATTCCTTCCCTATCTACATACTGAGATTGAGGGGGCATGGAAGAGCCCATATTCGGCCTGTATTCATGGAGAGACATCTATGGCTTAACCTGGCGGATATCGGGTAGAAAGAAAAGGCTTTTCTCCTCGATTTGCCGGTTTAGCGGTGTAAACAGCTTATTTGCCAGTAAGACTGCGCTGTCATGTAGTAGTCATGCTCCCTTCACTGAGGGTCGCTTGTGAGCACGCAGCCTCCTGAGTCTGATCAGACAGTCGCAGGCCTCTCGTGAGGCCTCCCAGTTAGATCAGTCCATAGGCCTGTCCAGCCTCCTTAGTGCTTTTAAACATAGGTACTTTGTAGATCCTTGGATTGAGCAGATAGACTCCCCTCGCTAGCAAGGGTTGTAAAGTGCTACACTGAGTATTGCTCTCCAGGATACCCTTCTCTGAGATCTGGTTGGTCAGTTGGTTACTGCCATTTTCGCAGTCCCTCTGTTTCTGAACAGACATGGTTGGCCAGACTGAAGTGTCCAATATAAGGTCAGGCCTCCCTGGTGGCATTCGGGGGAATATGTTCCCCGAGTAGTGATTTGGCTGGTTCTCCCTCAGGTTCCCTAGCCACATTCCCTTAAAGGGACCCCTTCTGTTGAAGTGATTGGTTCCAGGCCTTTGAGCAGCCTGGGTAGGACTTCATGGCGTGCGTGAAGGTTTCCTTTTGAGGCTTATAGCTTGGGCTATGATCGTAGGGAATGCTGTCTCTGACAGCCTAGCGTGACCTGAGGGAGAGTGGTTTGGCATTTCATTTGAATTTGCTTGTTCTGACAGTTGTCACTGCCAGTAGGGCATGCACTCCCCTCAGCATGGTGGTGTTGGTATATTGTTCCCCAAAGAGTTCTAGGACGCAGTGCGAGATCCCTTTCGAAAGGGAACGTCTCAGGTTACATAATGTAACCTATGTTCCCTGAGAACAGGGAACGAGACACTGCGTCTCTTTGCCATGCCTCGGGGCCTGCCTACCAAACAGTCTCTTTATACGAGAAGGTGAATTTCATGTTTACCAAGCGCCCTTATATACTTCCGGGCCGCACATTGATGACATAACACTGCATGAAAAGTGGGATTTTCGACCCCGTAAACGCCTGTAGACTCCCAGGAAATCTCCCTAATTTTCGGCAGTTTTCGACAATTTAGAGGCAACGAACGTCGCGTTCGTCTGTAACACAAATTGTCGTAAACGAACCATGACGTAGGTGGAGAGCCCCCCGCAGAGAGAACGCGGAGGTGCGACGCCTCTCATTAGCATATGAATAGCAGCAAAACCAGAGAGTCAACGGCCTGACTTGAATTTACTCACTCAGTATTGGCTGAAGCCACTACTTTTAAACAAGAAAAATCCCTCGTGATTGGTTGGCAGATCACTGCAAACCAATCATTATTGGTCACCCTGGCTCATTATAAATGTAAACCCCAATAATAATAATAATAATAATAATAATAATAAATATATAATTTATGTTGTAATATTTTATGTTTTATATTAATGTTATTGTGCTATGAACTACACTATTCATACCATCATGGAATATATGGGGAAATTTGCCCGGACCGTGCAGTTTATTCAAAGAAAGAGCTTCATTTATAAACACACAGCTGTTTATTCAAAGAAAGAGCTTTATTGTTAAACACACAACTATGTACAGTGCAGCAGTAATGTCTCTTATGTTGTCCTCCAAAAACGTCAAAAAGAAGTGCCCAACACATTCGGGAAACACAGGCGTATATGGTGAGTTGCCCTGTATTTCGGTATCGCCTCTAATCTGTGTGGCAAAGTGGCACAGAGTTCGGAGAGCTCCAGGCTGCGAGAGGGCGTTGGTCACACAATCCATCCAGACACCCCGTCAACAATGCCGTCTTCCTCATCAGACATGAGGTCAATGGTCGCGCACTTCCAAATGTCCATCTCATCCTCAGCCAGCACACTTCGTCTCGCTTCCAGCAACTGTAATACAATCCATAAAGACAATAAGCAACCTGAAAAATACTCACATTGACAAAAAACGGATCTAATATAATAAATCTTACCCTTTTTCTTCTTGATCGTCTCCGAGCTAAACTCTTCGTAGTTTCCGCCTGTGATGCAAGTTCAGGTTGTTTGTATCTGAAGCTCCGGTTTATCGATTCATAATACGTCTTACAGGCAGCTGGAAAACAATTACATGAGACTGGTATTAATAAAAACAGTCACGGTAAAATTAAACAAGGAATGAGAAAAACATTAGAAGTTATACTTACATACAATGTCGTCATGATCAGCGGTTAAATCTAGACTCGCGGAAATCACTCCAAGCAGATAAGAGGTCACGGCTTCGTTATGAGGCGAGGATAGTCTGTGAAAACAAAATGTGCAGTTTTAAGCTCGGATCTATTAACGCATCCATTTCCTTATACAGCTGAATAAAAGCATATTTCTTTAAATCGTAACGTTACATTACCCATGCTCTGGTTCATAGCGCCTGCAGGGGAGCTGAAGGCGACCTGTCATTGTTGATCACGAAAAAGCAAAGCAGCAAAAACACAGGAAATGTATATAAAAAAAAAAAAAGTCCAAAACACGTCTGTTTAAAGCTCGTCTTCACGTCTTGTACGCGTCATGGTCATGACCTCGCACGTGATTGTACGAGGGCGAGAAGCTCGTCGGGCTCCTCCAATCACATGCGAGGTCATTGTTATAAGGAATATCTCGCGAGAAGTGCTCGCATACCTGTGCTGCCCTACAAAGGCAAAAGACCTTAACTCACCAGAGTTTGAAACTGAGAAAAATGACTTTAAAGTTTTTTTGTTGTCCAGCCAATTGTATGACAGGTAGGACGCTGAAAATTTGCCAAGTAGTTGTCATAATTAATATATTTATCTACATTAAAAAAAATGTTGCTCAAACCTGACCTTTGACCCTTATTCGGAAGTTACTGTATTCTGCCTTTGCATTATCTGCAAAACAATAATGGGTCATACAAAGGCAAAATACCTTAACTTCTAATCTATTGATCATTTTGACTTTATCACTCTATACAAACATTTATATGATAACAATGATAGCCTTAAAATAACATTTAGTGAGTTCTGTCTATTAAGGCTTAATACATCAATAGAATATTACAAAATAAAAAATAATGAGAAGGCTACAACTGTACTGGATCATTTTAAAACTTTATTATTGTGCTTAATTTAAGTAAAATAACACTTTAAGAGGTTAATAAAGTAACCTTCCACAGATATTTCTTACATTTGAAAGGTTTGATTTGGCTATACCAGTAATATGTAGACGTCCTTTCTCAAATACCATTCACCCCTTTCTGACAAAATGTATAGGAATATGCTTATATCTGATGAAATTGTGTGTATGTTTTCCAGAATTAATGAAAAAACTCTGTTTTAATACATTTTCCTGAACAAAATGGAAAATGCATTTAGTACCAGATGCATGTACAGACTACAGTTCTCTCTCACAAATTTTATGGGATTAGGATTGATTGTCTTGATATAGTCAGTTTATGACAGTTTACAAAGAAGGGAGTCTAACAACAAACTGATTTTAAGAAATGTATTAAATTAACAAGAAAATAAAACAAAAGAATGTTAAGAGGTGAATAAAATATTTTTTTTTATGTATTTTGGCTGTGTGTGTGTGTGTGTGTGTGTGTGTGTGTGTGTTTGTGTGTGTGTGTGTGTGTGACTGCACAGATGTGTGTGTGTGTGGGTGTGTGTGTGAGTGTGTGTGATTGTGTGTGTGTGTGTGTGTGTGTGTGTGAGAGAGATAGAGAATCACAAGAGTCCGGAAATCAGTCCACAGAGGGGCTTAATTTATCCCTATATTCTTCAACCTCATTGAGGTTTCTGACCACCAAGGAGCTCCAGAAAAACCTATTATATTTATTTTCACTTTATTTAAGTTAATGGGTGTGGCAAAAGTGCTTCAATTACATATAGGCAGAACACCGTAACTTTTTATTTTGTGTGTATTTTTTTTTTACATAACATAACATGGTTATTGCTAATGACATACAGAGTAATTAATCTACACTGTTAGCCCGGACAAGTTTAATCTACTTAAAAAATTGGAGCAAACTGGTTGCTTTAAAAATGTAGTAATGTAAACTAAAACGAGTACATTTAACTTAAAATGTTTTAGTTTAAAAAATTCTGAACCTAGATAAAACTCCCCCTGCTGCTACTCTGATTTGCATTTGTGTAGCTCACAGCATGTTCATTTACATGTTAAATCCTCCCCTAGAATTAAGGGGAGGGGGGGTCATGGGGGGACAACTGCCAAGCAAGGCCCACGTCAATTTACGTCAATTTACGGCAGTTTTCGGTGTTACCTGCAAATTGCCGTGCACAGTCATAAACCTGAAGTTCTACGGCAATCTACAGTGCCACATACTGACGTAAATCCCACTTTTCATGCAGTGTCATAGGCTGCTGCTGGTCAGTAGGATTGCCGTGATTTGATAGTAGCCGTGATTCTATCAGACACCTGTCATGCTGAGACGTTCCCAAAACACTCTAGGACGCAGTGTCTCGTTCCCTGTTCGCAGGGAACATAGGTTATATATGTAACCTGATATGTTTTTTTGAGGAAGAAGGAATTTCATAGATGTCACAGTTGAGTTCAAATGAATTTCACTCCTGATAGGTTTCCAAGCTTGGGGTTAAAATGGTGTTGAATGGTATTTTGTCATGTTGAAAAGTTTGTTCTCGTTACATCATAAAAAGTATGGCATCTACTTTAATGTTAGTCTCTCTTTCCCCTTTTCCACCACTATGAACCGGGTGCTAGTTCAGAGCCAGTACTAGTCCCAGTTCATAGTTGGTTCGACTGAGGAGCCTTCTAAGAACCGTTTGCTTTTCCACATGCTGAGAGCCACTACAGAGCCAGGTCTTACGCCACTGTATACGTCTCATCTTTGTCACTCACTCGTTGTCATACAGCGATCGGTCTGCACAGCACCGCTGCGAACAAGCCTTACATCAACAATGCAAACGTTGCGTTACTATTGATTCACATGGCTTTACGATCCTACATCGGCATCAAAACATAACAAAAACACAGCGAATCCAACTCATTCATGCAGTTCGCCATAATTTGTATAGACAGAGATTACAAACGAGCAGCAGCTGTTAGCTCCATTAGCTGCTTTTTCAAAAATGCCGGATCTCAAGATTGTGTTTGTCTTGTTGACCCCGCCCCCAGCGCCTGATGTAATCGGTTCTTACTTCTAGCCCAGCAATGTTTTGGTGCTACTTAAGAACCACTTTTCCTGGCTCGGAGCTGGTGCTTTGGTTGTGGAAACACAAAGAACTGATTTGAAACTAGGCTCTGGCTCCGAACTAGCACCAGTAATGCCTTGGTGGAATCTGTTTATTCCAAGGTTTACTGTGGTCTGCTGTATCCAGATCAGATGGCTGACCTGTGCCTAGACACGACTACAACGAAGACCTGGGGTGTCAACTAGACTCTCCCCTGGGAAGGCCTCCTTCCCTTCCCTTCCCTTCCCTTCCCTTCCCTTCCCTTCCCTTCCCTTCCCTTCCCTTCCCTTCCCTTCCCTTCCCTTCCCTTCCCTTCCCTTCCCTTCCCTTCCCTTCCCTTCCCTTCCCTTCCCTTCCCTTCCCTTCCCTTCCCTTCCCTTCCCTTCCCTTCCCTTCCCTTCCCTTCCCTTCCCTTCCCTTCCCTTCCCATATGCACACATACGTATTCAACTGTGCTTGCCTATAGGCTAAATATGTAATGCTTGTGATACATGCCATCACCGTTTTCACGGATTCACCTTTTTTTGGATTTACAACTATTTCAAACCTGTTTCATGGTTTGCATTCTCCAGCCACCAAGTGCTGTTGCTATGTGGATGGTGGTTCAGAACGAACTGGGGGTTTTCTGCTTTAGTTGAGTATGGTGTTGTTTAAAGGAACACTCCACTTTTTTGGGAATTTAGCTTATTCACTGTATCCCCAGAGTTAGATAAGTCCATACATACCATTCTCATCTCTGTGCATCCCATAACTCTGTCTGACGCACCCACCGTTAGCCTAGCTTAGCACAAAGACTGGAGGTATATGGCTCCAGCTAGCCTACTATGGAGTCAGAATAGACTCATTAATAATTCACGCAAAAAACAAGATGCACACATGTGTAACCAATTTCACATGCATGAAACCAAATTCACGTGCACAAAAAACAATTCACGTGCGCAAAATAAAATTATATATTCATAAAATACATTTCACAAATGCAAAACACAATTCGTAGATTTACAACTGTGCACAAAAACTTTTGAATGTTTAAAATGTACACATTCATCCTGTAATGCGAATGTGCAAATCGTCATTCACGTGTGTGAATTGCCTTGGATGTGTGTGTGTGTTTTTGAGACTTTCCTGGCAGCGCAATCCTCCCTACACAGAGGAGTCGTACTCTTTAGCCAATCAGATTTAAGCTCATCAATCGGCCAATCATAACCGCGTGAGGGCGGGCCCACCTGAATGTTACGTCATCAGCGTTCGACCGCAGTTATGGCTAAGCAGCAGAGGTATGTATGTGAAGTTTGATCGGTTCATTTCTGTGTTTAATGAAACTAAGAACTTAGCAGTTAAGAAACTATCACTTCAACTGATCTCTGTGTGAAAATAAACATTTAGTAGTATTGATGGATTCTTATGTTTACTTCATAAAGAATTCTGCATATGCACACCATACAAATGTAGGATTTTAGAATCATAAACTCCATAGAAAGCATAACAATGGTTTGAATGATGAGAGAAAGTGTATATAAATAGACGAATTAGATAAATAGATATTTTTCACGTGGTCTTTTATTTAACTATTATTTAATTAGGAAAGAGCAGTCACAACAGTGTGTTTGTACCTGCATGTCATGTCCACCACACATTCAACTGATAATAATTTATGTAATGAAGTGCATACATTGGAGACCATTTATATTTAATATAGGCTTTGTTTTAACTTTAAGCTGCACATATATGCAGTTTTATTGTTTCAGATTTCCCAGACAGATGATGTATGAAGTTGCAGAGACCAGTACCGTTACCTTACCATTCCTACTGTAATTCTTTCTAAACACTCATGTTGCATCCCTTCATTTTGACTGTTGTTTCAACAAGAGGCTGAAAGTCATGCATTGTTACTGTATTAATGTACACACTCAAGGAATTAAGCCCTGCTATGCATTATTAAATGTTCTTGTTTTATGTCAGAATTAAAAGATTCAAAGAGATTTGCTACAGTTGATGTATACGGTTTATTAATTTGAAAGTGTCTGAATCCTTTGGGAATAAAACCTATATGAAATGACTTGGCCATGATTAAAGAGAGTTCACCCAAAACATTTTTTTTTTATTCATTTACTCACCCTCAAGTTGTTCCAAACCTATATGAATTTCTGTTCTGCTGAACACAAAGGAAGATATTTGTAAGAATGTTTGTAACAAAGCACATCTCTGCAGCCATTGACTAACATAGCAGGGAGAAAAATACTATGTTAGTCAATGGCTGCAGAGATTTGCTTTGTTACATTCTTCTAAATAACTTCCTTTGTGTTCAGCAGAACAAACAAAACTCAGTACAGGTTTGGAACAACTTGAGGGTGAGTAAATGATGAAGAAGCACAACATGTAGTACAGAGCAATATAATATATATATATATATATATATATATAAAACATTGTATATAAATATATTCTGTAGTTGTGAGATTGGCTGATTAACAGTTTGAAGCTGGGTTAGTTCTTCAGTCACGGGGCACTGGAAGCACAATGTCATTGCATGGCTGGTCAGGGATGTTGGTAGTGTTCCAGTAAGTGTCTTCTTTTCTTTTAAAGTAGATAAATGTTTATCGCCAAATGATACATTTAAGTGCAATACATCAGGTGAAAGTTAACAAATGAAATGTGTTCAATCTAGCCGCCACTAGCCCTTTCTCTGTCAGAACACATCAGATTTTGGTTTGATATTTAAAGCAGTCAGCACGCAGTACAAGAGCTGCAGACAGAGGAAGAGCAGGAAGCAGGACATGAAGTGATGGTAATATAATTGAATATAGTGTACGGAGTAATCTTAGTAGTATGATGTTAATTGCATCTTTGTCTGATCAGCATAAAAACGCTTTTTTGCCAGGCAAAGTAAAATGAATGCTTCACAACATTGTCCTGTGACATTAAAAATCTTGAGATGACAATACAGCACAGAACATGTAAGTACATGTGTACTGAATAGATTAAGACATTAATACAAATTATAAAAGAGAATAAGGAAACATGAATTTAGATGTTTGTGACTGGGTCACGCCAAAGGTGTACAGGAACAATACGTGTAATAACAATTTAACACTGTATACTGTTGCACAAATGGCAAAATATCTTCATCACTAAACAATGAGTGCTCATAAAAAAAATTGTACATAGTGAAAAAATATCTTGATGAGGCCAGTGCTAAATGGGAGCTATTGTCCACCCAGATTATTGTTTTACAATCATTTGTGTGATTGTAACTGAGAGAGATGTCTGTCTCTGTACCTGCAGCTAAAATACAAAACAAGCATCATTTCCTCTTCATATGGGACATCTGATTACCACAGCAGTTGCTTACATCTGTTAATATTGAATAAACTCACTTCAACTGATCTCTAAGTTCTTAGTTTCATTAAACACAGAAATGAACCGATCAAACTTCACATACATACCTCTGCTGCTTAGCCATAACTGCGGTCGAACGCTGATGACGTAACATTCAGGTGGGCCCGCCCTCACGCGGTTATGATTGGCCGATTGATGAGCTTAAATCTGATTGGCTAAAGAGTACGACTCCTCTGTGTAGGGAGGATTGCGCTGCCAGGAAAGTCTCAAAAACACACACACACATCCAAGGCAATTCACACACGTGAATGACGATTTGCACATTCGCATTACAGGATGAATGTGTACATTTTAAACATTCAAAAGTTTTTGTGCACAGTTGTAAATCTACGAATTGTGTTTTGCATTTGTGAAATGTATTTTATGAATATATAATTTTATTTTGCGCACGTGAATTGTTTTTTGTGCACGTGAATTTGGTTTCATGCATGTGAAATTGGTTACACATGTGTGCATCTTGTTTTTTGCGTGAATTATTAATGAGTCTATTCTGACTCCATAGCCTACTGCTCAATAAGTGACAATATAACACCAACATTGTCCTATTTACATGTTGTGATGTGTATAGTCACAGGGTGTACAAATAACAAGGTTACATGAGACACAGCCATATTATAAACGTATACACACTGGGGACTATATTCTCAGAAGGCGCAGCACTGCTCTACTTCTGCGGAGTGCGGAGTGATTTGCTCGCAGGACCGGAGAAGCCCTGCTGTTACGTCTGTCAACAAAACCAACGTGACTAGGAAGATAGTAGCGAACGTGACTGTTGCATGGCTGACTTTGAGGAATTGTCAGAGGATTTTTACTTTGTATCAAACCAAAATCCAGAACCATATCGTTTTGAGTCAGAATACATAGACAAGGAGTTACAAACTTTGGAAGCTGATAGACAAGACGCCGAATTACCTCTGGCACCGCTCATTTGTTACTGTGACAGTCAGAGCGCGTTCGTGACAACACAATACTAACATACAGGGGGATACATGGAGCATGGGAACAACTGCAATACAGTAGTGACCACCCTATTCATGTAATAGTGTCACTAACGATACATTAGATCTAGCTAATGGCACTGTTACAGGAGGCTAGTCATCATCATCATCATAACGGAACACTTACCACATTTAAATAGGAAAATGTTGGTGTTATTGTGTCACTTATTGAGCAGTAGGCTAGCTGGAGCCATATACCTCCAGTCTTTATGCTAAGCAAGGCTAACGGTGGGTGCGTCAGACAGAGTTATGGGATGTACGGAGATGAGAATGGTATGTATGGACTTATCTAACTCTGGGGGATACAGTGAATAAGCTAAAGTCCCAAAAAAGTGGAGTGTTCCTTTAAGTGGCGCCATAACTAATCAGTTTTTACAACAGAAATTAATCAATCAAAAATTTGCTTTAGTTCTTCTAAAACAAAAATGAAGCAGATCTCGGCAGCCTTTGACTACTATAGTGGGGGAAAAATACTATGGTAGTCAGTGGTTGTCGAGATCTGCTTGGTTACAAACATTCTTCCAAATATCTTCCTTTGTGTTCAGCAGAAGAAATAAATTCATACAGGTTTGGAACAGCTTGAGGGTGAGTAAATGATGACCGAATTTTCATTTTTGGGTGAACTATCCCTTTAACAATAATCTATTGAGACATACATTCATTGGTTCTCTATAGATGTACATGTAGAATTGCAGTAGAGGCTTTCATGAAGTGTAAAATAAGGGTTAATCCCTCTACATGACGAGGTAATCTTAACCCAACAGTGTTGACCTGGAAGATTGACCCCAAATTAGTCTGATCATATCAGTTCCAAGAGGAATAAACAGTCAATCCACGTTTTGTTCGTTCTCATTCACAGAATAAGAAAACATCCAGACTGCCATTTTCTTTACATTGTTTGGTAATGGTTGTGGTAGTTTCGCTCTAAAGTAATTTCTTCTCCAACACATGACTTGTTCCAAGGGCCATAGTGTGAGTTGTGGAAATAGGAGATCTCTGCCTGAAATGCCTCTGGTATGAAATAGCATTGTTATTTCCAGATCTAATGGAAGCACACTATCAACATGAGAGCATGTTCTCTGAGATTTGGGCTGAAATTATTCTTGATCGCAACGGCACAGAATCTAGCAAACATGACTCGTAGTGCATTAGCACCTCTTCACCCATTATAAGCCAAAAAAGAGTGTGAAAATAATAGTAATTGGTACTACAATTGAAACATTCTTACACTGGACTAACAAGCAGGTTGATCATTAGTTCTGTGAATTCACTATTAACATCCATTTAATATTGAATCCTGCCTGCAGCCTTTACATGACTCGGAAATGCAATGGTTATTGACTTGTTTACTTGGGTGGAATTCAGACAGTAATTTCAGCAACAGCTCCATTCCGAAAGCCTAAATTATTGCTATAAACATCCTGCCAAAAGCAAAACAAAATGAGGTTTGCCATAACCAAGGGTTTGGATGTTGCACGCAAGCCAAAGGTGCAACCAAGCATCACTTTCTGATACCAATCAATTCTTTTACATATTGTGTTTCATTTCACAAGCTGCTAGGTTTACATGCGTACAAATGTCTTCAGCAGCATTTGTTTCAGATGTTTGCATTGATTGTACGGCAGACAGAAAATGAACAGGCTTTTTAGAAATCATTTCTACGAACACTGTTGTTAATATTGCATTATTCTCTCCACATGAAAAGCGGATTATTATCGTATAATGAAGTCTGTGTCAACAATGACGTGACAGAGTGGCTTTCTGCACAGAAATGTTTTCTTTAGGAATTAAGAAGGGGGGAAAAAACTTTTAATGGGATCCAGACAATAACAATTATCTGCAGGCAAATTCGCTTTCTTCTGAATATGGTCCCATTAATTGCATTTACGTACTTTCAAATAAAGTATGTCGAATGCTTTTAGTCAATGATTCCCAAACCAATTTACATGGTAATGAATATATTTCATTGGGATCTGAAATGGTCTCTGGATGTGTTTCTGCTCTGGCTGGGAAATTACGAGCAGGACGTTCATGGGTTTGCAGTGATTACAACCTCCTTTATGTATAAGTGGAGATGTGTAAAACGTTAATTGTATTGCCCTACAAGCAGCTTCAAAGTATAAAACCCGCAGCAGGAGCTTTAACCAACCAGCCTTATCTCTTTGTTATACTCTACGTAGGTATTTGTATAACACTTACAAAAATGTATATATTGGATATATAAATGGATATATAAATGGATATATGCTGAAATGTTTGAATTTATTGACACCTGTAGAAACCTTGGTTTACACATCCTTTATATAATATTTTTTTTTTTTGTATTGTTACATTTTTACTATACATATAAACATGTATATATCAGTCATGTATAATCAGTCAAGTGAAAAAGAAAGGACACCATATTGAATTCCATGGTTTTCTATATCAGGATGTAATAAAACATGATCTGCTTCGGCAGGTCTTAAAATTCGGAAAATAAGACCTCAGATGAACAACAACGACACAGCACCTAGGCATGCGGACTGCTTCTACAAACATTACATTTGTGAAAGAATGGGTAACTCTCAGGAGCTCAGTGAATTCAAGCATGGTACCGTGATAGGTTTTTGATGGTACCGTGATAGTCCATTCATGGTACCGTGATAGTCCATTCATGAAATTTCCTCACTACTAAATATTTCACGTCAACTGTTAGTGGTATTATAACAAAGTGCAAGCAATTAGGAACAACAGTAACTCACGTAAAATCACAGAGCAGAGTCAGTGCATGCTGAGGCGCACAGTGCACAGAAGTCAGCAACTTTATGCAGAGTCAATAGCTACAGACCTACAAACTTTGTGTGGCCTTCTAGTCCAACATCAGTGCCTGACCTCACAAATGCGCTTCTAGAAGAATGGTAAAAAATTCCCATAAACACACTCCTAGACCTTGTGGAAAGCCTTACCGGATAAGTTGAAGCTGTTATAGCTGCAAAGGGTCGGCCAACTCCAATTAAGAATGGGATGTCATTAAAGTTCATGTGCAGGCGTTCCAAAACTAGTGTATCACACTGTGTCATTATTTGTTAAGCAAAAACTTGGCCAAAATGTAAAAGCCATGGGTAAGGACACCCTCACTGTGTCCATAGGAATTCAGAGGGTAAATAGCAGCCAGGCGCTGCTAATCAAATGCCTTTGATTAATTGATCATCAGCAAATGTGACCGACTCTGTCCAACAATTTAAACAATTTATAAGTAGGATTAGGGTTAGGGTTAGTTGCATGTAATTATGTATAATTTACTTTTATTACAATGGTAAGTACATGTAACATATGTAACAAGGACACTGTAAAATAAAATGTTACCAAATCTTCTTTGTAAGTTTATTATTTCAAACTCTGTTTCAAATATTTTGTGTTTGTTTTCAAAAACTGAGGTGTGAGACAAAATACTTTTCTGAAGTAAACATCATTCCACAGATGCTGTCAGTTGAGTTTAAGGTAATAATTAACCCCAAAATTATTATTCTGTCATCATTTTGACACCCTCATTAATTATGTTACAAACATTCTTGCTTCTGCGAAAAACAAAAGGAGAAAGTCTGAAGTATGTCAAGGCCTGAAAAGGGTCTAGGTCAATCAAATCAATCAATCAATCAATCAATCAATCAATCAATCAATCAATCAATCAATCAATCAATCAATCAATCAATCAATCAATCAATCAATCAATCAATGTGATGTAATGAACATAATGCCTACATACAGTAGAACAGGACTGCCACAAAAAGTGCTACCGATATTTGTTATCCAATAATTTTTAAAAATTAGAGAGGGAGAGGGCAACATTGGCTGATGTGCCCAGCATATCAACTTATTTTAAATCAAAAATTTCACAAAAATTATTCTGCAGTTGTTCAGCCTGTAGCATAGGAGACATATTGCACGTTGCATAATGGCATTTACAAGTACAGAGTACTAAATCGCAAAACTTATTTTGAGATTTAGTACTCTGTACTTGTAAATGCCATTATGCAACGTGCAATATGTCTCCTATGCTACAGGCTGAACAACTGCAGAATATTTGAACCTGCCACTGGGAAAATGAAGATGTGAATGATGATGAAGAGAGAGTTGGAGGTGCTCATTTAGCACATTGCCACAGTAACCTTAATTGTTACTAAGAATTTATCATATCGCTATTCTGCAATATTCTAGTTACATTTAGGCCTAGTTGAAGTTATATCTCATCTATCATGTAAATTCAGACATGGGGTGTTTCCTCCGAGGAGGCAAGGGAGGCAGTGTCTCCTCAAAAAGACTAGATTAGAAAATAATCAATATTATAAAAATAAAACAATGCAAATATTACAAAATGTTATATTAAAATCTGTAAAAGTCACTTGTTTTTTATAAAGCTACACTGTCCAAAAGTCATTACAGTGGGAGTCATGCCTCCTCTGAGAACACTGACTTTTAACAGACACCCCAAAGCGTGCGGTGAGTGATGGGGGGTAACTGAGAATTATTAGGGGGAAGTCAAGTGAAAGGAGGCAATGCCTCCATCACGCAATTAATTGATATGATCAGTTCACGTGGTAAATCCCACCTCTTGATTTTGTGTGCATTCCTCGAATCGGCCTGAATGTACACATATACACATATACACATACACATATGGGACCGCCGTAGGGGTCACGACATACGGAACCCAGTCTGACATAAGTTCCACCAATGCATACAAGTGCCAGACCTGGTGTCGGACGCTCCGTCACATCCAACAGGGTTCACCAATCCTGGGAACTCGACTGGAGAATATAGCGCACGTATCCGTTCCGTGGGGAAGGGAGTGGCGCAGCAAGCCGACACTAGAACAAGAGCTTCAGAATTGCTGACTATGGAAGCGAGCACACGAGAAGCAACCGGTTCCACGCGTAGGCTATAAAACCTAGCGAACGTGTTTGGTGTCGCCCAGCCCGCAGCTCTACAAATATCTGTCAGCGAGGCGCCACGAGCCAGCGCCCAGGAAGAAGCAACACCCTTAGTGGAGTGGGCTCTTAACCCGAGCGGGCAGGGCACGTCTTGGGCTTCATAAGCCAAGACGATTGCATCCACTATCCAGTGGGCCATCCTCTGCTTTGAGGCAGCCTTTCCCTTCTGCTGTCCTCCGTAACAGACGAAGAGCTGCTCTGAGGTCCTAAAGCTTTGCGTTCTGTCAACATAGATGCGCAGGGCGCGAACTGGACAGAGAAAAGCCAGGGCTGGGTCTGCCTCCTCCAAAGGCAGCGCTTGCAGGCTCACCACTTGGTCCCGGAAGGGAGTAGTGGGAACCTAGGGCACATATCCAGGCCGGGGTCTCAGGGTTAACTGAGAGTCACCTGGCCCGAATCCCAGGCACGATTCGTCGACCAAAAATGCCTGCAGGTCCCCTACCCTCTTAACTGAGGCCACTGCAATCAGGAGTATTGTCTTTAGAGACAAGATCTTAAGCTCCGCTGACTGTAAAGGCTCAAAGGGCGCCCTCTGCAGTGCGGTCAGCACCAGAGTCAAGTCCCAAGAGGGTATAAAGGGAGGACAAGGCGGATTTAATCTCCTCGCCCCCCTCAGGAACCTGACGATCAGATCGTGCTTGCCTAAGGACTCACCATTAACCAGGTCATGATTTGCGGCTATAGCGGCAACATACACCTTGAGGGTGGAGGGAGACAGCTTTCGCTCCAACCCGTCTTGAAGAAAAGAGAGCACAGATCTGACCGAACACTTTCGGGGGTCTTCTCGGTGAGAAGAGCACCAGTCGACGAACAGGTTCCACTTCAACGCATATAGCCGTCTCGTAGAGGGGGCTCTGGCGGAAGTGATGGTGTCAACTACCGCTTGCGGTAGGTCACCTAAAAACCTCCGCATCCCGTCCAGGGACCAGACATGGAGTTTCCAGAGGTCTGGACGCGGGTGCCACAGGGTGCTGCGTCTCTGAGTCAGGAGGTCCTTCCTCAGAGGAATGGGCCAAGGAGGTGCTGTCGCGAGGAGCACTAGTTGCGGGAACCAAGTTCTGTTGGGCCAGTACGGAACTACCAAGAGGAGCTGCTCCTCGTCCTCCCTGACCTTGCACAGTGTCTTTGCAAGAAGGCTCACTGGGGGGAACGCATATTTGCGTAGGCCCCGGGGCCAGCTGTGTGCCAGGGCATCCGTGCCAAGGGTTCCCTCGGTCAGGGAATAGTACCACTGGCAGAGGGTCGTGTCGGCGCGGCAAACAGATCGATCTGTGCGGCCCCAAAGCGACTCCAAATCAGCTGGACCACCTGGGGGTGGAGTCTGGGGGTGAAGTCCACGCACCGCTGAGAAGAGGGGAATGAGAGTGGTGAGGCTTGTAGCGTCACACACTGCCATTCTCGCCCTCTTGTGGGGAGGGGAGTGAGAGCGGTGAGGCTTGTAGCGTCACACTCTGCCATTCCTGAACTCCCGAGACCCAGAGATATTGGAACTGCTCTTTTTTATATATATATATATTTTTTGGGGACCACTGGCTGTTTTTAACCCCAGTGGCGGAACAGAATTACTAATGGTTTTCCACCCGGCCCTCCTCCGGGGGAAGAACAGTTCCGAACCAAATCCGGGTCAATGGTGTTTCTGGACCAGGGTGGACATCGTCTAGCCAAGGGCCAGCGCAGTGCTTAGCTCAACCTCGGCTCAGAACTACCCTCGTGCACTAAGCAGGGCAGAGGTGGCCTGCCAGTGGCACTGCCACCCCACCGATGAGGGTGGTGAGAGAGAGGAAAACTTTATACAGATTATGGCCCTATTGGTGTTCCATATTTTTGCACCAATAGTTCCACAACGCAAAAGCCTTCCAACGCACATCCGGGAAAGGCAAGGGGCAGGCAAGGCGATTTATGTGTTGCACTATGCCTCAGCCACCCGAGAAAGCATGGCTGTCAAGTATGAATCGGATTCAGCACGAGCGCCCACTATTATAGTGGGAGTCTCCACTCCCCGGGCAGCACGGGCAACCGTGACAGCTCGTCGGCCGCAGGATTGAGCGGGCCCGGAATATGGATGGCACGAAGGGACCTCAGATGCTTCTGACTCCACAGAAGGAGATGGCGGGCGAGTTGGGACATGCGGCGGGAGCGTAGACCACCCTGTTTGTTGATGTACGCAACGGCCGCAGTGCTGTCCGTCCGGACCAGAACGTGCTTGTCTTTGAGCGGCCCCTTGAGGCGGCTGAGAGCAAGACGAACTTCCAGCAACTCCAGGCAATTGATATGCCATTGCAGTTGGGGCCCTGTCCACAGACCCGAAACTGCAAGCCCGTTGTACGTGGCACCCCAGCCCGTGGATGAGGCATCCGTGGAGACAAAAGAATGCCTGGACACTTGTTCTAGGGGCACTCCTGCCCGTAGAAATGAAGGGTCCGACCACGGGCTGAAGGTATGGCAGCATCTCGGCATCACTTGGACACGGAGGAATCCGCTGTGCCACGCCCACCTCGGGACTCGGCCGTGTAGCCAGTGTTGAAGCGGTCTCATATGGAGCAGCCTTAGCGGCGTTACTGCGGCTGCTGTGGCCCCCAGACCTGATATATATATTTTGGGTACCACTGGCTGTTTTTAACCCCAGTGATGGAACAGAATTACTAATGGTTTTCCACCCAGCCCTCCTCCGGGGGAAGAACAGTTCTGAACCAAATCCGGGTCAATGGTGTTTCTGGACCAGGGTGGACATCGTCTAGCCAAGGGCCAGCACAGTGCGCAGCTCAACCTCGGCTCAGAACTACCCTCGTGCACTAAGCAGGGCAGAGGTGGCCTGCCAGTGGCACTGCCACCCCACCGATGAGGGTAGTGAGAGAGAGGAAAACTTTATACAGATTATGGCCCTATTGGTGTTCCATATTTTTGCACCAATAGTTCCACAACGCAAAAGCCTTCCAACGCACATCCGGGAAAGGCAAGGGGCAGGCAAGGCGATTTATGCGTTGCACTATGCCTCAGCCACCCGGGAAAGCATGGCTGTCAAGTATGAATCGGATTCAGCACGAGCGCCCACTATTATAATGGGAATCTCAGCATCATCTTCATTTTCAACACCTAACAGCCCTCTCTCCGATGCAGCGATTGACATCTGTCCTCTGCTAGAGCCCCAAATGAAACGCTAGGTCCCCTTTTTAAGGACCAACAATCCCATCTGTAAGCTACCAGCAGACACGTGAGACAGTGGGCGTGGCCGTGAGACGGCACACGGCGCGCTGAACACTCAAGCCCTTGTGAAAAAGGCAAGACGACCAACGCGCCGACGTGGCTATGCTCTAATGAGAGAGCATAGACCACCCACAAACACAGTCTCAACATGCGGAGGCGCCGAGTGACGCGCGCTGAGCTGCCGTGGTAACCCACGCTGTCACCCGGCAGGTAGATGACACACGGCGCGCTGAACACTCAAACCCTCACGCAGAAGGTAAGATGACCAGCGCATCGACGTGATCCCGTTCCCCTGAGAGAACAAGGATCACCCATGAACACGGTCTCAACATGTTTATGCAAGAGGGATCGTGGCCATCAGGACAGGAAACAACCGCATCCAGAAACGCACGGGTGGAATGACGTCTTGAAAAAGACGCAGTGTCACACCCGTGTTGCTCTTTTTGTGAGGAAACGCTCTTTTCAGAAGTGCTGAAGCACCCAGGACAGACCGCGGCAACACACAGGAGATAGTGCAGCCTGTGTTTGCACTCAAGGAAACGCCCACCGATACCAACGGTGCTGTTTAAACAGCAAATGTTTCAATGCAGCTGAGTTCTCGCGGTTGCGCTGGAGAAATGTCGTCACACCAGCACAACGTCCTCTAAGTTCTCTGTTGAATCTTCTCTGATAGGTAAACAGGAAGTTTTTGACTCTTCATCTATGC
Source organism: Gobio gobio (assembly GCF_949357685.1). Lineage (NCBI taxonomy): Eukaryota > Metazoa > Chordata > Actinopteri > Cypriniformes > Gobionidae > Gobio > Gobio gobio. Next base: position 28,362,624 of record NC_137101.1, on the reverse strand, counting down.
CGTTCGGCTCCGAAGTGAATGACGTCAGTGCGATGCTCTCGCTTCCTATTTATACCCGCGGGGCGGAGCGCGAGATGCAAATCTCGCACGCCAATGGCCCATTGGCCTGTTCTCTAAATCTCGAAGCTGATAGGGGCTCTCTAAAGTGATCCCCAATTTGTCGGTATTACCGACGTACGTCGTAGTGACCGACTGAAAGGGAACATTACATAGTGTACAAATACAAAATGGAATGTATTTGGTCTCTCTTTTTATGTAATGTGTATTTAACCAGGAAAATTAAGTGTAACATGGACATACATTTACATTTAACACCACCACACACCACTGATTCAGTAATATCATGTGGTTTTGCTTTAAAGGTGATTTTTACAGCACATTTTTATTATTTGAAACAATGTACAATGACTTTGCAATGCTCAGAATGCATTAATACAATTGACAAAGTACCAAGTTGCCCTTAATAAACTATTAACAATCCCAGAAAATATAAATAAGTTGTATGTAATGGGCTTTGAAATGCTCAGAGGCTCTCATTCATTTAGAAATGCTATTTAGATAACAATGATTTGGGGAAACATGCCATAGAGATTAAGTATCACTTACATCAAACTAATGTTCTACTTGCTTCGGGAAAGCCAACCCAGATCAGTTTCAATCAGTTCTGTAAATTGTAAGGCAGTTTATAATGTAAAGTTAACAATAAATAAATAAATAAATAAATAAATAATGTATTTTAAATTAAAACACAGGCATTAACATGTTCATTTTGACAGCCCTAATTTTTAGATTTTAGGGTTTATAAAGTTTGAAACAAAATCATTACTAATTCTGACTTTTACTATTGTTACCTACAGTGCATCCGGAAAGTACTCACAGCACTTCACTTTTTCCACATTTTGTTATGTAACAGCCTTATTCCAAAATGGATTAAATTCATTATTTTCCTCAAAATTATACAAACAATACCCCATAATGACATCGTGAAAGAAGTTTTTTGAAATCTTGTACATTTATAAAAAAAATTATTAAAAAAACGGGAGCACATTTTTTTCACTGCCTTTGCTCAATACTTTGTTGAAGCACCTTTGGCAGCAATTACAGCCTCAAGTCTTTTTGACTATGATGTTACAAGCTTGGCACGCCTATTTTTGGGCAGTTTCTCCCATTCTTCTTTGCATGACCTCAAGCTCCTTCAAGTTGGATGGGGAGCTCAGTGCACAGCCATTTTCAGATCTCTCCAGAGATGTTCAATCGGGTTCAAGTCTGGGCTCTTGCTGGGACATTCACAGATTTGTCCCTTGTGCTTAGGGTCGTTGACCTTTTGGAAGATGAACCTTCGCCCCAGTCTGAGGTCTAGAGCGCTCTGGAGCAGGTTTTCATCAAGGATGTCTCTGTACATTGCTGCATTCATCTTTCCCTAGATCCTGACTAGTCTCCCAGTTCCTGCCACTGAAAAACAGCCCCACAGCACGATGCTGCCTCTACCATGCTTCACTGTAGGGATGGTATTGGCCAGGGGATGAGCTGTGCCTGGTTTCCTCCAGACATGACGCTTGTCATCCAGGCCAAAGAGTTCAATCTTTGTTTCATCAGACCAGATATATTTTGTTTCTCATGGTCTGAGAGTCCTTCAGGTGCCTTTTGTACCTGACTCCAGGTGGGCTGTCATGTGCTTTTTACTGAGGAGTGGCTTCCGTCTTTCCAAATCATGTCCAATAAACTGAATTTACCACAGGTGGACTCCATTCAAGTTGTAGAAATATCTTAAGGACGATCAGTGGAAACAGGATGCACCTGAGCTCAATTTAGAGTGTCATGGCAAAGTAATTGAATACTTATCTACATGTGATTTTTTCGTTTTTCAATTTTTAATACATTTGCAAAGATTTCAAACAAACTTATTTAACATTGTCATTATGGGGTATTGTTTGTAGAATTTTGAAGGAACATTTTTTATTTAAATCCATTAAGGCTGTAGCATAACAAAATGTGGAAAACGTGAAGCACTGTGAATGCTTTCTGGATGCTGTATACTGTTTCTTTTTTTTTTCTTTTTTCCTATTCAAAATGTTTCTGGCTCTACGCTGCCCTGCCTGTTAGTGATCCAGCCATTGACGCGTGTACAGTCTTGTCAGCACTACAAAGTAAAATCTATCATTCCTGTGCAACTCCAGAACTCTTCTTCACTAGCTTTTCTTCTCTCTCATCCATCACTAACATCCTCTCTGCCTCTCCCTTCCAGCACTGTCAATCAGAGAGAGAGTGGAGTGTGCAGCTGTTCTAACACTTATACAAAAGACAGACAGACATTTATTCTGGACAGGAAAGTGCAGTTTGGAAATATTTGTCAGCTGTATACAATAACTGACACACTGTAATGAGAGCTGATTTATTTGATATCTACTGATATAAAAATGATTAATAGAAAAGTCAAAATTTACCAACATTCCTCTTGTTGTTGTTTTTTCAGAATACACAACTCTTCATTAAATCACTTTTGATTTGATTGACAGATAAGGACATTATGTCCTTTATGCTCAGCAGTTTTGAGCTTGATTAAGTGTTCATTACATCTTGCCCTCCTGCTGACTCAATTAATCCCTGAAATAAATTCTTTCGAACTATATTTTATGTACACTTAATATGTTAATCTAACCACTAAAATATTAGCATATGAGAAACTTTTTAAGACAAAGCACCCTTGGTTTAATTGTGAACTTTTTGAGGGGATTTTTATTGTTAATTAGTTGAGCTTGCATCATTAGTTGAAAGCATCATTAGTAAGTACTGTTAGCAAAGGTAAGCATCACTATTACTATATACTGTTGAAAATACCATAGCAGTGTCATAGCAATCCTGTAAAATGTTATCGACTTTATTTAGAAAAATACCAAATGTTATTTTATAGCATTATTACTTACTGCACTTTTTTAATAAAGGCTTTCTGACTTAAATGAAGTTGCCGTTTCTTTTGGTCTCTGACTGCATTTATTCAGGATGGAATTTGTCAAGACAAACTGTAGTCATTAAAGTGAAGAGGAGCAAGTCAGTGGGCCAGAAATGGTGTCTCTTTGTTCAGAAAAACAGGTCAACAGGTTCTGGTAGAGATGATGTGAGCCTGTCCCGCCACAGACTCTCAGTGGGTCTCCAGAGTGATTTTGGGCATTCAAGGCTATCCTCTGTCTCTTCAGAGCATTCTTAGCTGCCAATCAGGTGCTCAATCGGCATCTGTGCCACATCAAGTCAGGAGAGCAGGCAGAAGTGGCGCAGCCAAGCACCCGGCAGTGACATCTGCGAAAGACATCTGCTCCCATCCACCAAAGGCCCACTAATCCTACCATTTATTTGTATATCATCTAGCATGTGATATCCCTGCTGGCGAAGAAGAGTAAGGAAGAAAGACAGAAGGAGAGCGATTGAAAGGTCTGCCATCAGGAATATTGAGAGAGTCTGGATTTAGTTTTATATATTTTATATTAATTGCAAGTCTATAACTCGTTGCACAGTCAGTCTTATGACTTTTTGGCATAAAGTCTGGTCCACATTGCAGTTTATCCTGCCTCAAACTACTTAATCAGGACATGACAGTCTGACATGTAAAGCCACAAACAGTTTGTGTATGTGGCAAAGTTCCAAAACTAAGTGAGCTACAAAGACAGCATGATAAACAAGATGGCGCCGGTGTACATGGCTGGCCGTCTGCTGCTTGGTCTGTTTATTTGGTTTCTGTTTATTTCTTTTTTAACTCAAAATGTTTTTAGTTTAATTGTCTACGACCGTCAAATGCTTTTGAATATAAGCGACTCTGTTGAGGTTTCATCAAACGCTGATTTGAAATTCTTTCAATCAAACTTCTCCCCTCCCTTTTTGACGACCGGCACGGCCTATGGAAGCCGGCTGCCATGGAACTTTGCTGGAAAGAAACACAGCAGGAGAAGAGGAAAGCGAGGGGGCATTGCGGCTAAACTTAAGTTAAGTTTAATGTTGAAATTGCGCCATGGCTTGGATCGCACTCAGCTTGGGCTTGGGTCTAGTCGCTTTGTTATGCAGTGCTCGCTCGAGGTGGCTTATCTATGGATTTTACCTGTGACCCAAGAGGATACTTTTTTAATCCCTTCCCGCTGTGGAACACTGCGTCTTCGTCGCGGAGGTGTGAATCTCTGCAATCTCCGTTCGCTGTGCCGTGCAGCACAGCCAGACTGCGATCCAGTGTGTGTCAGGATGGCTCTGGTAAACGCACGATCACTTGTAAATAAGACATTTATTTTGTGAGATTTTTTCACCCAAAACAAATTTGATTTTTTTTAGTGACTGAGACTTGGTTGAGGATGGGGGATACTAGCCCTTTTTCCGAACTTGTGTTGTGTCAAGTTTTGAAGTTCTCTTATTTGAACTGAATATGGATCAGCTAACCATCGCTGTGGTTTACCGCCCACCAAAACCAAATAAGGATTTTTTAAATGAGTTTGCAAACTTTTTAGGAGACATTGTCCTTCAGTATGATCGTCTTTTGATTGTGGGGGATTTTAATATTCACGTTTATTGTGAGTCAAACTCCTTGGCCAAGGATTTTACTAATTTGATGGACTCTTTTGATTTTATTCAAATGATAAACAGTCCAACTCACAAACAGGGCCACACATTAGACCTTTTCTCACTATAACACACAATTGCGAGTTATAAAGTCCGAAAAAAAGTATTATTTTCTCTCAGAATTGGACTTTATAACTCGCAAATGTAAGTTTTTATCTCACAATTCTGAGAAAAGAAGTCAGAATTGCGATATATAAACTCACAATTGCGATATAAAAAGTCGTAATTATCTTTTTAAAAAAATTATTCTGTTTAAAACAAGTTATAGAAGTTTATGAACATGAAAATATATAACATATATATTTTTATATTTTATATAAAATATACATTTTACAAAACATGTTAAATTCTAAAACCTCATGAAAATCAAAGCTAAATATCTGAAATTCTGTACCAAATTTTAGGTTGATATCTCAAAAAAAAAAAAAAGTTTTTGTGCGCAGTACCAACATTTTCCACTAGATGACATGTAGACTCTTCGATTTCCATATATGGTTTGAGTGATCTGAACGTTATATTTTCATACTTTTCAAAATATCTTTGAAGTAGACATCCTATTGAGAAGTAGTTGGGCAGTAATGTTAATATTTGATTTGAATTCAATCTCTAAAATGCATATAAAAAAAACATATGGACAGAGTCAAAACGTGCGTTATAGTTTGGTACCGCGGCGCATCACAAATGACAAATCTATTGCTATTTATCTCCTGCTCTGTCATCTCTTTTGAAAATCAGTCACCAAATATGAAAATTAGAGTCTGAAAGCTTTCAAATGCTATATAGTTGGTCAAGATTACTTTAGGTTTAGACTAAGATAGTATTGTTCTAAATGTATAAAGGCAAGTGTCCTAAGGGCCAATCTTAAAAATAAAAATGGTTAAAAGTTATTTTTATAAATCGTAAATTCAGATATTTATTCTTTGTAATGTGTGAAAAGTATTGATATTAAAAGTTAATTGTTTGTACCTGATTGTATGTGCTTTTTCATAGTGTGATTTTTGGGGAATTGTATTGAATCCAATTAGGGTCAATTTGACCCGGACCATAAGGGGTGTAAGCAGAAATCGAACAGTGCACAAGGGTTAAATTAAGTTGCAGTATTTCTTTTGGTCTCTAACTGCATTTATTCAGGATGGAATTTGTCAAGACAAACTGTAGTCATTAAAGTGAAGAGGAGCAAGTCAGTGGGCCAGAAATGGTGTCTCTTTGTTCAAAAAAACAGGTCAACAGGTTCTGTTGATGTGAGCCTGTCCCGCCACAGACTCTCAGTGGGTCTCCAGAGTGATTTTGGGCATTCAAGGCTATCCTCTGTCTCTTCAGAGCATTCTTAGCCAATTAAAATAAAAAAATTATTTACATAAAAAAATAAATAAAAAAAAAAATAAAGAAAACTGTCTGATGGAATACATGAGGCACAATCCCAGGCAGGTCCAAAGGATAAGTAATGCTATATACACCACTCTTCAAAACCGAAACAAACTTTTTCTGTTAAATGTTAAATTTCTAATACATGCTTTTTTATTTTTTTATTCATTTTTTACTTTCTGTTCATCAAAGAATACTGAAACAAAAAAATATCACAAAAATATTAAGCATCAGAAAGTAGCAATGTTTTCAACCTTAATAATAATAAGAACAATTATTAATAACTGAGCACCAAATCAGCATATTATAATGATTTCTGAAGGATTGTGTGACACTGAAGATTTAGCTATGTCATCACAGGAATAAATTATATTTAAAAATACAATAAAATAGAAAACAGTCATTTAAAATTGTAATAATATTTCAGAATATTTCAGTTTTTTATCAAATAAATGCAGTAGGCATAAGATACTTCTTTCAAAAACTGTATAGTAGACATCAAGTATGTTTTGACTGGTTTGTCATGTGGGTTTCACTTTATTTTGATGGTCCCTTTAACACATTCTGTTGGTTATAATTAACGTTGCACCTACATGTCTACTACCTCTCATTAGAGTGTTAGTCGAGTATTAGTAGACTGATAGGGTTAGGGTTATAAGTTGACATGTAGCTGCAACATTACTTATAGTCAGTAGAATGTCTTTTGGAGGGCGATCACAATAAAGAGTTAGCAGATATTAAGCAGACAGTCTACTAATACTCTAATGAGAGATAGTTGACAAAGTTGCAAAGTTACTTACAGAATGTTCAAAAGGGACCATCAAAATAGTGTGCTACCGTCATGTGATGCAGCGGTTTCGTGTTCAGTCCAGACAAATTGCTTGTCACTGAAAACTATTTGCATCTGGTTAGGACACGGTGTTATGAGGTTCAATTTCAGTAAGGACGCTGCCTTAGAAGGCTGCTGCCCAGGCGGGAAGTAGACAGCTCACTATGTTTTGGAACAGAGCTATGATGACCTGTCTCTCTATCTCTCTCTCTGCTTTAAGGAAGGGTGTGCCATGCCTGGTGACTGTGTTTGATGGATAGGGCCATTATTGTCCTCTCTGCAGTGAGCTGTAATACCATGTCTTAAGTGCATGGTCTGCCTGGGTGTTTCACTGTGAACGCGTGCATCTGTATACATACAGCAAATGGCAGTTACATGATTCTGATCTCTCTTTAGACCACCATATTATACCACAATGACTCAGGGGGTTAGAGGAAGGTTGGGCATATATAGACTTGATCCCTTTTGACAAATGCACACTTCTGTAAATCCTGAGAAATGCTGCCAAGAACTTACAGACTATCTATATCCATAATGCTTTCCTCTTTATGCGGTTGCCCACAATGTCTCTAGGGCTTTGTCCATATTCTTTTGGCCAAATGTTTTATTTAATAGTGCACGGTCAAGGGCATCTGGGATATTTATGTATTTGTTATTTTATGCATTCATTTGGAGGAAGTCATATTCCCAACATATTATTCTATTTCTCTACTAGCTTTGCTCTATCAAGGTGAAGGTCAAGGGTTTGAATCCCAAGCACACATCATACTGATAAAATGTATACTTTGAATGCGTTGTAAATCGTTTAAAGCGACTTCCGAACGAATGCATGTAAATATAATCAGATGTAGCCTGTTCTACATGTGCCGTGGGTCTCATTCATGAAACAGGAACAGTATGAATTTCTGAATAAATCTCTTTGTCAATGTCAACTAACTCTCATTAGAATATTAGTAGACTAAGTAATAAGTTAGTGGAATAAGTTCACATATAATTGCAAAATTAGTTAGTAGAATGTCTAAAGTATAATATAAAAAATTATATATATATATATATATATATATATATATATATATATATATATATTAAAAAATATATATAAATATATATATTATTTTTTTTATTCATTTTTTTATTCTTTTAGTTAAGCATTTGGTGAGGCGAGAGAAAAGAAAGAAAATAGGACGCGTAGTTGGAAGCATATGATTGCGTTCTGCCCTAATAAATGAAATTAGAGTAACTTTAATAAACGAGGATGAGGCAATAAGGAAACCCGCTGAGAAATTAGCCTTTCATCTACCAAGCAGAGTGAAGATTCTTGGCTGAGCGTAGCCCACAGCCACAATTTAACTGGAGAAATGGCTGCAAATTCAGTACGACTGTAAAGTGCCCCTGAAAATGTGAAGCTAGTCCTCTTTTAGACTTCTCATACAACTGCACCGTGTCAGATATGATTCTACACAATATCCCTCTTACACACACAGCTTACACAGCGTTAATAGAGCTCTAGTTCAGCACTGACAGTCTGTGCTTTATGTAATGTAAGTCAGCGTGATATTCCCCAGAAGAGTGTTAAATCCCAGACACATTCATTATGTCCAATAGTGTCTGAGTTAGCATTCTGGTTGGTGTTTCAAACAACTGCATCAGACCAATTGCATCAAAATATAATATAAAATTCTAAAACTTTTAAGAATCTGAAATCAGATTGCGAAAATGTAAACATACCTATTGAAGCTTATTCTGACCTGTCTAGGGGAAGAAGCCATCTAACAAGCACAGTTTGTCATAAGTCAAAAAGTCATATGTCTTTGTTATGTTGTTTGAATGCTCTGTTTCAAGGGGCGTGTCTGCTGTGAGACTTCAGTGAAAATGTCCACTGTTGTGATTGGCTGACATCTTTGCATTTGAAATGAGTATTAGATTATGGGGCGGAGGGGGTGTGGTTTAGCGAGGTCTAGCTAACGTCACCTTCTCCACCACTTAAGTTAGTCATTTGACAAGGCATCTAGTCAATTTGTAACAAAAAAAATAAAAAAAATAAATAACTTTACTGTACTGTACTGTACAAACAACATAACAAAGTCATATGACTTTTTGACTTATGACAAACTGTGCTTGTTAGATGGTTTCTTCCCCTAGACAGGTCAGAATAAGCTTCAATTGGTATGTTTACATTTTCGCAATCTGATTTCAGATTCTTAAAAGTTTGTACTTCCATGATCTGCCATTTTTGCTATATTTGCATGACACTTGTTTCTTCACAATACCTGCAAAACTGCTGATGATTCGCCTGTGCAGTTCGCTTGGCCTTGAACATGGGGCTTACATATTAATGATCCCGACTATTGCGTAACAGTCAGTGTTATGTCGAGATTCGCCTATTTTTCAGTGGTGTTTTTCACAAACAAGATTTACAATGGTGTGACAATGATTTACAATTTTGATAGGTGACGTTCTGGCTGTCTTTCTCTGCCTTTGAGAAAATGAGAGCTCAGACGAGCCAATCTGGAATCTTCTCTGTTCGATCAAAGAACACTCTTTATAATGTTCGGATCTGTCAATCACACGTCGCGAGTGTATCTGCACACTTGCCCAAACTGCCCTTATAATGAATAACGCTGTTATGCTGCACAAAGCTCTTACTGTATTCCTGTCGATGCCGTGTTTGCTGTTAGTTGTGGTGAAAGCATTTTGTGAGAGAAAACGCGCTACAATGACGAGATCACTGCATTCACGTGATCAAAAAGACTGTTCATCACTGCAGCCGTTCATGTGATGGGAATAGATCATAAAATCAACTATAATGCTAAAATCAACACTTTGACGATTCATTCATCTCGACGGCTGTGATGGTAAAAAACAAACGTAGTTCAGAGGGTTCCACATGTTACAAAGTTCGTAAAATAAGATAGAAGACGAGGTTAGAGGTTGCGTGACTGGGATTCGTGTTTATTCAGAACTCTCAGATACAAACAAAATAAACTTGCGCTCTCAACAACTCGGTACAATAAAACTTTCTCAGCAATCTTTATCCAGCTCTGCGTTTCTCTGGTCCACATGCAGCCCATCTCTCTCTGGTACTGGCAGTGCGTGCAGATCTCGCTAAACCACACCCCCTCCGCCACATAATCTAATACTAATTTTAAATGCAAAGATGTCAGCCAATCACAACAGTGGGCATTTTCACTGAAGTCTCACGGCAGACACGCCCCTTGAAACAGAGCATTCAAGCCAGAGGGGCCAATATCAGTATAGAAAAATGCTTTTTATTTCCTAATTATGACATTTTTTGATGTAAAAAACCATACTAACAATATAAGTACACCTCAGGAAACATCTATGCCATGGGACCTTTATATTTTTCATTCTAGGGCACCTTTAAAATAATTCAGAAAGTGTGTTGGAATAGAGCTAGCCAATAACATTTAAGTGTACTGAAAATAAAAGCAATATTAATAGTGATGTTACACCAACAAAAGCAGCTAAATCCTATAGATCAAGTACAAATAGATCATTGAGGTAGAAAACAATTGCAGGTTACAAATTTTCAACTGCAGTGTGAGGTTTATCAAGTTCAGTAATCACTGACATTCACACACTAGGAAATATTAAACCGCACAATCAAGCACAAATTAATCCCACACTGAAATTCCATAATTTATGTATGACGTAAAATAAATAAAACCAAAACAGTGTAATATTTCTCATACGAGTTCCAATTCATACTAAAAAAAAGAATTGTGAATTTTGATTAACTAATAAACATTGACATTGATTTTCATACCAAGGTGTTTATCTAAATTAGGACTTTACCTCATTAAAGTTGCACTAATTATGAACTAAAACACATGCAAAGATACAAATATAATACCAGGATTTCATCAGTCAATACCAATACCAGTAAAATTACCACAGCTATATTATTGTTTTCCCCATCCCCAACTGTGTGGTTTGTCAAGCTCAGTAATATTATCATTTTGAATCTAACTATATTTAACAAGCTTTTTATACTGTAGTTATATATGTATTATGTATCAGTCAGTGTATCAAATGTATGGAACCACCCCAGAACTCCACGATGAGGAAGAGTGTGGACCATCTGACAAATGCTTTACTGCACAAGCTTTTATCCTTCAACTCTAGCAGTGGGAGAGATGATGCTGACACCTCACCAGGGATGCAGCGCTCCTATGAGACTTCCTGTCTTTAGAAGACCCACTTCCTTCGACTCACTGACACGTTGTCAAGCGTTTGATACTCTGAAGCATTTATTTCTTGATGCATTAAGTGTTCTCAGCCTCTCTGTGGACACCTTACTATCTGAACAGGAATATCAATGTCCAGGTAAGTTAACGTGTTTACCCACAGCACACCAGGAAACATTTAACCACATTAATGTTTCATTACTTATGTATGATGGGAAATAACAAAAAACAAAACAATTTAATATTTCTCATGCGATTTCCAATTTATGTTAAAAAAAAAGAATGACAAGTGAACTTTAATGACCTAATAAACATTGACACACCTTCAAACCAAGGTGTTTAACTAAATTAGGACTTCACCTCATTACAGTTGCACTAATTATGAACTAAAACACATGTACATATAAAGACATAATATCCTATCAGTATTTCAGTAGTCAATACCAATACCAGTAAAATTACCACAGCTATATTTTACTGAACATTATTCATTATTTTATTACCACATTTAAACATCAATACATTAACAAATACAATTTGAACAATAGCATGTAGCCTTTAAAGTGCCCCTATTATGTTTTTTCGAATATTCCCTTTCATGCAGTGTGTAATATAGCTGTTTGTGAATGTGAAAGTCAAAAGTGTTATTGTCTTTCAAAATAAATAATCAACTCTGAAACGTTTGTGTTTCGAATCCCACTGCATGACAGTTCAATGTCACTAGAAAAGACCTTTGCATAATGCCCGCCTATGTTGTACGTTGTCCGCCTGTGAACAACTTAACATGCCCACAAACATGTCATTTTACTGGCGACTGCTTCTCAAATCTCGGAGTTCAACGTGGGATTCACAAAATGCTTGCTCTGGAAAGATGGGTCAGTACCCAATTTATTTGGACCAGCTTGTGTCTCAGAATCACAACCTTTAAGTATGATTAATTATGGATGTAAATGTTTTCTAACGGGTGTTCAAAATACGTAGTTTTGTGTTTTAAATTGTATAGGTCCCTGGATAACCGGCTAACTCACGTTATTACGGCCTTATTGAAATACTTCTGAAAATCAGCTGTCCAATAGTACCTAAAACTGTCTATTAATGCAGATTGTCTGTCATACTACTTTGAGTAAAGATAAAGGATGGAGCAAGATTTGTTTTGCAAAATGTAATATTACATCAGTCAATCACGTTAGTGCTCGGTTAACGTACGTGCTGTTACTGATACAGTTCATGATACAGTTCCTGCATATGCTCCGCAACAAATTAGAAATATACACACACATGGGTTAGTTGATGGACTGTCACAGGGTGTTTTGGTGTTGGTTCATGTTCATTGTTCATTGTTCATGTTTTAAGTTTATCATGTTCTTAGTTATGTTTTAGTGTGTCATGTTCACAGTCTTGTCATGCACTTCCTGGTTTTGTCATGTTTCATTGTTATGTGATTCCCATGCCCTCATGTGATCTTGTCCTGTCATTGGTTCATTGTTTAATCACGGTTCACAGGTGTCACTTGTCTTGTCATTAGTCTCAGTGTATTTAATGCCGCGTTCCAGGCAACCCGTAACCCGTGTTTTTCCAACCTTCTACCCGTGAAAGTGGACTGGAACGGCAGCCAAACCCGTGACTTCCCACCCGTGAACTCGTACTAGATCGATGTACTCCCAGTTACGAGTTTTGACGTCACATAGCCCGCGAAGCAACAATGGCAGCCCCCTACGGTTGCAGTGTTTATGAAACAAATATACAAATAACGTAAAATAAAAGGTATAACAGCTTTTCTTGCCGTCTGCGCTGTTTTTCTCCTCCGTTTCCCTCAAATAAGCAAGGAGTAAGCACCTTTGGCGATAGAAATGATTGTAAATGAGCATACACCCCGTACGGTCCGACATGCTTTGTTTACATCAAACTACCACACAATTCCTTGCGCTCAGGCAGTTTGGCGTGACTTTGCCTGGAACACTACAAAGTCGTGAGTCGTGGTTTGAAGTTGTAATTTACGGGCTCAAAAACCTGCCTGGAACGCAGCATAAGCCCTCATGTTTGCCGTGTGTCCTTGTCTGTTATTGATGTTGTTACCCGCTGTTGGTGAGTGTTTCCAAGTCAAGTTGCAACGTCTTTGTTTTATGTTTGATCTTGTAAATAAAGAACTGCACATGGGTCCTTCAACTTGCCTCCAGTGGATTCGTGACATGGACATACACTTGTTAATGCTGATTGTGAGGAATTACAGTTGCCACTTCTCATAATGTACCTCAAACTGGGTAGCTTATCACTGAGAAATATCCTGCTCAAGTCGACGGAGGTTCAGGTTGAATAAGTTCTTCCAATGTTTCATAATTGGACTCGCACTCGGATTGATATGGTAAAACCGACGTCATTGTTACTGTCTTTACACTGTGTACAATGAGTACTGTCAATTGAGGAATCCTCCTGAGCTGAAGTACAACTATGGTAATTATCGTAAAAAAAGTCCAAAATGCACCAATCAGAGCTGAGCAGGCTCACGGAAAGGAGGGATTTATAGAGACCGATGCATCCGACGAGTCATTTGAGAATCATTGAACAATGTGGTGATGTTCAATGTATATTATGAGAAAATTAAAGAAAAAAAAAGACCTTTGATGGATATAAATCTGTTGAAATTACAAAAATTAGGAAACCATAATAGGGGCACTATAAGTATTGGAAGTGTCAGTGTATAGTGCAAATAGTCAACCTTTTTGGAACAGGCTTTTTTTCATTAACTCTGCACACCATTTTGTAAATATATGTATATATATATATATATATATATGTATATATTACCTTTAGTACAAACAGTATATTACTTCCATTTACACTTTTTGTGAACAAGAGGCAGTTTGTTGCTTTTTTTACTTGATGCAGCAGTATCTACCATTATTTACACTCAATATAGCATCTACCTTTTCAAATTAAAAACAAACTGTCATTTTGTATCTGTCAACTGAGTAAACATTGTTCATATATCTATAACCTAAAAATATCAAACTTTTAAAAGTTTTGTATGTTTTGGCAAATTGCATGTATTGCATACCCTGTACAAACAAATAAATGCTTTCCACATGCTCAGTTTTTTTTTGTTTTGTTTACTAATTTGGTGAAAATATCTTGACATGTTCCGAGTTTGCTCAGGCCATGCGTTCTTCCGACCACGAGAGTTCTGTGCCGGGGTTCGGACATTCATGCTCCATGTGTTTGCCTTCAGTTGTGAGTGTTGGGAGAACATTCGCTTATTCTCGGTGTGCTTTTGTCTCGTGTGAGTGTACGATTTCAAGTTTGCTTGTGCCATGTGCTCTTCTGTCTGCGTGTGTTGTGTTCTGTGTAGCACATGGATCATGTATTGGCCTTGTGCTTTCCTGTTGTCATGTTTTGTTTTATTGTCAATAAAAGCGCATTACTCTGCATTTCTGAGTCCTCGCCTAATTCCATTCCATTTCCTGATGCCTTGATACAGTCTTCACCCAAGACAACAGTATTTAGCTCATTCATTTTAACAAACACAAGCTAAGAACGCACTACACACACATACCGTCACAGGCGAGGGGACGTGAATTCGTATCCCTGTGGATTCCTATCGCAATTGGTTTACAGCATTGGTTCCGGCCCACTGCTGTCTGTATCCATTAAGATAATAAAATGCCCTGCAGTGAGCGCTTGGGGAGGAGGTGAACTGTCAAGATAGGGTAAGGCCATAATATGTTTGCAATATTTGCACAACTGGAGCTGGAATACATTGAATGTGTAACAAGAAGGAGAGAGAAATTGACTGTACTATATTCAATTATTCTTTGGCTGGGGCTTTCTCCGCAAATGCCCATTGAAGCATTCATGCACGCACTGCCTCAACGGGAGAGAACTGGTAGCAGTTAGGTCACCAGATGACACACACTGGTAACACTTTATTTTGATAGTCCACTTTAGACATTCTACTAACTATAAGTAACTTTGCAACTACATGTCAACTAGCTGTCATTAGAGTATTTGTAGACTGTCTGATTAATATTTACTAAAACTTTATTTTGTTGGTCCCCCAACAGACATTCTACTGACTATAAGTAACTTGGCAAATACAATTAAACTTATTCTACTAACCCGAACCCTAACACCTAACCATAACCTACCAGACTACTGACAGTCAACTAATACTCTAATGACAGTTAGTTGACATGTAGTTGCAAAGTTACTTATAGTTAGTAGAATGTTTAAAGTGGAATATCGAAATAAAGTGTAACCCACACACTTAGTTCCACATGTAAAACAGAAGAGTTTTTTTAAGAATCCAAGAGATGTTTTGGTGTTTGGCAAGGCCTTTTGAAAAAATTGTGGCCCATGCCAAATTTATAGAAAAGAGCCATGTTGAGATTACTTCAGAGATTAATATAGAAAACTAAGGAATAATTGACGGTAGACCGCTAAATTACCAAAAATTAAAGCACACCTGTCATGCTATTTTTTTGATGTTCCAAATGTAGGTTCGGGAGAAGGCTAAACATTCACTCCTGTCAATCATCATTATGTATGTACTGTATAAATGGCAAACACAGCGTCATCCCATTGACAAACTCCCCGTTCTCCTCCCTAATTCTCACTTTCCTCCTAAGTGCAGTTCCGTAGTGGGGGGGTTTTGACTCGGAGTGCAAGCCGAGCTTCGGGTTTGAGCCTCCTCCTCAGACTGCAAGCCAAGTTCGTTTTACTATTATCCGTCAAGACTGAATGGGCAGGCAAACTTATGAACTCTTATGAATATGACAGATATCAATAATTTACTTGACTAGTGTCAATTATTGCATTTATACCACTGTTGACAATTAACTTTTCACCACACATGCCAATGGCAGATTGTTTTTCCCATCTTCAATCTTGGTAAAAGTCTCTGCTGTAATCCACTCTTTCTACTGTTTTTTTATAACTAAGAGTACTTCCTGGCATACTCATACTTCTGACGTCCTGCATGGATCTCCTAAACTTCTTGCTAATATAGAGACGTAATCTATCTGATTCTTCGTCATGCTGTTTGGAGATACCCAGGTACTCTCTTGGATCCGATGGTGTGGAAAGACTACCTCCAATGGCCAGGTTGTTGAGTGCACACATGTCTGCAGATCTCTCCATGCACACTCATAATCAATCCATGAGTATATAGTATATAAATACAAGCTTGCCAGCACCACCCCTCAAACATTATTGGCTGCCTTATTTCTAGACATTAAAAAATACCACTTACATGAATGTGGTTAACCAGACTGTAAAATAACATACTTTTGTTCACCTCAAACTGTAACGGTTTATATTGTATATGTATAAATGTACCTTTCATTATAATTTTCAGGACAAGAACAAAAATAACCAATAAGTGGGACATAAATACATTTAAAAAAAAAACAGTTAGCTGCACATACACTCGTTATAACACTTGTAAATATAAATTGAAAATTTTTGTTAAAATGGAATTGACCTTCTGATTTATAGTTTCTTTTTGTATATATAAATTAAGCTACCTATTAAATATACATATTTTTTCCTATATTACTAAATAGGTAAGCTTAGAAATCTAGATGCACCCTAGTGGCAGAAAATGTATTTTGCCGCGAGTGTAGTCTAGCAACTCTTGGTAGACCTGAGAGCTGGAAAAACCAAACTCTGGTCAGGCCAATCACAGCGTGTGTAGAGTCGGTGGGCGGGCTTAACATAATGGCGGCACGGCAGAGTTGCGGAGGTTTTGCGTGCTACTCGTAAACAAAGAAGCTGACGAACAGCGGTCTTTTGAATAGACTTTGGCTACGACTCTGGAAGACTTGTAGTTAAGCTTTTCTTTGAGAAAAGAACAAAGAACGACACTGAAGTCATTCTTAAGAAAAGACGATATGTTCGAAGTTTTGCCTACCGGATACGGCGAAAGTCTATCAACTAACGTTAGCTCTGCTTCACCTTCTTCTTTGCTCTGGTTGGTTGTGGCGCTCATGGCCCTATCCAATTGTGTGCAGAGGGAATTTGAAAGACAACCGTTTATCCCGCCCCTCGGATTGAGCACTGTCAATGGTGAGTTTCCAGACCCAACATCTTGATATGGGTCTGGCTTGTCAGGCTATACATAGGTATTAGATTTGGTAAAACCTTGTAATTTTACAGTTTTTATTAATAAAGCATGATTTGCTTTGTGAATGTATTGTTAATTTGTACTTTTCCACACAGCTTTGATTTTACCTTAAGGGAAATGTCTTAACCACTTCATGATATATTTTGGCTTCACTTAAAGCAATCTACTATCTTAAGATCTATCAATGTCAAGATATGAGATTTGGGAAAGTAAAACGTATAAAACTATGGGAAATATAATCCATTATAACTTAAGTGGAAACAATTATGTACATTGTGTTTTATAAATCATCATGCTCTTAATAGTTATAATTACAATTAGGATTTTAACAGACCTACGGCCATCCAAAGCGCTTTACATTTGTCTCATATTCACCCATTCATACACTCATTCACACACCGACGGCGGTGTCAGCCATGCAAGGCGCCATCCAGCTCGTCAGGAGCAGCTGGGGTTAGGTGTCTTGCTCATGGACACCTCGGCACTTGGTCAGGTGGAACCGGGAATCGAACCACCAACCTTTCAGTTTGTAGACAACCTACATG
Source organism: Gobio gobio (assembly GCF_949357685.1). Taxonomy (NCBI): domain Eukaryota; kingdom Metazoa; phylum Chordata; class Actinopteri; order Cypriniformes; family Gobionidae; genus Gobio; species Gobio gobio. The sequence goes on along the minus strand of NC_137101.1, from coordinate 28,344,963 downwards.
AACCACTGAGCCACTGCCGCTCCTCAAGGAGATGATACAACACAGTTTAAAGTTGTTTATAAGGCATTATAATACACTAAGAATACCATTATGATGCATTATAAGGGGGCGGCAGTGGCTCAGTGGTTCATGTAGGTTGTCTACAAACCGGAAGGTTGGTGGTTGGTAGTGTCGAGGTGTCCGTGAGCAAGACATCTAACCCCAGCTGCTCCCGACGAGCTGGATGGCGCCTTGCATGGCTGACACCGCCGTCGGTGTATGAATGAGTGTGTGAATGGGTGAATGCGAGGCAAAAATGTAAAGCGCTTTGGATGGCCGTAGGTCTGTTAAAAGCGCTATATAAATGCAGTCCATTTACCATTTACCATAAATGCAGGCTTTATCTGGTGTTATAATGCATTGTACTCTTAAAAGTTATAATAGTATTATAATGTATTGTAACTGTTGTTATGATTATTTGTCAGATGATACAGCACATTATAAGGTTGTTTGTAAGGCATTATGCATTATTATAATGCTTTAAGAATTCCCTTATATTGCATTATAAATACAGGCTTCATAGAAAGTGTTACCGAAAAAAACTTTAAATCATTAATTTTTCAAGCATTTTAATATTAGTCAACTGACCTGTAACATTTATTTACTCACCAAAACATTTGCATTTAGTGGCGCTTACCAACCCAGCAGGCACATTGATATCAATTTGACATCAAATATTAGGCAAGACTTGATCAATGCTGCATCATTTTAAATTCAGCTTGGATGGCAATTTCTTCCAGTGGTAATTGGGTGAGTATAGGAAGTTAATCCCACACTGACATTGGTTTAATGTATATGTAGGCCAAGATGTTTGACGTTCAATTTTTAGACATCAAATTGATGTCATCTTGACATCACATTGACAACAATGATTAGTATGTTTAACATATGTCGTTAGCTTCATTAAATTTGAACAGCCTTTTTTTTTCTTAACTGAGGCCTCAAAATGCATCCACTTGGCACATCTCCTCCTGAACCGTGTGTAGCCATTGGATTTGTACATGTGCCCAACTGTAACAAACTGCTGTGGATGGACTTTACCTTCAATAGTTAAACAAAAACCCAAAAAAACTATTTCAGTCTGGTTTCCAATTTTTATTTAGATTACCCATGTTGAAATGGAAGCAGTGGAGTGATTAAAATTATACTGCATTACTACATTGAACTGTAATTCATTATTACAATATTAAAAATGACAAACAGCATTTTTGCTGTAACCCCACATAAAGTATTATATATTGTCCTTATTTTTTTATTCACAGTGATACCATAATAATGTATAATTACGATACTCGGTTACTTAACGTAACCTCGGTTCTCTCTAGAAGAGGGAACGAGTATTGCGTAAGTTCCTTACGCTACGGGAAAGTATTCTTTCTTCGAGATTTCTGAAAAACCCAAAATTATCCTTAATTTTGTAACATTGTCAACGCAGTGCGGCAGCCTGGCAGACCATAGCAGGCTATTCCAGCGTGCTATTGGCTGCTCTGCTGGCAACTGCAGCAGCCTATCGGTGAGCCCGCGTGACGTGGCGACCAATGAGGGCGCTTCGCGCCCACCTGGCTTCATTTGCCTACAGGTGGGGCGTGGCCACGTGTATATAAGCAGGGCTCACGGGCTGCATATTCGGTTTTCGTAGTTCTGAAGCGTAAAAGCCCGCGGGGCGCACGGCAAGGAACGCAATACTCGTTCCCTCTTCTAGAGAGAACCGAGGTTACGTTAAGTAACCGAGTATCGTTCTCTTACGAGAGGTTCTCTCGTATTGCGTAAGTTCCTTACGCTACGGGAACATATTGTCAACGCCGTGCGCGCCTCGCATACAGCATATGTATCCCAGGGAACCGGGGAAAAAACACTGCTCGGGCAGGGTGGCCGGTAAAGGAAACGGGCCACCACATATACGGACACTTCATTTGAACTGACGGGTGGTTACAACAGGTGGTTACAACACCCTGTCCCATGAATGAGGGAACGGCACCTGCCGGTCTCCTTCAAATTCACCACACCTTGTCTCATGAATGAGGGAACGGCAACGCCGGTCGCCTTCAAATTCACAATATCTTGTTATATGAGTGAGGTAACGGCACCGCCGGTCACCTTCAAACTCACAACAGCTCGTCTCGTAAATGAGGGAACGGCACCGCCGGTCTCCTTCAAATTCACATGAGCCTAGTACCGAACTTACTACCAGTATGTGAGCTATGTCTGCGCAGAATCACTGGGCAGAACCAACAGCCCTATTGAACTGATAACACTTTCGCCTGTAAGGCAGGAACTTCCAGATTGTAAAATCTCACGAACGTAGACGGGGAGGCCCAGCCTGCCGCCATACAGATATCGTGGATGGAAATCCCTCTGGCCCAAGCCCACGAAGAGGCCATGCCTCTGGTGGAGTGTGCTCTGACACCTAGCGGGCACTGCAGGTGTTTGGAAGCGTATGCAGTTGCAATCGCGTCCACTATCCACCTGGACAGGGTCTGTTTCTAGGAGGCGAGACCTTTAGCGCACCCTCCAAACGAAACAAATAGCTGCTCAGAACGCCTGAAGGCTGCGGAGCGTGTGACATAAACCCTCAATGCCCTGACAGGGCAGAGGATATTGCCACCGTCCCCCTCGTCGGATGCTGGCAGAGCCGAGAGGGAGATAATCTGCGCCCTGAAGGGAGTGCCGATCGCTTTGGGGACATAACCATGCCTCGGTCTGAGAATGACCTTAGAGTCATTAGGACCGAACTCCATACACGTCGGGCTCACTGAGAGCGCGTGTAGATCCCCCACGCGTTTCACTGAAGCCAGAGCTATCAGGAACGCGGTTTTTAGCGAAAGGAACCTTGGTTCCAGTCTCGAGCGGTTCAAAGGGATGAGCCTTCAGGGCCTCTAGGACCAAGGCCAGATCCCATATAGGAACCAAAGGGGGCCGCGGGGGATTCATCCGTCTGGCTCCTCTGAGGAAACGGATGATGAGCTCGTTCCTTCCTAGCGTGCTACCTAGCGTCGTCTGAGCGAACGCTGCTATAGCCGCCACATACACTTTGAGCGTGGAAGGGGACCTGCCCAGTTCCAAAAGCTCTTGGAGGAAGGAGAGCACCCGCTGGACCCCACATTGCTGTGGGTCCAATCCCTTGGAAACACACCACTCAGTGAACACCGACCACTTAGAACTATATAACCGCCTCGTCGAGGGGGCTCTAGAGTGTGAAATCGTGTTCATAACCCCTTCGGGCAGGTCAACGGGTATCCGTTGGTCACCCATACATGCAGAGACCATCGCTCTGGATGGGGATGCCAAACTGACCCTCCTGCTTGAGAGAGGAGGTCTGCTCTCAGCGGAACTGGCCAGGGGGGTGAGTGCGACAGCTTCACCAGCTCTGGGTACCAAATCTGGTTCTCCCAGCGCAGCGCTATAAGGAGCACCGGGCGGCGCGTCTCCCTGATTTTCGCTATGACCTGGGGCAATAGGGAAATCGGCGGGAAAGCATACAGCGGGAGGCTGGGCCAAGGTTGGGACAGCGCATCCTCGCTTTTGGACAGAAACGTCGGGCAGCGGGCGTTCTCTTTTGTTGCAAAGAGGTCGAGCTCCGCTCTGCCGAATAGGCGCCATACCAGCTGGACTGTCTGGGGGTGCAGGGACCATTCTCCTGAGAGAATGAGGCCCCTGGACAGCTTGTCCGGGCCCACATTGAGGTGGCCCGGTACGTGCGCAGCTCTCAGCGAGCGCAGCGAGCTGTCTGCCCACACGAGCAGGCGTTCTGTCAGATTGCCCAGACACCTGGACCTGACACCGCCCTGCCGGTTCACGTAGGACACCACTGTGGTATTGTCCGACCGGACCAACACGTGGTGTCCTCGTATAAGCGGGAGAAACTGCTTGAGCGTGTTCTCTACCGCTATCATCTCCAAACAGTTTATGTGTAGGAGTTTTTCCTCGCTCGACCAGAGGCCCGAGGCTGATCTGCCCTCGAAAACGGCGCCCCAACCCGTGGTGGAGGCGTCCGTCGAGATGACCTTGCGGTGTGAGATGGCTCCCATCGTCACTCCCCTCTGGTACCAGTCGGCTACTAACCAGGGCTCTAGGCTGAAACACAGCTCTGAGTCACTCTGATCCTGAAGCCTCCGGACGCCCAGGCTCTGTGAGGCACTCGGGCGTTTAACCAGCATTGCAGCGGGCGCATGCGCATTAAGCCCAGCTGGAGCACAGCTGCAGCTGAGGCCATACGTCCCAGCATCCTCTGAAAGAGCTTGAGAGGTGCGATTTTGCCCGGCCGGAAGTACTCAGCCATGCGCTGAACTTGGCGCGCGCGTTGGGGTGACAGGCGGGCTGACATTGCCACAGTGTCCAGATTCAAACCCAGAAATGAGGTTGATTGCGTGGGCACTAATGAGCTCTTGGTCCAATTGACCGTGAGCCCCAGGCTGTCCGGATGGCTGAGCAGCATTGCCCTGTGGGCGAGGAGCTCGGCCTCTGACTGCGCCAGGATGAGCCAATCGTCCAGATAGTTCAACACTCGCATCCCTCGACTTCTCAGAGGAGCGAGGGCCGCGTCCATGCACTTCGTAAATGTACGGGGTGCTAGTGACAGGCCGAACGGAAGGACGGTGTATTGATAAGCCTGGCCGTCGAAGGCAAATCGTAAGAATGGCCTGTGACATGGCGTTATCTTGATTTGAAAATATGCATCTTTCAAATCTAGGGAGATTAGCCAGTCTCTCGGGCGAGTATGCGCGAGGATCTGCTTGGTCGTGAGCATCTTGAACGATCTTCTCATAAGAGCTTTGTTCAGACGCCTCAGATCCAGAATCGGTCTGAGCGACCCATCCCTTTTTGGCACGAGAAAATACCGGCTGTAAAAGCCTGACTCGCTCATAGAATGGGGAACCGGTTCTATAGCCCCTTTGCACAGCAGCGTGGCTATTTCTGCTCGAAGTAGATGTGCTACTTCCTCGCTCACTCTCGTCTCTGTACGCGCACAGAAGCGCGGAGGGTGGCGAGCGAACTGCAGAGTGTAGCCGTGCTTCACTGTTTTCAGCACCCATTCTGATACACCTGGAATGGCTTCCCACGCTCTCGCGTGGGCCACACGGGATAGAACGGCCTCCGGGCTCAAAACGCCGCGCTTCGCGGGTTTGACGGCCTGTATAGGAGGGGCGGGCGCAGTGCGCGCGCTCTCTGTGCTGTGGGCCAGCCGATCGCTCTCGATGGCTGGCCGCCTTACACACTGTATCTCTGCCGCTTCGAGCGAGGAGTGGCTTGTGTGTGGCCCTACACTCGTCGTTCCGGCCACCTTGGGCGGAGAACAAATGGTGTGTGGCGCGGCGCATGGCGCCGGGGGCAGAATGTTCGCGAAAATGTGTGAGCGCGTTTGAGCGGGCACAACTCTTACGCGTGGAACATGACCGGTTAAGAGTGGCTGTGTGACAGCGCGTGTGGTGATTAGGCGTGGGCGCAAATAAGCGGACACGTGACCTAACTCTAGCACTCGAGCGGCCGGTGGCCGCTTTATGTGAGTGAGAGACACGGGATTTGTGGTGCTTGGGTGCAGGGGTGAACACAAAAGTGGGCACGTTTACTGCATTTGAAAACACATACGGCGTGAGCCGTGCAACCAGAAATAAAAGCAACTTCGTGATTTCTCTGGTTCGTCGTAAAACGCCGGTTGTAGACAGGCGAGAGGGCAGTTTTGCCGGCTCGTTGGCTGCGTGAGAGCCATCTGCAGCAGCCACAGGAGTGGGGGCTGACAGGAAGAAGAGTTTTGACGGTGGTCCGGCCACGGCGGGACTTAACCGTCACTTCCCCCTTCTGCTAGGAGGACTTTGGAGGGGCTTCAGTTGGAAACAGGCGAGAGGGCGAGTCCGCCGGCTCGTAGGCTGCGTGGAAAACATCTGCAGTAGCCACAGGAGTGGGGACTGACAGGAAAACAGAGTTTTAACGGTGGTCCAGCCGCAGCGGGACTTAACCGTCTATTCTCTCCTTATGTATAGACGCCCAAAAATACTCGAGCGCCACGTGGTGCAAGTTAGCTTTCTGTATGTAAGAAAAGCTGGCCGCGAGCCCGGGGAAGCGGACAGTAAACATTTTTATCTGCCGCGAGAGCTGGGCTCGAACTCGGGTCTCCGGCGTTTCAGCCGCTGATTTTGCCACTGTGCTACCGGGAGGGGCACAATAGCGTTCAGTTAGCGCGAGCATACGGCAGTACGTCCTCGTGCTTGTTGGCAGTCGTCCGTGCATAAAAGACAGGCTCGTTACTGCAATAGTAATATTTCCAGCCGCCTGAACTGGAGAGGGGGCTGAGAAATGCTAGAGAAAGGCGGTTCGTCCGGCCACAGCGGGACGAAAACACCCTCTGTTAATTTTCCGGTGAGTGCGGCGCGCACGCGCGCGCTGAACATGCTCGTGACCGTGCGCACTCTCATTCCTTGTGAACGGCGCAATCTGCGCGGTCCAACAGGGGGGAGTGCGGGTTCGTTGGAGAGCATATGTCAGCGTCATGTCTCATGACGGCGTTTGTTCGCTGGCGTGCGTGTCTTAACAGGCTCGTGTACAGCAATATGAACAATTCCAGTCGCCTGAACTCATGAGGGGACTGAGAAATGTGCGCGAGGGTGGAACAGCTCTCTTGTAACGTAAAGAGAGCTGCAGGACCGTCCGTTTCTGCCATCCCTTGTATGTAAGCGGCGCATTAGCGCGGCATGAACAGAGGGGGGAGGAGGCTCGCTCCGAGACCGTTCATTTCTACCATCCCTTGCAAGCGGCGCGGTGGCGCGGCTTGAACAGAGGGGGAAGAGGCTCGCTCCGAGACCGTTCATTTCTACCATCCCTCGCAAGCGGCGCGGTGGCGCGGCTTGAACAGAGGGGGAAGAGGCTCGCTCCGAGACCGTTCATTTCAACCATCCCTTATAAGCGGCGCGGTGGCGCGGCTTGAACAGAGGGGGGGAACAGCGGAGTGATGTCATCATAAAACTGCTCGAGTCGAGCCCGCAGGGTCGACATAGAGAGTTCCTCATACTCGGGGCAATCGCCCGCGAGGAGTGCGGCGGCGGCGTGGTCACGGCCCAGACAGAGAGCGCAGACACATGGCGGTCTCTGGTGCTGAGCTGCACGTGGCACGAGCCGCAGGTGGAACGAGGCGTTTTGATAAAAACGCTCGTGCTCTTTTATGAAACGTGTGACGCAACGGCGAGAACACGTGCAATGAAAGGATATAATGCTGCCGGATAGCAGAGCAGGCACGGATGGCTGAGGGTGGCGCGATGCTGCCGGCTTCTTCAGGCGCTGTCCTCTGCTTGCTCGTCTGCACGATCACGGCGGCGGGTTCCAGATCCAGCGATGCGAAGGGCTTCGCTGAAGAAAAGAAAATCGAATATGCAGCCCGTGAGCCCTGCTTATATACACGTGGCCACGCCCCACCTGTAGGCAAATGAAGCCAGGTGGGCGCGAAGCGCCCTCATTGGTCGCCACGTCACGCGGGCTCACCGATAGGCTGCTGCAGTTGCCAGCAGAGCAGCCAATAGCACGCTGGAATAGCCTGCTATGGTCTGCCAGGCTGCCGCACTGCGTTGACAATGTTACAAAATTAAGGATAATTTTGGGTTTTTCAGAAATCTCGAAGAAAGAATACTTTCCCGTAGCGTAAGGAACTTACGCAATACGAGAGAACCTCTCGTAAGAGAACAATACATTTACTGTCATTACAATATAATTGTAATACCACATTACAGTACTATGTCATACATTTACAGGGTTACAATTACAATTTTCAGTTAATTATTATAAAAATGTATATGACACATCAGGATCAAAACTGACATGGCTGAAATAGCTCAGTTGGGAGAGCATTAGAGTGAAAATCTAAAGGTTCCTGGTTCAATCCTGGGTTTTGGCAGAGGGAGTGTGTGTGAGAATAGCCTAAGGTGCTAGACTCAACAACATTCTCAGCATTTTATTACTTTTATGTCGTTATTTTGGTCGAGAATATGTCAAATGGGCATCAAGTTTTTTAATTAGCAAAGCATATTTGACCTGGTTTTTTTGCATCAATGTTTGATGTCAATTTGATGTCTTTTCAACATCAATTGCCAACTAGGAAGGTTTTGGTTTTGGACCCTGTCTCCAGACATTTTCTTCTCTAAAACGCTCTCATGTGTAGAGCAACATTTACTGGTTTGTAACTTCTGAAACAACAAGTAACAAAGGGATTCTGCACTGTATTGCAGTATATAGTCATGCAGTTACATGAAATTAATCAGTGTCAACAATTCAGAATGAAGAACAACAATGCCATGATATAAATCTGGCTGGCATGACAGTATATACTGTATATGTGCTTGGGAGAATTTGAAATATGTTTTATATATTTGCTGGGCTGTCAGTGGATTGGACTGTTTTACATTGTTTACCTGACAGAGAGTTGAAGAAACATAGAGTAATGAATATACAATACAGAATGTGATTTGTTCCAATCAACTGAAGAAAATGAAGAACTTATTATTGAGGGGTGTTGTTAAACTCTGCTTTGAGTTGTTTGCAATTGATGTGCCTTCACAGATGTGCATATGCTATATTGGCTAAGCATTAAATGAGCCTCATTCAATCAGAATTTAAAAACTAAATTTAAGAATTTAAAAACTAAAGACTTTCTAATCTTAGATGTTTCTTGCATTTTATTTTAAACTCACGTCAGTCAGTTTCCTGTGGAGACCCTAAAGGGACATGGTGGGAAAAATATGGGATGGAAGGATTTTTTTTTTTTAAAGGGGTCATGAACTGTGTTTTTTTTTTTACTGTTTTATAATGTTTCCCGGGGTACACTTATAACGTTAGAATGCCTTTTACGTCAAAAATTGTCATAATTTATAAATAAAAGGCATTTTTCCTACCCTGATTTTAGCCTTCTGCTCTGAATGCTCCGTTTTAAGGGGCATGTCCGCTGGGAGACTTCAGTGTAAACACCCACTGCTGTGATTGGCTGTAATGTCAAGTGTGTTGGTTCTGTGTCATGTGTCCTGGTTTTGTCATGTGTTCCTGTTTGTCATGTGATCCTGCCATGTACTCCATTGTCATGTGATTCCCTAGTCTCTTATGTCATGTTACGCTTGTTCGACTTGATGCAGCGATGCACAGACCGATCGGCGGCTGACTTGAAGCAGTGCATGCCGGTTAGAAATGTTGTCCAACTTGAGACAGCGCTTACGCCACGTGACAGTGACGTATGGCATCAAAGTACAGGGAAAGCAATTCAAGAGCAGTCGGCTAATACAGCCGGTGCAGTTTCTCTATAGCGGCTGCACCAGACTGCACGGACTCTGATGACGACACAGCTGTTCCACGATTGGCCAGATTCACCGCATGACAGCGATCATGTGTGTTTCGTGTTTATTCTAAAATGCTGTTTTTTATAACAGTAAAACCTCCTTTTATCAAAATAAATAAATGTTTATCAAAATAAAACTGATAAAAATCGTAGACCCCACTTCATTGATAGTGTAGGCTTATATGTTGAACTTTATTCTTGCATTTATTTCACTTCAGCTGTGATAAAGAATGCAAACACAGCGCAAGCGTCACTGCGGGAAGCAGAAAGTGTCCGACTTCACGTCTCCGTTTGCAGCTCCTCCCTGCATGCACGCGGCTACTCTCGCCGATCGGTTGCATCCAGCCGCAGCCGATTTCGAACACACCTGTTGTCATTGGTTGATTTAGTCATGTGTTCTAAGTTCAGTTCTGTCATTGGTTCATTGTCTGATTGTTCACAGGTGTGTCTTGTTAAGTCATTAGTCTTTGTGTATTTAAGCCCTCATGTTTGCCATGTGTCCTTGTTGAGTATTGTTTGTTGTAACCTGATGGGGTTTTGGTTTCCTTGCCACTGTCGCCTTTGGCTTGGCTTGCTCAGTTGGGGACACTACATGTTCAACTAAATATCCAAATAAATCTAATTAGTAAACAAAATTACTGATCTAATTACTAATCTAATGCCCACATTGTCACTGTATGATAATTGAAATGAGCTAGATGACATCACCGTTTTCTCCGGAGCGGCTGTATGGACAAATAAAATTCTGTTGCATTATTTTCCTGTTTAACACTGTGAAGCTGCTTTGAAACAATCTGCATTGTGAAAAGCGCTGTATAAATAGAATTGACTTGACTTCATGTTTTGAAGTAAATAAACTGCACTTGGGTTCTCACTTCAACTTGTCTCCAGTGGACTGTATGTTACATTGGCTAACGTCTTATGGAATAGTATTACTCCCTCTTTTAGCTTGTTTTTACAATTGCAGCTCCCATGGTTAACTAATCATAAAAAGTGTTGCATTACATTTAGATATATGGCATTATATTAAAGATCTTGGCATGAAAGGTTGCAGTGATGATCATTGTAGCCGATCACACACATGCTGAGCGCATGAAAGCAGCAATCTCGTAATTGCAACTCAGTTTCTGTACATTAACAAATTTTTTCATCGTCACTAAAAGTGCAAATGTGATATAGTTAAGAGTCACTGATAAACAAGTCACTAAATTTTCAACTAAATATCCAAATAAATGTAATTACTAAACTAAATTAAATACATCAACTAAATTACTGATCTGCCCACATTGTCACTGTATGATAATTGAAATGAGCTAGATGACATCACCGTTTTCTCCAGAGCGACTGTACAGCCGAATCAAATTATGTTGCATTATTTTCCTGTTTAACACTGTGAAGCTGCTTTGAAACAATCTGCATTGTAAAAAGCGCTATATAAGTAAAGTTGACTTGACTTGATAAACTATCCTGTTTGATTGACAGCTCCAGCGTGTGTTGCTCAAACGATTGCAAAGGGAGCTTTCTTTGATCGCTTACTTTATAGAACAACGCAAGTTGATGTTTAGTCTGATTTACTGACACACAGACAAAGAACATCTGACTGTATATTAATCTTATCTTATCAGAAATCACTGGTCTCAGATCAGGCATTAGAATGAACATACTTACATGTTGCATTGCTGTTGAGCCCAGGCACTGCACAGTAATTGTAATCCTCAACGGCATGGGCATGTTTATTGCTTTGTAGCTTGATGGTTTAACACTAGGCCTATGTTACATGTGCAAATTGGTGGGCGGGGCTAAACAGGCAGTGATGAAGTAGGCGTTAAGGCGGTGTTTCACCACACGATGTTGTCAAGGTGAGGCATATTCTGAAATCGATTGTTTGCTGGGCCTGGTGTCAATAAAAGCTTTTCTTTCACTAACAAGGAAGTATTCAGCTCTGAAACTACATGCTATTCTTATATTACCATGACCTTTTATATATCAAAAGAAAGGAAAGTTGATTTCTCAGTTTATGACCCCTTTAACTTTTGCGTTCTCTAGAGTTTGGACAAACACTTCCTGTCCTGCTGGCAGTGTTTCAGATGGCTCTGTACGTTAAAAATGGAGCAGTTCATAGAGTCAATGGAGTACCCTGAGCGTCGGAAAATGATGCTAAAGGGGTACCCTGTGCATTAAAAAGTGATGCTGAAAGGAACTGACCAGGCGTCAATATGTGACGAGTTGGTGTGAAACCGTGTTGTTTCGGGCTTTGCACTTTGCAGACAGTCCCTTTGGACTTGTCTCTCATCCGCATGCTCATGTAGACTAATTTATATGATATTGCTCGTTTTGAGGAAAATTAGCATTTTAACTTGTTGTCTTACATGTTACTATGATTGGAAAGAGGTGTTATTTGTGTTTTAACAATGTTTAGCTCACGGGTTATTGAGCCTGGAATTTCGAATCTGTGAATATATTGCCAACTTTACTGAACTCCTTGAGTTCAGCACTGACCGTTTTTCTTCATACTTAAGTCCAAGTTCAAAATAAAACTCTATTAACCGCTCCAATGTTAACGTATGGAGCTGTCTGAAACACTGCCAGGAGGACATTGCACAGGAAGTGTTTGTCCGAACTCACAACAGTTTTTGCAAGAGAACGCAAATATCTTTGTGAGAGAACGAAAAAGTTTGTGGGAGAACGCAAATATCTTCTACGCAAAAGTCTTGAAAAAATGTTTTCCAAATAAAAATACCTAATAATCATTGCTTTCATTGTAATGTATTTCAAACTCTTGATTATCTATAATAATAGACATTAGCACAATGTTATTTAAAACAATATTTGATGTATTTCAAAATATGTACCTTACCATAATATACAATAACTGAGTGTGATATGTGAACATTTTTGTTACACCGCCCTCCTCTATTGTTATGTAAAAGAGATTACAAAGTTAAAAGCTACTTTTCTCAGACAGAGAGAAATGCACACACATACATATCTGTTCACATTCATAAAGCAGACACTAGCTGCGTTCTTTGAGAATGAAGTCATCATTGTATATAATGAACTGTTCCCAGTGCTCAGGGCAAGCTGATTATGCTGGTTTTACTCACCTTGTGTCAGTTATCCCTCTATGACAACAGACCGAAAGAGACATACTCTGAGGAAAAGATCCAATTACAACCCATGCTGAAAGTCCTAGCTCTACAGGCAGAGTAGAAAGGCCACAGGAAGACTCCGGAATGCACACCAATGGGCTTGTGAGGTCAGGGGGCAGCAAGAGTCAAAGGCAAGTCTGAAACGGTGCTTCTTTAGAGGATGAAAAGATCCACAGCGGCTGGCTGTACATTTTTAATCTTGTTAGCACCTGTATGCGATGACCTTTATTGTGACAGATGCTTTTAAGCTCAAGTCTTTTTGTGCTTTCACTGTGCTAAGAGCAGAGCAACTTGAAAAGATCCAGGGCACAAGGTGCAGATGCTAAATTTAACACCCTAACATTGTCTCTCCTTCAAGGTGGAGGGATGTTGACAGATGAACTGAGTTTTTTCTTCTTTTTTAATATAGAAGATCTACTAAACTTTTCCAACAATCCACAACAAACAAAATGCTTATACAACATATAAAACATGGTTCTGTTTAAAAACAGTAGTTTTAACGTACGTGACAGCAATAAAAAAACATTCTTCATGTATTTTACAACACTTCAGCTTGTGATTCTTATCTAGTGGGGGTCATTTTTTAGGATTCTTTACCTAACTGAAGTCTCTGAGATCCTGACACCTTGCACTTCTGGAGACTCCAGGTAGGTTGCAGCTTTGGAAAATGGTGGCGCTGGAGACTAAAGGGTTCCTGATGGTTTCACCCTTAATTCTTCACCTTTATTCTTAATTATTTTGCAGTTAACAGGTGTCTTTTCTTCACCACCTGTTTTTGTCAGATCCTGCTGACCCAACGAGCATTTCACTGTCCAATGGTCACGCCTTAACTGCAATGTCTAGTATTGCATTAGTATTGCATCCTTCTCATGGGCATTTAATACTTTTTGACTTTTCAGTCTGAGTTAAATCTCTTTTTTGGCTCAATTTATCTGTAAAAGAAAACATGCCTAATAATTCTGCACACCTGAATATAAGGTGATTTTCATTTCCAGCCTTCATGAACAATTATATATCACTTATACATTATTAAATACTAAATCAATAGTAGTTATTAGGATTACTGTGGTTTGGAATTGGTCAAATGTGCCTGGAAAAAAAATATGACGTCTAATAATAAAAATCAACGTGCCTAATAATTCTGCACTCCCTGTATATATATATATATATATATATATATATATATATATATATATATATATATATATATATATATATATATATATATATATATATATATATATATATATATATATATATATATATATATATATATATATATATATATATATATATATAAATATAAGCAGGAGAATGTTATCATTGCAAAGTGGTCAGGCTAATGTCTTGTGTTTATTCCACAAGACTTATGGATAAGCTGTTTGATTAATAATTATTAGTTTATTTTCTAATTTCACTTACCCTGCTGTGCATGAACATAGCTGTTCCTCAATTTGTGTGTTTCCCATTTGAATGGTCAGCCTATGAGGCGGCTGCTGCTTGCACTGGGACCTACAGGCTTTAGCTTCAATTTTGATTAAATTATTCTCTAATCGGTTGCATATTATGTCGTGGATATATCCTTCGAATGCATACTACAGTCCCTTGTCTTTCTCTCTCAGATATTTCACCTGTTTGACAAAAATTACTAATTATCTCTTTGGGAATGTCTGACACTGGCGCATACATACTGTAATAGATGTGCCAGGCGCAAAAGCTTGTCAGGCGTAGCAACAGTAACTAAGGAGGGCAGGGCTTAGCGAAGGGTCAATTGGCTCATTTATTTCTTTGCAGTTAATTCAATTAAATTAAATACACATTGCACATCACCTTTTCTTTTGGAGCAGGTGCAAAACACCAGGCCCTAAATGTAGTCCAAGTTATGTGCAAACATGCTAGACGAAGCTGAGCTTCAATCACATTACATTGGGCAGACATTTGCATGCAAGTAATACAATTTATCATGCATTTACTGGGTATCAAACCTCTCACTCTAATAAATGCTGGGTATTTTTTTAACCCAAATGCTAGGTTCAGCCTGCTGGGTCATTTTAATGGGTTATTTTTAATATTTTTACTCAGTGCTGGGTAGTTTTTCTGTAACTCAGCTGCTGGGTCATCACATATCTACCCAGTGCTAGGTCATTGTAACCCAATGTAGGGTAGTCTGTGCCAAACTGGTTAAAACTGGATACGTTTGTCAATGGTCATTTTGTGTTCTGTTCTAAGAGAATTCCTGAATAAAATTAAGGTTTGTATTTCTATCAATTATTACTGTACAAAAAGGAAAATCTCTAGTCTCACAGTTTAACTTTTCTGTTTACATGTAAGTCACAGCTAGCGTCTGCTGGGAACACTAGTCGATCAATGTACCAGCGCCACCAGGAAAATTCACCTCCCGCCAAAATGCGCGACCAGGGATGAAACACGACGCAACATCACTCTCCACTGACTATAGGCGCTGTTGATCTAGTGTACTAGCGCTATGCGTTTGATGGGTTGAAACTTAAATGTCTCACCGATGAGCTGGCACAAGGTAAAGCTGTTTTTAATGCAACTTTTCAAAAATCAATATATAAGCTTGTCATTTAATGAACTGGAACAGCATACTGATAGCAGTTTTCTTCCCGCAGATACCCATTGGCTGCTGTTGCTGCTCCTGTCACGTCGTAAAACATTTAATAAATGTTTTTGAGTATTTTATGTCTGCAAAAGACTGATTTGCCAATTAATAACAAATATTTTATATGAACTGTTCCTGTCCAAATATAACAGAGATTTTATAGTACATTTTTATTATTTAAAATTAAAAATCTTCAGTATCATATTGAGTGACCCAGCATATTCAAAAAACAACCCATCAAATGGGTTAATGTATAAAACCCAACAATGTGTTCTGTCCAATATTTACCCAGTGATGGGTTGCCAAATAACTTTTTTTTTAACAACCATTTTTTAGAGTGTGGCATAGTTAGCTACCATTTGAGCTACAATAACGCACTTTACAATAGACATGATCTATGTCTGTTTTAATGTGCATGTAGCACACTAACTTATGGACAAAGCCTCACATACAGTACGTATATACCATGTTTGACAGTTAACACCTACTTATATTAACTTTATCTGATGACTGGTTACCACAGTGGTGCTACAGTTCACACACAAACTCCCAAGTGTGCTGTGGAGAGCCATTTTAGTGGGATCTCAGGGGAACTCTTGGCCACTTCCCTGAACACTGATGTATCCCTAAAGTGGGGCTATACTATATCACATCAGACTTGTATTGAATTTGTGACTGCTTACAAATGTACTCTCTCACAGTAGATTAAACACTGAACATCAATAATGTGAGTCCATATGAAATATCATGTAGCACTTCTCTGACATCTTGTAGAACTCAGGTACTGTCTTTTGTGTATGTGTATGTTATTGTTACAGATAAACATGAAAGTGTTGGAATCAAGATGTCCAAGATTGTTAATTGTACTGTAGGAGATTGGATTGTTTACTCTCCGATGCAGTAATGTATTATTCGTGGTAGGTTTCTCCCAAGAGTGAATGTGTGAAGAAGCCAAGATCATGAGAAGTAGAAATATATATTGTTTTCTTTTAAATATAATGTTTTATCTAACTTCTAGAGCACTTTGTGATGGTAACACCAAAAAATATGCAAGTAGTTGTCAACATGTCATGACAATAATATTATTATTTTTTTAAATTATTAATAAATGGGCACTCCTTAATGTTTTGTTTACATAGTGCTGTCCAATTTAACAATCATCTTGGAGTTTATACTGTCAACTCACCATATAAAATGTGGTGCCTTTGTTCAACTTTATTTTAAATTAATTAACTAAGATTAAAGGGGCTATATGCGTTTTTCTGAAATTTAAACTCGCGACTGACACCTGTGGCCAAAAAACAGAACTGCTCTCATTTTCTGCTCGCTCTCGCAGCGGTGGTGACGTCACATCCGCAGACAGCGCGGGAAAAGACGACCCGCCAGAAAATAGGAAAAATAGGATACAGGCTTATAGGTGCACCCACTGTGAGCGGACAAGGTGTCAGTATGCTCATCAGGAGATGTTTGAGTCATAAATGGTCAAATAAAAAGGCTATTGTTACGTTTATTTTGGGGAAAAAGTTGCATATAGCCCCTTTAAGTGTTCATTGTCTTATGCTATTGACAACATTCATAAGACAAGACACGAATGTAAAGCCTTAAAATGCCAGACTGACTTCTTTACTTTTTGGTAATTTATACTACATTTTAACGAACCTAGATTTGTGGACTTACTTGAGCTCCTCCATAACAGACTGTAAGCCCAACATGTTTACCCTACCAGTCTGTTTACCTTGCAACCAATGCAGGCACATTGGGAAATTGTACCTATAGTGATATTTCTGCAAAATGATATTTTGCGAGTTTCGGCGACACATTGAAATGTAGTATGAGGTATTGCAAAAGTTTGGAAAATAACATGTCTGGTGAATGGCAATAAAATATCATGTTTGAGGCAAACATCAAATTGAATTAATTCATATCATTCACTGTGGTATATTTTATTACATAACATAATATTGTGCAAGAAGCCATGCAAAATAAGTCTTCATTAATCAACCTGCATCTGTAATCATAATCTGTGTGAAAGGGAAGGAATGTGGAAAAGGAAGGTATTTTACTGCCAATACCCAGCAAGCAATTTTGCGTTAAACAGACATCTAATAGCCATCCAAACACAGCCCTGACGTCTAGGCTAAAACAAGGCAAAATTTGGGCTGTCAGTGAAAATGTAATAGATGTCTAACCATAGCCCAAGAATAGTCATCTAGAACAGGAACATGTCAATGTAAATGTAAGGAGTCAGCTACGCGGGCTTCCGCATGAGGCGGAGGATCCGATGCTCAGGCTGTCTGACTCTGAGGAGTCAGAAGCTATGGGTGTCGAGGCGGGTGATGTGGAGCTTTCGCCACTCCACACACCCACTCTGGAGGAGCTGGTGGAGGTGATAACCCACGCTGTGCCCAAGCTGAGCTTAGATTGGCCACAGGAAAGAGTGGACATCCAGCCACCTTCTAAGTTGGATGAACACTTTTTCAGGCGTCGGGTTCAGCCTCCGCGCCGGGGCCTTCCGTTCTTCCCTGACCTACACAATGAGTTGTGTAAGTCATGGGAAAGACCCTTCTCAGCCCGTTTATCGAATCCCCCAGTGCTGGGGGCGGCTGAGTCGGGTTATGCGGTGCTGCCACGGGTTGAAGAGGCGCTCGCGGGCCACCTCTCACCCGGGGCCGCCGCATCGCTGAAGGCCCCGACGCTGAATACCGAGAGGTTTCAGGAGGCAAAGAAGCAGTCGGCCGCCTTCCAGCGGTTCATCCATCACCGCTCTGGCTCCTCCATACTGGCGATGGTCTCCAGAGTAAAGCTAGGCCGCAGCCTCACTGTGAAGCAGTTCCAGAGGCTGCTGGGTCTCATGGCAGCAGCGTCCAACATGATACCGTTCGGCCTGCTCCACATGAGATCCCTTCAGTGGTGGCTGAGGACCAAGGGGTTTTCCTCCAGGGGGAATCCTTTCAGTATGATCAGGGTAACACGCAGATGCCTTCGTTCCCTCGTCATGTGGAAGAAACCTTGGTTCCTGTCCCAGGGGCCAGTGTTGGGAGCGTCCTGTTGCCGGAAAACCGTTTCAACAGATGCCTCGCTCTCTGGCTGGGGCGCGGTCATGGAAGGCCGCTTTGCCAGAGGTCTGTGGGAGACCCGGCATTCCTCCTGGCACATCAACTGCCTGTAGATGCTGGTGGTCTACAAAGCTCCGAGGAGCTTTTTCCTGGACCTCCGCGGCCACCATGTCCTGATACGATCCGACAATATGGCCATAGTATCGTATCTGAATCATCAGGGGGGCCTGAAGTCGCACCCTCTATGCAGACTGGCACACCAGGTCCTCCTGTGGTCCCAGGGAAAACTGTCGTCCCTCAGGGCGATGTACATTCCTGGGGACCAAAACCAGGGTGCAGACATCCTGTCGAGGCAGGTGCTGAGGCCCGGGGAGTGGTGGAGGCCATGTGCCAGAGGTTTGGCACGGTGGAAGTGGATCTCTTCGCGTCTCAAGAGACGTCCCACTGCCCACTGTGGTTCTCCCTCAGCCATCCGGCTCTGCTGGAGCTGGATCCCATGGCTCAGACGTGGCTGAGGCTGCGTCTGTACGCATTTCCCCCGATTGCTCTGCTCCCGGGAGTTCTGGAGCGGGTCCGCCGGGAGGGCGTCAGCCTTCTCCTAGTAGCACCCCGGTGGCCGACCAGGGTTTGGTTCTCCGACATCATCGACCTGCTGGACGGCCTCCCATGGCAGGTCCCTATGAGGAGGGAAGTGGAACCTCTGGGTCTGGCCCCTGAGGGGGCCCAGTACCTAGGAGAGGGCCTGTCAGCAGGTGTCGTGGAGACCTTACTTAGCTCCAGGGCTCCTTCCACCAGGAGACTGTACAGCCTGAAGTGGAATGTGTTTTCCACTTGGTGTAGAGAGCGTGAGGTGGACCCAGTTAACTGCCCAGTGGCTTCAGTGCTGGAGTTCCTCCAAGACCGTTTCCCCGCCGGTCTTACCCCGTCCACACTTAAGGTGTACGTGGGTGCCATTGGGGCTTTCCACTCACCTGTAGGTGATGGGCCGCTGGGGAAGCACCATCTGGTTGTACGGTTCCTCTGTGGGGCACGGAGGATGAGGCCTGCGGCTCATTCCAGAGTCCCAACCTGGGACCTGGCGGTGGTGCTTGAAGGGCTGGCTGAGGCCCCCTTTAAGCCGCTGGAGTTGGCTGAGGCGAGAAACCTGACCTTCAAGGTGGCCTTTCTCCTTGCCATCACTTCTCTGAGGAGAGTGGGGGACCTCCAGGCCTTGGCTATCATGCCAACTTGCTTGGAGTTTGCCCCGGGCGGAGTTAAGGCCATCTTGCATGCTAGCCCGGGCTATGTGCCCAAGGTGCCATCTAATGTGGCACGGTCAGTGGTTCTTCAGGCCTTCCATCCTCCACCTCACGTGATGGCGGCAGAGGGCAGACTTCACCTCCTCTGCCCGGTAGGGCATTGAGGATCTATTTGGAGAAGTCTGCACAGTGGAGGAAGACAGACCAATTGTTGGTGTGTTTTGGTTCACCCAGGAAAGGGCTGCCTGCTTCAAAACAGACAATCAGTAACTGGATTGTCCAGGCTATAGCCACGGCTCATCAAGTGCACAATTTGCCTTCACCGATATCTGTGAGGGCTCATTCCACCAGGGGCATGGCCTCCTCGGTGGCCCTCCTTTCTGGAGCCTCTATGCAAGAGATCTGCGAGGCGGCTGGGTGGGCCACTCTGCACACCTTCATAAGGTACTATAGTCTGCACCTCCCTGCGACGCCTGGCACTAGAGTGCTCGCCTCCTAAGTGTGCCTGGTCTCCAGCTTCACACTAGGTAGGGAGTGATTGGTGTGGCATAGTGGGTTCTCGTTCCCCAAATGTGTCGTCACGACGACGCAGTTCGAGTTCCCTCAAAGGGGAACGTCTCGGGTTATGTCTATAACCCATATTCCCCGAAAAGGTCACGATGACGCAGTGTCTCGTGCCCTCGTGGATTTTCGACCCAGTAAACGCCTGTAGACTCCCGGAAATCTCCCTAATTTTCGGCAGTTTTCGACAATTTAGAGGCAGCGAACGTCACGTTCGTCTGTGCCACAAATTGTCGTAAACGAACCATGACGTAGGTGGAGAGCCCCCCGCTGAGAGCCCGCGGAGGTGCGACGCCTCTAATTAGCATATGAATAGCAGCGAAACCAGAGAGTCAACGGCCAGACTTGAATTTACTCACTCAGTATTGGCTGAGGCCACTACTTTTAAACAAGAAAAATCCCTCGTGATTGGTTGGCAGATCACTGCAAACCAATCATTATTGGTCCCCCTGGCTCATTATAAATGTAAACCCCAATAATAATAATAATAAATATATAATTTTTGTAATAATTTATGTTTTATATTAATGTTATTGTGCTATGAAGTACACTATTCATACCATCAAGGAATATATGGGAAAATTATACGGACCGTGCCGTTTATTCAAAGAAAGAGCTTAATTAATAAACACACAGCTGTTCATTCAAAGAAAGAGCTTTATTGTCAAACACAACTACGGACAGTGCAGCAGTAATGTATCTTATGTTGTCCTCCAAAAACGTCAAAAAGAAGTGTCCAACACATTCGGGGAACACAGGCGTATATGGTGAGTTGCCCTGTATTTCGGTATCGCCTCTAATCTGGACTGGAAAGTGGCACAGAGTTCGGCGAGCTCCAGGCTGCGAGAGGGCGGTGATCGCACATTCCATCCAGACACCCCGTCAACAATGCCGTCTTCCTCATCAGATATGAGTTCAATGGTCGCGCACTTCCAAATGTCCACCTCATCCTCAGCCAGCACACTTTGTCTCGCTTTCAGCAACTTTAATACAATCCATAAAGACAATAAGCAACCTGAAAAATACTCACATTGACAAAAAACTGATCTAATATAATAAATCTTACCCTTTTTCTTCTTGATCGACTCCGAGCTACACTGTAAAAAAAAATCCTAATTTTACGGAAAATAACTCTAAATTGTTTACAGTATTTTCCTGTAATTTTGAATTATGTTTAAAACTATGTAAAATTACAAACAATATCTGTAAATAAACAACTTGACTGTTATTTTAAGGATTATATCATTAATGAAAAATTACAGTAATTCTCATTTTTATAAAGGAAAATTACTGTATTATTTATACAGTATTTTTCTGTTTTCATAAATTACATACAAATTCATGTAAAATTACAGAACTAATCTGTAATAAAATATTTAGCTCATTATATTAAAGGTTTATGTCCATACTAACAATTTAACATTATTCTTTGTAATTTTAAAGTAAATCTTATTAGTTTCACTGTAAAAATAAAATCGTAAAAAAATGGTAAATGACTGGCAGCTACGGCTGCCAAACAAAAACTGTAAAATTAAAGTAAAATATCTTAATTCAAATAAAGTGCAAAAACTTTACGTAAATTTACATTAAAACTTTGAGAGAAAACTGTTATTTTACAGATTTTTCCTTATATAAATTAAGATAATTTACGTTAATTTTATGTTTTTGTTTGGCAGCCGTTGCTGCCAGTCATTTGATTTTTTTAATTATTTTTTTTGTTTACAGTGTAGGTGTATTTTTACATTCAAACTGTAATTCTGGATACAATTATAACAAACTATATAGGAAACTAAATATCAAACAGTAATCTGTTTTTAAAGAGTACAAATCTGCACTGCTCTCCAGGTTGAAACTTTCAAGCCTCTGCCCACACCACAAAACACCACTTGACCAATTAATTAAATATAACAGCAAATAAAAATAAATATACACATTTGCTAACTGTAGTTTAAAACAAACATTATTATTATTTGTAAGGTTATTTGCTGTCTTTACGTTTTCACTTGAGCGTGATTGGTCAATCTGAACGTCATCTAGAAATCTGGCCAATGACAACTGTGCGCGCCTTCTACCGATCAAATTTGAAAATGCACCCGTTGCCGTTGGAGTGCTCTGCTCGCGCGCGCGGCAATTCTAATCTGCAACAGGACTGCTTCGTCGGTCCATTAATGGCATCACATGGATCATTTTACATCTGTTAAAATCTTATTTTGGACGAATTTTGATTGTGGGATGTCGACTGAGAACGAAAAACATGGATATGAACAGACATTTAAGTTAGCAATGGCGGACAACAGACCAGAAAGTAAATAAATCCCTTTATATTTTTTCTACTGTCACATCAACATAGTGTATTAAAGTTATATGCTAATCGCGAATAACTTGCATATTCTGTTTCTGTGTTTTGTTATGTTGTAATACTGTTAAGCTAGGACTGGGCACTATGACCATGATAGTGACTATCCAATATTGCACACAATTATCTCAAAATCCCTGTCATGTGAGATATTCGCTTGATTAACAGTCAGTTATGTTTGAAGTAACGTTAGAGTTAAACTTTTCAAGTTAACGTGGGGAATCCCGGATGCTTGTCATTGTGCTTTCGTTCTTAAAGGGGCAGCAGATTAATAAACTGCCGTCCATTAATTTGAATCAAACAACAAAAGACTAGAGAAGACCTTCTGCGTTTTTAAGAATCAAGTGATATTAATGCATAGAATATCATGCAGTGAAGACTAAGCAGTATTATTCTGTAGTATTTCTTAATAAAATATCTATAAAATAACTATACTGTGATATTGTTATTGTGAAATAAAATTTCTCATGTATGAAGTATAATATGGTCATAATGCCCATCCCTACTGTCAGCTAGTTTTAAGATCAAGCTTGTCATAAATGTAAATGAGCTTTGGAATGAGTAATCTGAGATCATGTTCACTCATTCAGCAGAGAGGACAGGAAAGCACCATCCTTGGACTCTGAAGAATTATAGGCAAACCAGGAGTTTGGATCTACTGTCAAGTTTTTTTATGGACCTGGTGAGTACATTTTGCAAGTCCATGTCTCTGTCAGTAAGTTGATAATTAATATGAATGTTTTATCAAATAAATTAATATTCATTTGTGTGTGTGTGTGTGTGTGTGTGTGTGTGTGTGTGTGTTTCTTCCCCCCTCATAATCCTGAAGTTTTGGGAATGAAAATCTGCCACATGATCTTCAGAGGAAGTGAGTATTCATGTCATATCCAACATTAATACTATTATGGTACCCTTATGTGTGTGGAAATGTGAACACAGGCAACTCAAGGCACTTGAGCTCAGGTTCAAACGTACCGTCTTGAGTTTAAAAGCATAGCTCACTCAAAATAAAAACTCCCTCATCGTTTTCTCACCCTCATATTTTATCAAACTTGTATGACTTTCTTCTGTGAAACAAAATATTTTGAATAATGTTGGTAACCAAGCTACATTGGACCAAATTTTATGCATAATAATTACCAATAACCATCTCAAAGCTGAGCGGACTCTGTTCATATAGCCAGAATATCTCAATGTCAAATGTTGTTTAAAGGAAAGGTACAAAAACAAAATCCTCCCTTTTTAAGGACTTTTCAGTGAATCAATGTCTTTTTCTTTCTTTTTTTTACAGATCCAGCTGATTATTGGAGATTTGGAAGAGGATTGCTCATTATCTGCTGTGTCTGTCCCTTCTGGTGTAGAATCATGGACCTGTTGTATGTTTTGATTTATATTTCTTATTACACTATATAGCTTGGATTCTGAATTAAAAGGTAAATGTTTGTCCACATATATTATCAGAGCTATATGGAGCCCTCGGGGGTAATTTGAATATAGAGGAAAAGAACATAAAACTTATTTGGAAAATACAAAGTAAATACAAAACAGTAAATGGCACAATTTGTTATTTTGTTATAAGGTGAAATCATGACCTCATCATGATATTAGTAACCCTAACTTACAAGATAAATGCAATTTTTAGTTTTTCAATTCCTCCTGGGGGCTCTGAAGAATTTGTTTACATAAATTTACATCTGAATAATACAAGTTTTAGAATCAATAGTGAATCCGTGACAATCTTGTAAATGTATCAGTTTTGAAAAATCAATAAAATAACAGTTTAAAACTGTATAAAAAATGGTAAATGACTGGCAGCTACGGCTGCCAAACAAAAAACGTAAAATTAAAGTAAAATATCTTAATTTAAACAAGGAAAAAATCTGTAAAATAACAGTGTTTTTCACTAAAACTTTTAATGTAAATTTCTGTAAAATTAATGTTTTTGCACTTTATTTGAATTAAGATATTTTACCTTAATTTTATGGTTTTTGTTTGGCAGCCGTAGCTGCCAGTCATTTACCTTCTTTTTACGATTTTTTTTTTTACAGTGTAAACTTCGCAGTTTCCGCCTGCAATGTAAGTTCAGGTTGTTTGTATCTGAAGCTCCGGCGTGTCGATTCATAATACATCTTACAGGCAGCTGGAAAACAATTACATGAGACTGGTATTAATAAAAACAGTCACGGTAAAATTAAACAAGGAATGAGAAAAACATTAGACGTTATGCTTACACACAATGTCGTCGTGATCAGCGGTTAAATCTGGACTTGCGGAAATCGCTCCAAGCAGATAAGAGGTCACAGCTTCGTTATGAGGCGAGGATAGTCTGTGAAAACTAAATGTGCAGTTTTAAGCTCGGATCTATTAACGCATCCATTTCCTTATACAGCTGAATAAAAGCATATTCTTTAAATCGTAACACATTACCCATGCGGTTCATAGCGCCTGCAGTTTGCCTCAGAGTTGAAGACGCCTGAAAGATTAGTCGAAAAAGTTGGCAGCGTCCATGCAGAGGAGTTGAAGGGGAGCTGAAGGCGAGACGGCGTCCTGTCATTGTTGATCACGAAAAAGCAAAGCAGCAAAAACACAGGAAATGTATAAAAAAAAGAGAGTCCAAAACACGTCTGTTTAAAGCTCGTCTTCAAGTTTTGTACGCGTCATGGCCATGACCTCGCACGTGATTGGACGAGGACGAGAAGCTCGTCGGGCTCCTCCAATCACATGCGAGGTCATTGTTATAAGGATGTTTTCCAGAATTAATGAAAAAACTCTGTATTAATACATTTTCCTGGACAGAATGGAAAATGTATTTAGTACCACATGCATGTACAGACTACAGTTCTCGCTCACAAATTTGATGGGATTAGGATTGATTGTCTTGATATAGTCAGTTTATAACAGTTTACAAAGAAGGGAGTCTAACAACAAACTGATTTTAAGAAATGTATTAAATTAACAAGAAAATGAAACAAAAGAATGTTAAGAGGTGAATAAAATAAAAAAATGTTGATGTATCTTGGCTGTGTGTGTGTGTGTGTGTCTGCCTGCACAGATGTGTGTGTGTGTGTGTGTGTGCGTGTGATTGTGTGTGTGTGTGTGTGTGTGTGTGAGAGAGAGATAGAGAATCACAAGAGTCTGGAAATCAGTCCACAGAGGGGCTTAATTTATCCCTATATTCTTCAACCTCATTGAGGTTTCAGACCACCAGCTCCAGAAAAACCTATTATATTTAGTTTCACTTTATTTAAGTTAATGGGTGTGGCAAAAGTGCTTCAATTACATATAGGCATAACACCGTAACTTTTTATTTTGTGTGTATTTTTTTTTTTACATAACATTGGTTATTGCTAATGACATACAGGGCCCTATTTTAACGATCTGAAACGCAAGTGTCAAAGCGCGAAGCGCAAGTAACTTTGTGGGCGGGTCTCGGCGCTGTTGCTATTTTCCCGGCGGGATAAATGGCTCTTGCGCCCGGCGCAAATCTAAAATGGGTTGGTCTGAAGTAGCTTCATTATTCATAGGTGTGGTTTGGGCGTAACGCGAATAAACCAATCAGAGCGTCATCCAACATTCCCTGTAAAAGCAGGTGCGCAAGTTCCATTATGGATTGCTATTATTATGGCGTATTTACCAGGCGCACGCCAGGAGCGGTTCACAGCCGAGGAGACTGTTCTTGTAAGAGCAGTGAAAGACAGAGAAGTTGTGTTGTATGGGGATGGGAGAAACCCACCCAAAATAGCGTCGGTTAAACAGGCGTGGGAGGAAATAGCCACAATTGTTTCATCAGCTGGCATCCCCAGGACGTCGCACCAGTGCCGCAAGCGCTACAATGACATCAGAAGATGGGGAAAGTCCAAGCTTGCCAGCATCAATCGGGCACGCCGTGTAACGGGAGGTGGATCTGCCTCTACTCAGGACCTGACGCCAGCAGAGGACATCGCTGCGTCCACCCTCACCGATTTTTTTTCCTGGTTCTTGACGGACAAACCAATTTGTTAGATGTCCTTATATACATATATGTCTCGCCAGAAGTTGCCACTATTGGGCAAACAGGTCTCCTTAATTATTAGACTACAATTAGCCTGAATAATTTGTAAGCTAGATTTATGCCTATTTTTTCACATCTTCGTGGCACACCACAACTGCCAAGCAAGGCCCACGTCAATTTCCAACAATTTACGGCAGTTTTCGGTGTTGCCTGCAAATTGCCGTGCACAGTCGTAAACCTGAAGTTTCACGGCAATCTACAGTGCCACATACTGACGTAAATCCCACTTTTCATGCAGTGCCTTCTCGGGGAACAAGGGTTATAGTCATAACCCGAGGCGTTTTCTTATCTTTGTTTTTTTTATCTGTTTTGTGTGTATTTTTGTTTGCTTGGTAAATTGTTTTCTCAGAATTTTGCTTTATTCTCTTTGGCTTTGTTTAAAGTTGTTGGTTAGTCAGCATCTACGATTGGTTTCTAGTTTGTATGTTTATGTGAAAGTGCTGTAAATATCCACCTTCAATTCTGGTATTTTGAGTTTAAACTTTATTGAAGGTCTTTTCTTTTGTGTTATTGTTCCGTTACGCTTTTTTTGAGTATTAATTGTATTGTTTGTTAAACTGTTTGGATTAAGTGTGTGCTCTTTTTGTTGCAGGAGCTGAGGCTTCAGGGCAGGCCGCTAGTAGGCCCTCGTGTGCGGTGGTGGGATTCTGTCACAGAGTGCAGTGCGTTTTTGTGTTTGACCCGACGTGTGTGTGTGTGTGGTGTGAGACCTGTGCACAAGGTGGTCAGGTTTTGATATAAGACTTTGGTGCTCACTAAACTAGCTTACCTGCCATTCGTAAGCCTCGGTCTCCTTGCCCTGTTCTAGTCTCTTGTGTGTTTATGCTAATCCAGCCCTCTCGGATTTTAATGTCTATTGACAGAGAATTGTATAAATAAACTGTTTTGTATTTTTTGGTATCCACGTCTCTGACCCTCTTTTGAAACATGAACCTGTGTACTTTTGGGTATGTGATTTACTCATAAGTACTAATATTTCCCTGGCGTAGTCAGCTACATCTTAGAGAGTCTTTACGTACGAGTGCAGACCCCCCCCCTCATACCGCCACATATATACATATATATATATATATATATATATATATATATATATATATATATATACAGTATGTATATATATATATATATATACAGTATGTATATATATATACATATACAGTATGTATATATATATATATACATATATATATATATATACACATATATATATATATATATATATATACACATATATATATATATATATATATATACATATATATATATATATATATATATATATATATATATATATATATATATATACAGTGTATATATATATATATATATATATATATATATAGAGAGAGAGAGAGAGAGAGTTTTTTTCCTTCTCAATAGCCGCGTTTCCATTACCCTTCAAATTGCGCAAATTGAAATTGTGAATTGAAAATACGCCCAATGGAAACACGTCACTTTCGCAAAAACTCCCTTATATCGCAAAAAAGTTTTTATGCTTGCATACTCAAAGGCCGCGGAAACATTCCCAAAGATCTTGGTTTGCTTCTTATTTATTAAATATACAGGCAAATAGTTGATTAAACATTGATCCAAATTAAAATACAATTTATACAAAACTAAATTTATTTTAAAGAAAGACTTTCTAGAAAACAAAATCCAATGAAGTGCTCAAAATCATGTCTGACCCACTCCATGTCCCCAGACATATGTGCATCTGATTATGTAGCCTTACTCATGCTGCTCACTCATAATCAACATATTAAATTTAAAAAATATTAATATTTAATCATAGCCTAACTATGTTTTCTTTAACCCTCTGTCTGAGCAAGGCGTCGGCGCCTTCAGATGGATTTTTTTTTTTTCCGGAAACAACTCACAATACTCCATAATTTTTAGCCATACAGATAAGTGCAAGATATAATTATCAGTAAACTGTCTACTTTTATTTGTGTGCACTCATAATAACAACAAAGGCTGTGGACTCAGGGAATGGATTATTTTGCATGCACTCCACTCCAAATGCTGTCTTCATTTAAAAAATATATTTTGAATCAAAATGAATTTTTTTTATTTTCTTATGGAACGACATATCTTCTTTGATGGCATGTTCATCGACGCGGGGCAGGACAATAACCTCTACCCTCCTGTCACTCTCATGAAATTGCAGCAATAGCAAACAACAATGATCCAATCAATTCCAGATCGACAAAATTAACTCCCACCCTACATATTTTCTTGATCGAGAAGCCGTTTAATTTGAATGTTTGTCGCAATAGGGATTAAAAAACAATCGCAACTTTCATTCTGACTTTAAAATCAACAAACTCACTCATAAAACCTCAGGCAGTATCAGAGTAGAATAGCTTATTGGGTTGGGTTGAGAGTATTCTTTATATGTTTGTTTTTCTGTTCTTCTCCCTTTTTGTTTTCAACATGAAAATTGTGTGTATGTGTGTCATTGTCTTTGTTCATGGTTATTTGGGCTGGATTGATGTTTTCCCGCTCCCATCAGCCCCTTCACACATAATTAAAAGCCAGAAACGTCTTCATTTCCTGTGCCATCAACAGCCGCTAACCAGTAGCTCTACAGTTAGCAAAAAGCATCAGATGACCTTTTAAAGATACGTACCTTAAATTCTCGCAAGATGACAGTACTTTGAGTTCCTGAAACCATTTTTTTCAGTGTTTCTGATATTGCAGAAATACATTATAATACATACATTTTCTCTGTTTATGTGTGTAATCAGCACTGATGCATCATGATGTCCTCAAACTACTGGATGACACATCTAAAATAAATAAAAAACACTCCAAATATAAAACTGATATATTATAATTATAAACATAATACTTATTTATAAAATTTAATATAGTACATGCAGCATATGCTTTAAATAAAATACACTTAAAAATAAGGAACATCTTGAGGAATAAGTACAAACTAAATACTAATTAAAACAGTACATAATTTCTAGTGTATAAAATATAGTAGATAAATGCATGTAATACGCGTTCTTCCGATCATTAATTAGAATGGCCAAGTCGCGTTTCATATTGACAGAGGAATACGTGCTGGACATTCTCAGCCTCTGGCAAGCGGTGATAGCAGTATGAGTGAGGCATGTTCTATATATATACTGCCCTACAAAGGCTAAGTGCAGTAACTACGCAAACACTGAAACTGAGAAAAATGGCTTTAAAGTTTTTACACCAGCCAGTCAAACATGTTGTGGGTGGATTAGTGGTAATGCATTCATGTATTGCCTTCTTAGGAAGACATTTTTTATAGATAAAAACCATGACCACCGATGTGATCTTTGACCCCCAAAATGCAGATACTGCACTCTGCCTTTGGATGACCTTAAACAACTAAAACACTATTGCAAAGGCAAAGTGCAGTATCTACAAAATAAATGTGTTCATCCAACTTTTTTTCATGCTTCTTAATACATGTTTATAGTAATAATAAACTTTATATAATACAGAATTTTCATTTTCGGTTGAACTATCCCTTTAATATGGCCATACATCATTTCCTAGAATTAGAGGTTAGAGAGTAAGTTAACTCACGTATTTCTTCTCCCTTTAGCCTAACTTCTAAGCTATTCTCAAACATGTACATTTCCTGTTTATGCTATCTACACCCTTAAAGCTATAATTAATAATTAAAATATAATTATTATGTATTCTTAGCTAGCCTATCTGTGAAATCCAAAAATCTGATTGGCACTTTTTTTTTGTATATTAAGTAGCCTACGAAATTAGTGTGTGAAAATAGAGTACTTTCAGTACATTATGCAAGTGTACTTTTTCACCTAGTGTGCTTGCTGTCGGCCCGGCTGCGCTGCGCTCGTCCGGTTGTCCGGTTGTCACCTGCTGACTGGCGCCGCTAACTTTTAGAGTAACTTTGTCTAACAAGATAACTTTACCAGTCCCAGCTAACTTTTGAAGGAGTAACCCATGTCAATACAATTGGATTAGCTGCCTGAAACGGAGAGATGTCCGAATCAACAAACACCAAAGTGATTAAATCGGAATATCTTTACGTTGTCAGAGGATATTGCCTTTAATAGAGCAGCACAGGTTAGTCAAAATTTGCAAGCGGCTGGCTAGTCAATGTTAACTGAATATAAAGCTGTCAGTTGCCTTACTATGAGTTATTATTTTGCTATCTTCCTTACCAGTCTTTGAATATTTGCGTTTTAACGCGAGTTCAAACATCATATGGCTGCGGGATTGTTTCTGTGTGTTACGATCGGGGCAAACCGCATAAGTTACAATCCCCATTGTGACAAGGCTGAAACCGCAGTATCTGCTGTCAAGAAAGGGGAAACAAAGTTAGAACGCAGTAACATCACTTACTGCGGTTTGCCTTGGTATTGGCTTGGATTTTGTAGTTACTGGAATTTTGACACGCTCATTTCTCTAAAACTGGACAAAATTGAACCATCAAACTTTGTCACAAGACAGAACAGATGTCACAAAGCCCATTTCAAGTCTTACCTCAATTTTGACCAAATGTGTAGTTACTGCGCTTTGCCTTTGGACGACAGTATATATATATATATATATTATATACACACACATACACACACAATTATGTCAGATCCATTAAGTCAAGAACACACATGACAATAAAAATTATTTAGAAATTTGTATTGAATAATTTGCAATAGTTGATGAATCTGAATTAAATTTAGTTTTTGGTGGTATGGCTCTGTTCAGGGAGTCCTCTGACCTGCAGCAGCAGTAGGGAAGGCTCACACAGTTTAGGACTGGGAGAGCTTAACTATTCCCCCTATGAACAGAGCAGCAACAATGACATAAAGCAAATGCCACGTTATACACGACAGGAGGAGGTGGGGAGGTGGTGGGTTGTAAAGCAGCGAGCAGCAAGTAGCAAGAGCGAACTGAATCTGCTTTAAATAGGCGCCCTGTTTTTAGCGTAGCCATTAGCAGCGAGGGGAGTTGAAACAGCTGATGCAAATCAGCTGATGAGACCGTGGTGTAGCCAATCACGTTAGCAGCGTCTTGACTACTTGGTCTGCCAGAACTGACGCTGACGCTCAATTTCTGTCAGATTCATTAAGTCAAGAATACACATGACAAAAATAATTTAGAAATTTTTTATTGAATAATTTGCAATAGTTCATTTGGCTCTGTTCAGGAGTCCTCTGACCTTACATCAGCACCATGAAATAGCAGAGAGTCAGAAGACAGCAGCAGCATTAGGGAACGCTCACACAGTTTAGGACTAGGAGAGCTTAACTATTCCCCCCAAACAAACCACACCTGGCAATCCTCTTGAGATAAACAAGAGGATGGAATTAGACAATAAAAATGCTTAGAAATCTTATGATGGCATTACGAATTAATGGCAATATGGTTCTGTTCAGATGAGTCTCCTGACCTTTCATGAGCACCATGAAATAGCATTGAGTGAGGGGACAGCAGCAGCATTAGTGGACACTCAAATGAATTAGGACTAGGAGAGCTGAAACTATTCTCCCCCAACAGACCATACCAGGCAATCCTCCCTGGTTCTTCCAGCTAATTGAAGAGACAGCAGAGGATATAAAAGCAATTTCATCTATGTGAAGCTAGCACAAGGATGTAGCTACAGTTAATGATACCAGTAAATAAATAGTAAATAGGCGTTATGGCTCTATTCTAAATCCCCCTTCATTATCATGGGGAGCTCCATGAAATCCAAAACAGGGAACAGCAGCAGCTTCTAGGGGCAATCCTCCCATTTTATAGACTGGAGAGTAGCATAAATCCCCCCAACAAACCATTCCGGGCAATTCTCCCTGGCTCTTCCTTCTAAATCGAAGAGCCACAGAGGATCCAAAAGAGTGTTTTCGAGAGAAGGCAATCTAACCGAATTTAATTGTAAAGATCCAATCGATCTACGTGAAGCTAGCATGATGAATGTAACCAGCTAATTATAGAAGAAATTTATATTTATATATACAGTGAGGAAAATAAGTATTTGAACACCCTGCTATTTTGCAAGTTCTCCCACTTAGACTGGAGCCCCAGTCCGAGGGAGATTGACAGTCATGTTAAGCTTCTTCCATTTTCTAATGATTGCTCCAACAGTGGACCTTTTTTCACCAATCTGCTTGGCAATTTCCCCGTAGCCCTTTCCAGCCTTGTGGAGGTGTAAAATTTTGTCTCTAGTGTCTTTGGACAGCTCTTTGGTCTTGGCCATGTTAGTAGTTGGATTCTTACTGATTGTATGGGGTGGACAGGTGTCTTTATGCAGCTAACGACCTCAAACAGGTGCATCTAATTTAGGATAATAAATGGAGTGGAGGTAGAAATTTTAAAGGCAGACTAACAGGTCTTTGAGGGTCACAATTCTAGCTGATAGACAGGTGTTCAAATACTTATTTGCAGCTGTATCATACAAATAAATAGTTAAAAAAATCATACATTGTGATTTCTGGATTTTTTTTTTTTGATAATGTCTCTCACAGTGGACATGCACCTACGATGACAATTTCAGACCCCTCCATGATTTCTAAGTGGGAGAACTTGCAAAATAGCAGGGTGTTCAAATACTTATTTTCCTCACTGTATATATATATATATATATATATATATATATATATATATATATATATATATATATATATATATATATATATATATATATATATATATATATATATATATATATATCAACAGCTACTGAAGCTATAATATTACATTTCGAATGACACGATCAGAGAGCAGCACGCATAGCTTTTCTAATGGATGGCTCGAGCGTTGGGCCAGATAAAACGTTAATAAGCAGCTGAAGACAAATCGCATGAATGGCCTTCAATGTAGAGACAGGAGTGAAGGAAGCTGCAGTTGTAGCAGCCTCTATGCACAGAAAAGGAGCCGTTTAATGCTCAGAGGGAAGCTTGCAGTATGCATAGCAACGGAGACAGGAGGCAAGCCAGGCTCTGGACACGAGCTTTCCCTACTCCAAGGCAAATGATCCTGGTGACCAGCTTGTGGATGACTCTTCAGGTAGGCTAACATAGATGACAAAAGCAGAGTCAGATTCAGAGATAAAACGCCGTTCATCCCCTTTCCTATCAGTTTAGTGTGCTTAGAATTATGCTGAAGTGCTAGGAATAAATTGATACATAAGAAATGTGAGGTCATGTGACCGTGAGTAAAACGTATCTTAGTAATATATCAGGATAAAGCCCAAAAACACCTCTATCAGCTTTAACTACCGCTTTAATAATATCAAATTCCCAATACTGCCTATAGCTTTAAGAAAAGAATATTTCCAATAGTGCCTATAGCTTTAAGAAAAAGCATATTTCCAAATTTCCAATAACGACTATAGCTTGAAGAAAGCATTTCCAATTTAATATATTTATTTAATTTAATTTATTTCCTGAGTCTACGGGTGAATGAGTAATCTGTGCAAGTTGATACACCTAGAAAATAGTGTTGTGGTAATCTTTAATCAAATCTAAAAAGTAACTTCTAACTCTAAAGTTAGTTATAACTTAAGAACAAGTGTGTGTTTCCAATAGCACCTACAGCTTTTAAAAACAAGCACGTTTCCAAACTCTACTATAGCTCACGATATCACTTTAAGACAGCACATTCCAACATATATAGCTTAAGAAAAATAGTTCCCATTCAGTTGGTCACGTTCGACGTACGTCGGACGTACCGACGAATTGGGATCACTTCTGGGAGCCCCTATCAGCTTCGAGCTATCTAGAACCGGCCAATGAACAATTGGCGTGCGAGATTTGCATCTCGCGGCCCGCCCCGCGCCGCGGGTATAAACAGGAAGCGAGAGCGAATGCACGCTGTCATTCACTTCGGAGCCACACAGGCATATGAAGGACTCACTCATCTTCACAGACAAGTATTTTCGCTGCTGTCAAGCAAGAGATCTACAAAGGACCGTAGAGAACCAGAGGAGGATGCGTGTTGGAGGAACGGCACCTTTCAGCGGGACCGCGCTGACTCATCGAGCTGCCTCTGAGAAAACAGAGAAAACTGCTGTTATCACAGCAACCCCGTTGGTCTGGGTAGGGCGTTTTCCTGTTTGAGTACAGGCACGGGCTGCACTACAATCCCGTGCGCTGTCGCGGTTCCCCTGAGTGCTTCAGCACAGAGCGTTTT
Source organism: Gobio gobio (assembly GCF_949357685.1). Classification (NCBI taxonomy): domain Eukaryota; kingdom Metazoa; phylum Chordata; class Actinopteri; order Cypriniformes; family Gobionidae; genus Gobio; species Gobio gobio. The sequence continues at coordinate 28,310,435 of NC_137101.1, read as the reverse complement.
CCTCACAAAAAGAGCTTCACCGGTGACATGCCGTCTTTTTCAAGATGTCTTACCACCCGTGCGTTTCTGGATGCGGTCGTTCCCTGTCCCCTGCTGACGGTCACAATCGCTGTCTCACGTGTTTGGGCACACAGCACGCTGAGGCGGCGTTTGTGGATAGTTCATGTTCCCACTGCGGGAATATGACTATCTCGGAGCTTAGATCGAGACTCTCCTACCTCCGGGCTGGGGGAGTCCCCTTACCCATCCCATGAACTAGGTCTACCCCTAACCCGGGTGGACCTGCTTCTTTGGATGGCCAGGGTGATCTGAGGATTACGTTTAGGGCAAACCCGCCGAGCGATCCTCCGCAGGCCCCTAATCCCTCAGCTCCGCAGCCGGTTGAGCCTCCGAGAGAACCCGCTGGAGCCTCCCACGGGAGACCAGTGGTGACTTTTGGAGCTCCAGCGGACGAACAGATGTCGATCGCTGCATCGGAGGGGGAGTTTCAGTCCTCGGGGGATGAAGGGTCAGTTGTACTGCCTCCCTCTGGGAGAGTGGCAACGGCTGCCCCGGACCCTGAGATGGCTGCTATGCTTGCCCGGGCCGCCGAAAGGGTTGGGCTCGAGTGGAACCCTCCACCGTGTCCCGAACCCTCTAGGTTGGACGATTGGTTCCTCGGGGTGGGTCGCGCTGGTTCTCAGCGTCCCGCCCCGACACCTTTCTTCCCGGAGGTGCATGAGGAGCTCACGAGGTCGTGGACGCACCTTTTTCTGCCAGAAACCGGCCAAGTGACTCCTCCCCCCTCACTACCCTCGACGGTGGGCCAGCCAAGGGTTACGTGGGGATCCCGCCAGTGGAGCGCGCCGTCGCGATGCAACTGTGTCCGGCGACCGCCTCTAACTGGCGCGGTGACCCACGTCTCCCGTCCCGGGCCTGTAAGTTCTCTTCCGGTCTGACCAGGAAGGCTTACAAGGCTTGCGGACAGGCTGCGTCCGCCTTGCATGGCATGGCGTTGCTGCAGGTCCACCAGGCCCAGGCATTCCTTGACATGCACGAGGGTAGGCCTGACCCAGAGCTCCTCCGGGAGTCACGAAAGTCACCGCCCGTGCCATCGGTCAGGCGATGTCCATGCTTGTGGTCCAGGAGCGTCATCTCTGGTTGAACCTGGCTGACATGAGGGAGATCGATAAATATCGGTTCCTGGACTCCCCCATCTCGTCAGCTGGGTTATTCGGCGACGCAGTCGAGAGCTTTGCCCAGCAGTTCTCGGCCGCCCAGAAGCAGACGGAGGCGATCAAACACATCCTGCCCTGGCGGCCCGCTGCTGCCTCCACCCCGCCGCCGGTGGCAGCGCCTCCGACTACTCGTTGCCGAGGACGTCCACCCGCCAGCAGCCTTCCACCAGCCGTCGGTGTGGGGCCGGCCGTGGGAAGGACGTCCAGCCCGCTCAGGCCGCTGCCAAGCCAGGTGGCAAGCGTCGTCGCAAGCGGCCCTGAGACGGGCCACCCAGAGATGGAGGAAACTGCTCTGAGGGAGATGGCTGCAGCACCACTCCTTCCCCCGGAGGAGGGCCGGGGGAAAATCTTTTGTTTGTCTGTTCCGCCGCTGGCCCCAGTGCCAGCGGCACCCAAAACTTCAATAAAAGAGCAGTTTCCAATATCTCTGGGTGCCAAGAGAGCGCGCTTGGCGGTGTTCGACGCTCCCATGCCTCGCCACCCTCAAGTACCTCTCCCTTCACCAGCAGGGGGCGCCGGCTGTCGGGACGCACACAAGCGGCCTCCCCACACTCGCACGTCCCCTCCGCGGATGCAGGTAAGTGTTGCACAGCACACTCAGATCCCGCTCCTGGCCGCTCCAATGCCGTCCGAGCCGGATCCCTGCGTTCCGCCTCGCTGCCCCGCTGCGGGTACGTCTGTGGTGCCGATGATCCCCCTTGCTCGGAGTCTGGGAGCCTGGCTAGCGCTTCCCAGCCCGTCTCGGTGGCTCCTCCGTACCATCAGACTCGGCTATGCGATTCAGTTTGCCCGGCGTCCCCCCAAGTTCAGGGGCGTTCACTTCACGACTGTAGTGGAGGCGAACGCCCCTGTGCTCAGGGCGGAGATCGCTGTCCTACTGGCGAAGGACGCGATAGAGCCGGTCCCTCAAGCCGATATGAGGTCCGGGTTCTACAGCCCGTACTTCATTGTACCCAAGAAAGGCGGCGGGTTACGACCGATCTTGGACCTGCGATTCCTGAACCGGTCCCTTCACAGGCTGCCGTTCACGATGTTAACGCAGAAGCGCATCTTCAGGTGCATCCGTCCCCGAGATTGGTTTGCAGCGATCGACCTGAAGGACGCATACTTTCATGTCTCGATTCTCCCTCGACACCGGCCCTTTCTGCGCTTCGCGTTCGAGGGACGGGCATATCAGTACCGCGTCTTACCCTTCGGCCTGTCCCTGTCGCCCCGCGTCTTTACGAAGGTTGCGGAGGCGGCCATTGCTCCCATGAGAGAGCATGGCGTTCGCATCCTCAACTACCTCGACGACTGGCTGATCCTTGCCCAGTCGCGGGAGCAGTTGTGCGAACACAGGGACAAGGTGCTCAGTCACCTCAGCCAGTTGGGACTTCGGGTCAACTGGGAGAAGAGCAAACTCTGTCCCACACAGAGGATCTCTTTTCTCGGTATGGAGATAGACTCGGTCACCATGACAGCGCGCCTCACCGAGGAGCACATCCAGTCAGTGTTGAACTGCTTGAATTCGTTCAAAGGCAGGACAGCGGTACCACTGAAACATTTTCAGAGGCTCCTGGGGCATATGGCATCCGCAGCCGCAGTAACGGCGCTCGGATTGCTTCATATGAGCCGCTTCAACGCTGGCTACACGATCGAGTCCCGAGATGGGCGTGGCACAGCGGATCCCTCCGTGTCCAAGTGCCCGTGGTCGGACCCTTTGTTTCTCCGGGCGGGAGTTCCCCTAGAACAAGTGTCCAGGCACTCCGTTGTCTCCACGGATGCCTCATCCACGGGTTGGGGTGCCACGTACAACGGGCTTGCAGTTTCGGGTCTGTGGACAGGGCCTCAACTGCAATGGCATATCAATTGCCTCGAGTTGTTAGCAGTTCGTCTTGCACTCAGCCGCTTCAAAGTGCCGCTCAGAGGCAAGCACGTTCTGGTACGGACGGACAACACTGCGGCCGTAGCGTACATCAACAAACAGGGTGGTCTACGCTCCCGTCGCATGTCGCAACTCGCCCGCCATCTCCTCTTATGGAGTCAGAAGCAACTGAGGTCGCTTCGTGCTGTTCACATTCCGGGCCTGCTCAATTGTGCGGCCGACGAGCTGTCACGTCAGCAGGTACTTCCGGGAGAATGGCGACTCCATCCCCAGGCGGTCCAGCTAATCTGGAGTCGTTTCGGGGCCGCACAGGTAGACCTGTTTGCCTCCCCAGAGACGATCCACTGTCAGTGGTTTTATTCCTTGACCGAGGGGACCCTCGGGTCGGATGCCCTGGCCCACAGCTGGCCCCGGGAAGAACGCAAGTATGCGTTTCCCCCAGTGAGCCTTCTTGCGCAGACACTGTGCAAAGTCAGGGAGGACGAGGAGCAGGTCCTGTTGGTCGCTCCGTATTGGCCCAACCGGACTTGGTTCCCGGAACTAGTGCTCCTTGCGACAGCACCTCCCTGGCCCATTCCTCTGAGGCAGGACCTCCTGACTCAGAGACGGGGCACCCTATGGCACCCGCGTCCAGACCTCTGGAAACTCCATATCTGGTCCCTGGACGGGACGCGGAGGTTCTAGGTGACCTACCACAAGCTGTAGTTGACACCATCACTTCCGCTAGAGCCCCCTCTACGAGGCGCCTCTATGCGTTGAAGTGGAACCTGTTCGTCGATTGGTGCTCTTCTCGCCGAGAAGACCCCCGAAGATGTTCGATCGCATCTGTGCATACCTTTCTACAGGATGGGTTGGAGCGAAGGCTGTCTCCCTCCACCCTCAAGGTCTATGTCGCCGCTATCGCCGCTAATCATGAGCTCATAGATGGAAAATCTCTAGGTAAGCACGATCTGATCGTCAGGTTCCTTAGGGGAGCGAGGAGAATAAATCCACCTCGTCCTCCCTCCATACCCTCTTGGGACTTAACTCTGGTGCTAACTGCACTACAGAGAGAACCTTTTGAGCCTCTGCAGTCAGCTGAGTTGAAAGTTCTGTCGTTAAAGACAATACTCCTGACTGCGTTGGCCTCCATCAAGAGGGTAGGGGACCTGCAGGCATTTTCGGTCGACGAATCGTGCCTGGAATTCGGGCCCGGTAACTCTCTTGTGATCATGAGACCCCGGCCTGGATATGTGCCCAAGGTTCCCACTACTCCCTTCCGGGACCAAGTGGTGAGCCTGCAAGCGCTGCCTTTGGAGGAGGCAGACCCAGCCCTAGCTTTTCTCTGTCCCGTCCGTGCTCTCCGGACTTACGTGGACAGAAAGCAAAGCTTCAGGACCTCAGAGCAGCTCTTCGTCTGTTACGGAGGACAGCAGAAGGGAAAGGCTGTCTCCAAGCAGAGGATGGCCCACTGGATAGTGGATGCCATCGTCTTGGCTTATCAGTCCCAAGACGTGCCCTGCCCGCTCAGGTTAAGAGCCCACTCCACTAGGGGTGTTGCCTCTTCCTGGGCGCTGGCTCGTGGCGCCTCGCTGACAGATATTTGTAGAGCTGCGGGCTGGGCGACACCTAACACGTTCGCTAGATTCTATAGCCTCCGTGTAGAGCCGGTTTCTTCCTGTGTGCTCACTTCCCATAGTCAGTAACACAGAAGTCCCCGTTCTAGTGTCGGCTTGCTGCGCCATTCCCTCCCCTATGGTAGACGGATGCGTGCGCTTATTCTGCTCCAGTCGAGTTCCCCGGATCGGCGAACCCTGTTGAGTCCTCCGCAACCCACGGCAGTCGGACGTGGCGGAGCGTTCAACGCCAGGTCTAACACTCGTATGCATTGGTGGAACTTGTGTTAGGCTGGGTTACATATGTAGTGACCCCCACGGCGGTCCCATATGTGTATTCTTCCACGGTACGGCTCCCTACGGCGAGCCCGTGTCTTTCCCTCGGCAGAGGCTCCTCTGCCGTCCCAGGTACGTGTTGTCCCCCTCCTCTAATTGGCCGGGGCCACCCCTGGGACTTCCGTATGTTGTGCTGCCCACGGCCAGCCCATACGTGTATTCTCCACATGTTAACTCCCTCTGGGCATGATGTGGCTTCCGCAGCTGCCTTCACAGGCACGCTTCCCAGCGTTATCCAATACAGTCAGCTGAATGGGTCTTGCGGAACAGCAGCTTGGACTCTCCCTGCGTGAACTTTCCCGCCCGCATCAGATCGGGGTCTGAGGGGCTCATCGCTGGGCGCTGGAAGTGGTAGTAACTATGGCGTTTTCCATAGGGGATCCCAATTCGTCGGTACGTCCGACGTACGTCGAACGTGACCGACTGAATGGGAATGTCTCGGTTACGTATGGTAACCCTCGTTCCCTGAAGGAGGGAACGGAGACGTACGTCCCGTCGCCACAGTTGCTGTACCATCACTGCAGGTTGAGCCATTACGTGTGGCTCCTCAGTGAAAAACAGCGTGCATTCGCTCTCGCTTCCTGTTTATACCCGCAGCGCGGGGCGGGGCGCGAGATGCAAATCTCGCACGCCAATTGTTCATTGGCCGGTTCTAGATAGCTCGAAGCTGGTGGGGGGGTTTCCCAGAAGTGATCCCAATTCGTCGGTACGTCCGACGTACATCTCCGTTCCCTCCTTCAGGGAACGAGGGTTACCATACGTAACCGAGACGTTTCCAGTACATATATCGCTTTAAGACAAGAGCACACTATAGCTTTTAACAACAAGCGATATCCAATATTAATTATAGCTTTAAACAAGCATGTTCCCGATATCAACTATGGCGTTAACAACAACCACTTCCAATATTAATTATAGCTTTAAGACAAGCATATTTTCAATATTATTTGTAGCTTTAAAGACAAGCACTTCCAATATTAATTATAGCTTTAAGAACGAGCACTTCCAATATTAGTTATAGCTTTAATATTGATTATAGCTTTAACAACTCGCCATTTCCAATATTAACTATAGCTTTAAGAACGTCTCAGTTACGGATGTAACCCTCGTTCCCTGAGGAGGGAACGGAGACGTAACGTTAGTGACTAACGAATGGGGGTTTCGCTTAGAAGCCTATCATCTTCGAGCACTTTAGAAAACGCCAATGGCGTGCCAATGCCATGGGCATGCGGAATTTGCATACGTAACTCCGCCTCACAGCGTGAGTATAAAAGGAAGTACGTGGCAATATCGCATTATGTTACCTGCTGAGGAGCCAAGACTGAACTCCTGCGTTACAGGTAGCACAGCTGATGTGGCAACGGGACGTTACGTCTCCGTTCCCTCCTCAGGGAACGAGGGTTACATCCGTAACCGAGACGTTCCCTTTCGTTCAGTCACTACGACGTAACGTTAGTGACTAACGAATGGGGGTCCCAATATAATCCCGCCACTCAGCTGTCTTCCAGTGCACTGCGTAAATGTGAGTACCCTGTCGTAAGACTAGTACGGACGAAGGACTCCCACTTAACACAGGAATACCAAGGTACACTGGGAAGCATATTCCAGTGAGGAAATGCCAAGATGCCTACCCGTAGGGAGGACTTAAGAGTACACATATGACCCGCTAAGGGCTGCATATGGGAAAACTCTAGGGTACCAGCCGAAGGTGGATTTTTAACCCTAGGGACTTGCCAAGGGAAAGACACCTGCTCAAGCGGAGGCTTCTTTCCGGTCTCAGAGGAATAGGCCAGGGAGGGGCTGTCTCAAGGAGTATGAGTTCGGGGAACCAGGTCCGGCCGTGCCAGTACGGGGCGACCAGAAGGACCTGCTCCTTGTCCTCCCTGATCTTGCACAAGAGCTGTGCGAGTAGGCCCACTGGGGGGAACGCATATTTGCGTAGGCCCCGCGGCCAGCTGTGCGCCAGAGCTTCCGTGCCGAGCGTGCCCTCGGTCAGGGAATAAAACAGGCGGCAGTGGGAAGAGTCGTGGGAGGCAAACAGATCTATCTGCGCGTCCCCGAACTGTTCCCAAATCAGCTGGACCGTCTGGGGATGGAGTCTCCATTCTCCCGGGAGTGGCTGAGACTGTGAGAGCTCGTCGGCTGCACGGTTCAGAACTCCCGGACAGTACGAAGGGACCTCAGGCGCTTCTGACTCCATAGAACGAGATGGCGGGCGAGTTGAGACATACGGCGGGAGCGTAGACCGTAGTGGTGGTTGATGTACGCTACTACGGCTGTGTTGTCTGTCCTGACAAGCACATGTTGACCCTTCAGCAACGCCCGGAAGCGGTGCAGGGCGAACCGTACTGCCAGCAACTCGAGGCAATTGACATGCAGAAGGTGCTGGGGTCCTGTCCAGGAGCCCGCGGCTGCTTGTCCATTGCACATGGCACCCCAGCCCGTGGCAGAGGCATCCGTCGATACGAACACATGCCTGCAAACTCGTTCTAAGGGCACATCGGCCCGTAGAAAACTGAGGTTCGACCACGGGGTGAGCGTCTGTAGGCAGGCCCGAGTCACTTGTACCCGGAGCGTGCCAGACTGCCTTGCCCATCTCGGGACTCAATCGCGAAGCCAATGCTGAAGCGGTCTCATATGAAGCAATCCGAGCGGCGTCACCACGGAGATGCCATATGCCCCAGGAGCCTCTGAAATAGTTTCAGTGGAACCGCACTCCTGCTCTCGATTTGACGGAGGCAAGTCAGCAGAGACTGCACGCGCTCGCTCGAAAGCTGCGCGCACATGGCAACGAGTTGATGTCCATACAGAGAAAAGAGATCCTCTGCGCAGGGCAGAGTTTGCTCTTCTCCCAGTTGACCCGAAGGCCCAGACAGGCTAGGTGTTGGAGCACCCGATCTCTGTGTCCACAAACCTGCTCTCGAGAGTGGCCCAGTATAAGCCAGTCGTCGAGGTAGTTCATGATGCGAACCCGTGCTGCCGTAGGGGCGCAAGGGCTGCCTCGGCAATCTTCGTAAAGACGCAAGGGGACAGAGATAGCCCGAATGGGAGGACCGCGTACTGATATGCCCGCCCCTCGAAAGCAAACCATAGGAACTGTCTGTGTCGAGGAAGGATGGAGACATGAAAGTAGGCGTCCTTCAGGTCGATCGCTGCAAACCAATCGAGCGGACGAATGCATTCGAAAAGGCATTTCACAGTCAACATCTTGAACGGAAGCCTGTGAAGGGATCGGTTCAAGATGCGAAGGTCCAGGATTGGTCGTAACCCACTGGTTTTCTTGGGTACAATGAAGTAGGGGCTGTAGAACCCCGACTTCATTTCGGCCGGAGGGACAGGCTCGAACGGACCCTTCGCCAGCAGGGTGGCAACCTCCGCACGCATGACGGGGGCGTTGGCCCTGACCATGGTATGGTGGACTCCCCTGTTATGGGGAGGAGCCTGCGCGAACTGAATCGCGTAGCCGAGCCTGATGGTCCGCGCAACCCAGCGTGACAGCCCCGGAAGCTGAAGCCAGGCTCCCAGGAACTGCACCAGCGGGGTCATACGGAGCACAGACGTACCCAGGGTGGGGCAGCGAGGCAGCGTTACCGGCCCGAACATGGGAGCCTGTTGGGTGTCCCGGTGTGGGGGCACGGTTAACGGCTGCATCCTGACAGTGGAGACCAGGGAAGGACATGCGTTCCACTGGGGTCTGCTCTGAGAGGAGGCCGGCGACAGAGAGGGATGCGAGTGGCGGGACCCGGGGGTGGCGTGCACCGTCATCACTGGTCTCTGGGTGCTCAGGGATGGGATTGTCAGTTCTTTCTTTAACCACATTGGGGTGCTGCTGACCCGGGGGCCAGCAGCTGAACAAAAGATTCTCCCCCGGCCCTCAACCGGGGGAAGGAGCGGCCCTGCTGCTGTCTCCTGGAAAGAACTGCCCATCCCAGAGCTGTCCGCGTCAGGAGCGCCGCTTAGCCTGGCGTTTTTTCGCGGGCTGCGGGGCTGGAGCGGATTGGGACGCCTTCCTGCGGTTACCTCTGCGCGGCCCGGGTGGAGGCTGCTGCTTGGGTGGCGCAGAGGTTGAGGGAACCGCGGGAGGGCGTCCTCGGCGACGAGCAGGCTGAGGCAACTGCACGGGCGGTGGGGTGGAGGCAGCAGCTGACCGTCAGGGTAGTATGTGTTTTATGGCCTCAGTCTGCTTCTGGGCGGCCGAGAACTGTTGGGCGAAGTTCTCGACCGCACCACCGAATAGCCCATCCTGGGATATGGGAGCATTGAGGAACCGGGTTCGCTCGCCGTCACGCATATCGGCCAGGGTGAGCCATAGGTGTCTCTGTGGGTCAGGTGAGCCATCACCTGACCCAGGGAGCGTGCGGTCACCTTCGTCGCCCAGAGAGCGAGGTCGGTGGCGGCACGCAACTCATTGCTGAGTCCTGGGTCAGCTCGGCCCTCGTGCATGTCGCACAGCAACTGGGCTTGGAGCCTGGAGGTTTGCTATGGCATGCAGCGAAGTGGCGGCCTGCCCCGCAGCTCTATAGGTCTATAGGTCTTCACCACCAGGGACGACGAAAACCTACAGGCCTTGGAGGGGTGCTTTGGTCACCGCGCCAGGTCGAAGCACTCTGCGGACACAGTTGCATCGCAACAGAGCGTTCGACTGGGGGGACCCCAGTGTAGCCGCGGCTCCATCAAGGGCAGAGAAGGCGGAAGAGCTCGCCGAACGGTCACGGGAAGACAACGGGTTTTTCCAGGACCGCGCAATCTCTTCATGCACCTCGGGGAAGAAAGGTATTGGCCCCCAAAAACCAATCATCCAACCGCGAACGCTCAGGTCGGGGCGGAGGGTTCCACTCCAACCCAAGCGCTGTGGCGGCCCGAGAGAGCATGGCTGTCAACTCTGGGTCCGACTTGGGCAATGCTGGCACACCCGAAGGCGGCAGCACAGCCGAATCATCATCCTCAGATGACTCCAGCCCACCTTGTGATGCGGCGATAGACATTTCCTCGTCTTCCGCCGCGTCAAACACCACAGTCGGGACAGCAGGGGCTGGCCCCGATGTAGACACCTGAACGCGGGGCGGGTCAGGTGCATGAGAGGGGGGTGTGGGCCGAGGCATGAGCATCGGAGCTTTATTCCACACGTCACCCTCAGATCACCCTGGCCACCAGCCAAAGTGCAGCCTCCGGTGGAGACCACAGATTGGGGTGTGGCAGAGGGGACTCTCGCTCCGGCATCAGCACGAAGCTTACGGAGTCTCGATCGTAACACTGAGATGACCATGTTCCCACAGTGAGAACATGAGTCATCCACGAGCGCTGCCTGAGCGTGCTGAAAGCCCAAACACACCAAACAACGCTCGTGCCCATCAGAAGGCGAAAGAAATCTACCGCACCCAGAAGTGCACGGGCAAGACATCCTGAAAAGGACGTGCCACGCGCAAGCTCTTTTTGTGAGAGGAAGCCTCGCAGTCGATGCCGAAGCGCCCAGGGAAACACACACCATCTGTCTAGCAGACCACTGCACAGATCAGCAGGCAGGAAGTATGCAATCACTGGAACGCGCCATCACACCAACACCGACTGGAAAGCTGCTCGTCTCGAAGAAGCTGACAGAGTCTCAGAAGGCTTGTTGAGGAGTGAAGAGGTAGGTACTCTTGGCTCCGAAAGCAGAAACATAATGCGATATTGCCACATACTTCCTTTTATACTCACGCTGTGAGGCGGAGTTACGTATGCAAATTCCGCATGCCCATGGCATTGGCACGCCATTGGCGTTTTCTAAAGTGCTCGAAGATGATAGGCTTCTAGTAAGCGAAACCCCCATTCGTTAGTCACTAACGTTACGTCGTAGTGACTGAACGAAAGGGAACAGCACTTCAATATTAATTTTAACTTTAAGAACAAGCACTTCCGATATTAATTTAGCTTTAAGAATAAGCACTTCCAATATTAATTATAGCTTTAAGAACAAGCACTTCCAATATTAGCTATAGCTTTAAGAACAAGCACTTCCAATATGAATTAAATCAGAATCAGAAAGAGCTTTATTGCCAAGTATGCTTGCACACACAAGGAATTTTTCTTGGTGCTGAAGCTTCCAGTGCACATATACAATACAAACAGAACAAGAACATTGTAATACAAATTCTAAGAGGGGGGGGGCTTTCTGTTCAAGAGGGAAATGGCCTGTGGGAAGAAACTGTTCCTGTGCCTAGTTGTTCTAGTGGCCAGTGGTCGCAATTGCCGTCCTGATGGTTACAGTTCAAACAGGCGGTGTCCAGGGTGAGCAGAGTCTGTGATGATTTTCCCTGCTCTCTTCCTCACTCTGGAAGAGTACAGGTCCTGGAGGATTGACAGGGGTGCACCAATAATCCTCTCCGCAGTCCGGATTGTGCGTTGTAGGCTCTTGATGTCAGATTTGGTAGCTGTACCAAACCAGACAGTGATGGAAGTGCATAACACAGACTCAATGACAGCCGAGTAGAACTGAAGCAGCAGCTCCTGTGGGAGGTTGAACATCCTCAGCTGACGAAGGAAGTACAGTCTCTGCTGGGCCTTTTTCACAATGGAGTCAATGTGATTGACCCACTTCAGGTCCTGAGAGATGGTAGTGCCCAGGAACCTGAATGACTCCACTGCTTCCACAGTGCTGTTCATGATGGTGAGTGGGGGGAGAGCTGGGTTGTTCCTCCTGAAGTCCACAATCATCTCCACCGTTTTGACTGTGTTGAGCTTAAGGTTGTTATAACTGCACCAGACAGCCAGCTGTTCATCCTCCAGTCTGTAAGCAGACTCGTCACCGTTTTGGATGAGGCCGATGACAGTGGTGTCGTCTGCAAATTTCAGGAGCTTCACAGAGGGGTCTTTAGAAGTGCAGTCATTGGTGTACAGGGAGAAGAGCAGAGGGGAGAGAACACACCCCTGGGGGGCGCCAGTGCTGGTAGTGAGAGTCCTGGATGTGAGTTTCCCCATTCTCACTCGCTGCTGCCGGTCTGTCAGGAAGCTGGAGATCCACTGACAAATTGAGGATGGCATAAAGAGCTGGGTCAGTTTAGCTGAGAGAAGATCAGGCATGATGGTATTGAAGGCCGAACTGAAGTCCACAAATAAGATCCTTGCATGAGTCCCAGGTCTGTCGAGACGTTGCAGGATATAATGCAGTCCCATGTTGACTGCATCATCCACAGACCTGTTTGCTCTGTAGGCAAATTGTAGAGGATCCAGCAAGGGTCCAGTGATGTCCTTCAGGTGGGCCAGAACCAGTCTTTCAATCGACTTCATGACCACAGACGTGAGAGCGACAGGTCTGTAGTCATTAAGTCCAGTGATTTTGGGGTTTTTGGGGACGGGAATGATAGTGGACCGTTTGAAGCAGCAGGGAACTTCACACTGCTCCAATGATATGTTGAAAATCTGCATGAAGACTGGGGCCAGTTGGTCAGCGCAGGCTTTCAAACAGGCAGATGAGAAGCCATCTGGGCCTAAAGCTTTCCTAGTCTTCTGTTTTTTGAAGACTCGGCTCACATCCTCCACACAGACCTTAAGCTCGGGTTGGATGACATGAGGGGGGAGGAGAGGGGGAGCAGGAGGTGATGGGGGACGTGTGAATTGCAGATCAGAGCGGGTGTGTTGTGTGAGACTGGGCTTTTCAAATCTGCAGTAAAAAGCATTCAGTTCATCGGCCAGTTGTTGATTCTCAGCAGATCGGGGGGATGGTGACTTGTAATTGGTGATGTTCTTCAAGCCTGACCAAACTGAAGCTGGGTCGTTGGAAGAAAACTGGTTTCTCAGCTTTTCAGAGTAGCTTCTTTTAGCAACTCTGATCTCCTTTGTCAGTCTGTTTCTGGCCTGGTTATACAAGACTTTATCCCCATTTCTGTAAGCATCCTCTTTGGCATGACGAAGCTGTTTGAGTTTCCCAGTAAACCATGGTTTATCATTAGTGAATGATAAGAATGTCCTGGTAGGAATGCATGTATCCTCACAGAAACTGATGTAGGATGTAACAGATTCTGTGAGCTCGTCCAGATCGGTGGTAGCAGCTTCAAAAACAGTCCAATCAGTGCAATCGAAGCAGGCTTGTAAGTCCAGCTTTGCTTCATAGTCCATCTTTTTACAGTCTTTATTACAGGTTTAGCTGATTTCAGTTTCTGCCTGTAGGTCGGTATAAGATGAACCATACAGTGATCAGAGAGCCCCAAAGCTGTGCGTGGGACGGAGTGATATACATTCTTTATTGTGGTGTAACAGTGGTCCAGTATATTACTGTCTCTGGTGGGACATGTAATGTGCTGTCTGTATTTTGGCAGTTCACGGGAGAGATTTGCTTTATTAAAATCCCCAAGAATGATTAAAAGAGAGTCTGGATACCTTTGTTCAGTCTCAGCTATTTGTTCAGCCAGCTGTTGTAGCGCCGCGCTCACACACGCGTCTGGAGCGATGTACACATTCACGAGAATAAACAAGGAAAACTCCCGCGGCGAGTAGAAAGGTTTACAGTTTATGAAGTGTGCCTCTAGATTAGGAGACTAGATTGGGGTGTTCTTTAAGCCTTAAGAACAAGCATTCCAATATTAATTATAGCTTTAAGAACAAGCACTTCTGATATTAATTATAGCTGTAAGAACAAGCATTCCGATATTAGATATAGCTTTAAGAACAAGCACTTCCAATATTAGCTATAGCTTTAAGAACAAGCATTCCAATATTAATTATAGCTTAAGAACAAGTACTTGCAATATTAATTATAGCTTTAAGAACAAGCATTTCCAATATTAGCTATAGCTTTAATAACAAGCACTTCCAATATTAGCTATAGCTTTAATACAAGCGCTTCCAATATTAATTATCGCTTTAAAGGGATAGTTCACCCAAAAATGAAAATTAGCCCGTAATTTACTCATCCTCAAGTCATCCTAGGTGTATATTTCATTCTTCTTTCAGACGTATAAAATCTGAGGTATATTACAGGAGTCCAGGCTAATCCAAGAATTTGAATTGGATTCATAGTTGCTCTGTTTTTGAAGTCCATAAAAAGTGCATCTGCCCATCAAATAACTGCTCCACACGGCTCTGGGGAGTTAATAAAGGCCTTCTGAAGCGAATCGATGTGTTTGTGTAAGAAAAATATCCATATTTAAAACTTTATCAAGTAAACTTTCGGCCGACGCCTTCCCTGTTCAATTTATGGAAAAATTGTAGAAAGTTCCCCTGCCGATCGAAAGACTAACGCCTCCAGGTTCGCTCGTCATGACGTCACTTACGCATCTTGAGTTTCACTGTCAACATTCAACACTTTTCCAAGGAAATCCATCGGCTGGAACTCTACTTGATAAAGTTTTAAATATGAATATTTTTCTTACACGAACGCGTCGATTTGCTTCAGAAGGCCTTTATTAACACTCTGGAGCCGCGTGGAGCACGTTATTTGACGGACAGATGCACTTTTTATGGACTTCAAAAACAGAGCAACTATGAATCCAATTCAAATTCTTGGATTAGCCTGGACTTTAGTAATATACCTCAGATTTTATTCGTCTGAAAGAAGAATGTCATATACACCTAGGATGACTTGAGGGTGAGTAAATTATGGGCTTATTTTCATTTTTGGGTGAACTATCCCTTTCAGAACAAGTGCGTTCCCAATCTCAACTATAGCTTAAGACGATATCCAATAGCAACTTTAGCTTTAAACGAGTTACACATTTTACTAATACCAACTATAGAGACAAGAACAATAGCCATAAGATAGCCATAAGCCTAGCATTTTACTGGAAACGACTAAGCTTAAGCAATGCAGATACCATTGTCAATTAAGTTGCCAATGACCTGGTAGTTTTAACCCTCTGGGGTTCTTCATTTATGGGTCACACTCAGGACCTTCGGGTCAAAAATGACCCGGAGGGCAGGATTAAGATAAAAAAGATTTGAGTAAAATCAATTAAATATTTTTGTTCAATAATATTTTCTCTTTTCTTTTTTGGTGTTTTGAGATAATTTTATGATTTATAATTAATATTTATGCAATAATTATGACCCATTTTTTCCCATTGAATAATTTATATATATAACGCTGGCGCTACGTCATATTCTCGCGCATGCGTCGTGGAGGCACACACGGAAGTCGAGAACAAGATGGATAAAGGTGTTATTTAGATTTTTTTTTTGCGCACAAAAACTATTGTCGTCGGATCGTAAAATTATTGTAGAGCCACTGTGGTGAGATGGACTTTGTAACAACGTTTTAAGTGCCTTTCATGGATCTTGGAAGTGTCAATGTACTGAATGCCAATGGAGGCCTATCTGAAGCCTTTCTCAGCCATCAGCTTTCAACTAAAATATCTTCACTTGTGTTCCGAATATGAACGGAGGTCTGACGGGTGTCCAACGACATGAGGGTGAGTAATTAATGACAGAATTTTCATTTTTGGGTGAACTAACCCTTTAACAGAGGTTTAGATGTTAATGTCTTGTTGACAATTCAGTCACCATTAGTGGGCCTTTTACCCTTGACCTTTTAACCCTCCTATTATCTTTGGGGTCAATTTGACCCCATTCGATGTCTAACGTGTGTAAATACCTGATTGACTTTTTTTTTTTTTTTTCTGATTTAATGACTTTTCCTAATTTAATGGGGACAACCTCATAAATATAAAATGAACCTGCTGCTATTTTTTCAATGTCTTGTACACATTTTGTAGCATCGGTGTTCCTTAGGGTCAGTTTGACCCCAGGCTCTTTTAGCTGTATAAAACATAAGAAATATCTAAATTGTACACACGTTTATTTGGGTTGTTTTCAATTTAAAAGGCTATTTAAGTAGTCAACAAAGACATAAATTACCTGAGACATAAACCTTTGTAAAAGAAAATCATATTCTGGAGATTTAAATTGCTGGGATCAAATTGACCCAAGTGGGTAAAATTTTTTATCAAATTTGAGGATAACAGGAGGGTTAACATTAGTTTTTCTCTTGCTGCTGTTACTGTGTTTGTTATGACAAGGACTGCAAGAGAAATTGTGTTCAGATGATGTCAGCTATTTGATGATGATAAAGATAGGATCGGCATGAAATGTTTGATTCACTGATCATATTCAGTCGAAATCTTGAATGAAAAGTCTACTATTTGTTTACATATCATATTAATAGTTTCTCATTATTGATTGTAAAAGTCGTGTGATTGTTCAGCAGTGTTCTAATCTGAGGAATTGATGCATTCTGGGTGCTTCATACAAAACTAGTCAATGGCTCCCAGAATGCATTGGTGCATGAAGCATGTCACCATTGTTGAGATTCGTATACAGATTATTTATGTCTGAGTGAGTCAAAGATATTTTGGAGATTAAAATGTTTAGTGGACAATGTAGAATTACAGGCTTGCTATAATTAATAATACAAAATGATCATGTATCAACAGATTAGATTCTGGATGACATCAGTGAAATAGACCATTATATGATGAGCATATCTTTATCATCAAATAAGACAATATCATCTGATCACATTTTCTCTTGTGTTTCTTTCTGAAACAAACAGAGTTTGCCAGAAAAAAAAACTAATGTTAAAAAGTCATGTCAAACTACCCAACTAAAGTAAACACAGATCACCATAATGATGATGTCAAACGTCTCGGTTACGTATGTAACCCTCGTTCCCTGAAGGAGGGAACGGAGACATACGTCGGAACTGACCGACGAATTGGGATCTGTTTTCAGAGACCGACCTACTTTGAGTGATTTAAAACGAGCCAATGAACATTGGCATGCGATCACGCATTCCACGCACCGCCCCACGTCGCGGGTATAAATACGGAAGTGGACGTGCCGCATACCATTTTCAACTGAGGAGCCGAGATAAGTTGCTCGGGCCTTCAGCTGAAGCACAGCACCTGGCAACGGAACGTACGTCTCCATTCCCTCCTTCAGGGAACGAAGGTTACATACGTAACCGAGACGTTCCCTTTCAGTCGTTCACGTTCGACGTACGTGGGAACTGACCGACGAATTGGGATCCCTACCAACACGCCAGGATGCTGGCCCTTCCAGCGTCCTGCCTGAGCTCGCTGGACCACTCCTACGTTAGAGTGGAAGTCAGGGCTCCGGGCAGGGAAGGACAGTCACTGCTGTTCCTGCAAGACCCACTCAGTGTGACTATTGGATAACGCTGGGAAAGCGTGCCCGTCTCGGGAGATGGTACCCTGCGGAGCCACGTCCTTCAATGGAAGGAGAGGGGGAATACACATAAGGACTAACTTAACAGGGTAGTGCAACATATGGCAGTCTCTGGAGTGGACCCAACCTGGTTCCAGGGGGGGAAGAACACACCCAGAGACGACAGAGGAAGCTCTGTCGAGGGAAAGACACGGGGCTAGCCGAGTAGGGTAGCGGGTACCGTGGAGAATACACATATGGGGTAGCCGTGAGGGGACCGCAACATATGGAACCCAGCCTACACACACGTTCCACAAGCAGATGGGTGCAGGCCTGGCGTCAGACGGCCGCCACGTCTGACACCGAAGGGGTGACGGAGGAACTCACAGGGTTAGCCGTTTCCGGGGAACACAACTGGAGCAGAATAGACGCACGTATCCGGCCCAGAGGGCGGGAGTGGCATATGCAAGCCGACACTAGAACGGGCACTTAGCGCTGCTGGCCACTGGGGGCGAGAATGCGGGAAGATATCGGCTCTTCACGGAGGCTATAGAATTTAGCAAACGTGTTAGGTGTCGCCTAGCCCGCAGCTCTACATATATCTGTCAGCGAGGCGCCTTGAGCCAACGCCCAGGAAGAAGCAACACTCCTTGTTGAGTGTGCTCGCAACCCGAATGGGCAAGATACGTCTTGGGACTGGTAAGCCAAGACAGTGGCATCCACTATCCAGTGGGCCAACCTCTGCTTGGAGACAGCCTTTCCCTTCTGCTGACCTCCTTAACAGAGGAAGAGCTGCTGTGAGGGTCTGAAGCTCTGAGTCCGGTCAACGTAAGCGTGAAGAGCGCGGACGGGACATAACAAAGCAAGGGCTGGGTCTGCCTCCTCCGAAGGCAGCGCTTGCAGGTTCACCACCTGGTCCCGAAAGGGAGTGGTAGGAACCTTGGGCACGTATCCAGGCCGGGGTCTCAGGACAATGTGAGAGTTGGCCGGCCCGAATTCTAGGCACGATTCGTCGACCGAGAGTGCATGCAGGTCCCCTACCCTCTTGATTGAGGCCAATGCAATCAGGAGAACTGTCTTCATGGATAGGATTTTTAGCTCAACAGACTGCAAAGGATCAAATGGAGGACCCTGAAGTGCTCTCAGCACCAGAGCTAAGTCCCAAGGGGGTATCGAGGTAGAACGAGGAGGATTTAATCTCCTCGCACCTCTGAGGAACCTGACGATTAAGTCGTGCTTACCTAAGGATTTACCGTCCACTGCATCATGATATGCCGCTATTGCTGCGACGTATACTTTGGTTCCACTTCAGGGAATAGAGGCGCGTCTTAGAAGGGGCTCTAGCTGAAGCGATGGTGTCTACCACTGCTTGTGGTAGGCCACCTAGAACCTCCGCGCCCCGTCCAGGGAGCAGACATGGAGATTCCAGAGGTCTGGACGCGGGTGCCATAGAGTGCCCCGCCCCTGAGAAAGCAGGTGTGTGAGTTCTGGTAACCAGGTCCGGTTGGGCCAGTAGGGCGCAACTAACAAGACCTGCTCCTCGTCCTCCCTGACCTTGCACAGAGTCTGTGCAAGAAGGCTCACTGGGGGAAACGCATACTTGCGTAGGTCCCGGGGCCAGCTGTGCGCCAGTGCATCTGTGCCTAAGGTACCTCCGGTCAGGGAGTAGTACCACTGGCAATGGGTCGAGTCCGGAGAAGCGAACAGCTCTACCTGTGCAACAGAAGTGGTCCCATATCAGCTGGACGCTCCGGGGGTGTCGACTGGCGAGAGAGCTCGTCGGCTGTCTGGTTCAGCGCACCTGGGATGTGAATGGCACGAAGTGACCTCACAAACTTCTGACTCCACAGGAGGAGATGGCGGGCGAGCCAGCGTATGCAACGGGAGCATAGACCACCCTGACGGTGTATGTACGCAACGGCCGCAGTGCTGTCCGAACGGACCAGTACGTGCTTGCCCCGAAGCGGCTTCTTGAACCGGGCCAGGGCAAGACGTACCGCCAGTAACTCTTGGCAATTGATATGCCAACGCAGTTGGGGCCCCGTCCACAGACCCGAAACTGCATGCCCGTTGTACGTGGCCCCCCAGCCCGTGGATGAAGCATCCGTGAAGACCACAGCATGCCTCGACACCTGTTCTAAGGACACTCCGGCCCGGAGAAACGAGGGGTCTGACCACGGACTGAAGGTTTGGCGACAGAAAGGAGTAACTAAGACCCGGTACTGACCGCTCTGCCACGCCCATCTCGGGAATCGGTCGTGCAACCAGCATTGAAGCGGTCTCATATGAAGCAATCCGAGCGGCGTCACCGCGGCTGCAGATGCCATATGCCCCAGGAGCCTCTGAAAAAATTTCAGTGGGACCGCCGTCCTGCCTTTGAACGTATTCAATCAGTTCAACACTGACTGGACGCGCTCTGGAGTGAGGCGCGCAGTCCGGCTGACCGAATCCAGCTCCATACCGAGATAAGAGATCCTCTGCGCGGGGCAGAGTTTGATCTTTTCTCGGTTGACCCGAAGTCCCAACAGGCTGAGGTGACTGAGCACCATGTCCCTGTGTTCGCACAACTGCTCTCGAGACTGGGCGAGTATAAGCCAGTTGTTGAGATAGTTGAGTAAGTGAACGCCACGTTCTCTGAGCGGAACAATGGTTGCCTCGATGGCCTTCGTGAAGATGCGAGGCGACAGGGACAGCCCGAAGGGCAAGACTTTGTACTGATATGCCTTCCCCTCAAACGCAAAGCGTAGGAACGGTCTGTGTCGAGGAAGGATAGAGACATGAAAGTACGCGTCCTTCAGGTCAATCGCTGCGAACCAATCTCGGGGACGGATGCATTGGAAAATGCTTTTCTGCGTTAACATTTTGAACGGGAGCTTGTGCAGGGCCCGATTCAGAATGCACAGGTCCAAGATTGGTATTAACCCACCCCCTTTCTTGGGTACAATGAAGTAGGGGCTGTAGAACCCCGACCTCATATCGGCAGGAGGAACCGGCTCGATCGGGCCCTTCGACAACAGGACATCGATCTCGGACCACAAGACATGGGCATCGCTGCTCCGCACGGAGGTGAAGAGGATGCCCTTGTACTTGGGAGGCCGGCGTGCGAATTGAATCGCATAACCGAGTCTGATGGTACGGATGAGCCAGCGAGACGGCCTGGGGAGACCTAACCAGGCCCCCAGAGACCGAACTAGCGGGACCAACGGCACCACAGACGTACCCGGGGTGAGGCAGCGAGGTGGAGTATTCAGACCCGACTCGGAAGGCCCGGAGGCAGCCCGGAGTGTTGCCTGAATACTCCAGGTGGGGCAGAGAGTGGGTGAAAAGGCCTGGGTGCGTCCTCGGTGCCCACTCTGCTGCCCCCTGGCGAGGGGTGAGAGGGAAGGAAAGGAGTGGCAAGGCCCGGGGGCGTCGCACACTGCCAACCTGTCCCTCTCGGGGCTGCTGCTGTCTCCACCCAGTCGCCGGGGCAGAATGTTCTTGATGGCCTCCTTCTGCTTCTGGGCCACCGAGAACTGCTGGGCGAAGTTCTCGATGGCGTCGAAGAGGCCGGCCTGGCAGACAGGGGCGTTGAGGAACCGCACCTTGTCGGTCTCACGCATATCCGCCAGGTTCAGCCACAGGTGGCACTCCTGGACCACAAGAGTGGACATCGCCCAACCCAGGGTGCGTGCGGCAACTTTCGTCGCCTGGAGGGCGAGGTCCGTTGCGGTACACAGTTCCTGCAGAGCCCCTGGGTCGGAACTACCCTCGCTTTGGCCTGGTAGACCTGCAGGAGCGCCATGGCATGCAAGGAAGACTCGGCTTCCCCGCAGGCTGTGTAGGCCTTGCCCGTTAGACCGGACGAGAACCTACACGCCCGGGACGGGAGACGCGGATGACCCCGCCAGTCGGAAGCGGTCTTAGGACACAGTTGCATCGCAACCGACCGTTCCACTGGGGGGACCTCCATGTAACCCTTAGCCGCGCCTCCGTCGAGGGTAATGAGGATGGAGGAGCCCGTCGATCGGGAACGAGCACTGTAGGGCGCTGTCCACGACTTCGTGAGCTCCTGATGCACTTCCGGAAAGAATGGCACTGGGGCGGGGCGCTGAGAACCAGCACGGTCCGTCCCGAGATACCTATCGTCCAGCCGCGAGGGTTCGGGACACGGTGGAGGGTTCCACTCGAGCCCGACACTCGCGGCGGCCTGGGAAAGCATAGCCGTGAGCTCTGGATCAGACTCGGGCAACGCTACCACATCCGAAGGGGGCAACGCAGCCAAATTCTCATCTCCAGAGTCCATTAGCTCATCCCCCGATGCAGCTATCGATAACATGTCCTCAGCTGGAGCCCCGAAAGAAACGGGTGGCCCCCCGTGGGAAGGGCCACCACGATCTTTCGGAAACTCTACCGGCGCAGCGGAGTGGGGAGGGGCCCGAGGAGCCTGTTGACTCGGCGGGGGTGCCCTCACTGTAACCCTCAGGTCTCCACCAAAGGCATCAGCCAAAGTAGCAGCCCTCTGCTTTGCAGCGGAAGGACCACTAGATCGGGGGATGCGCAATGGGACTCCACCCCTTTTGAGGTATTGGAGCCTAGACCGTAGAACTGCAATGGTCATGTTCGCGCAGTGCGAACATGAGTCATCCACGAAAGCCGCCTTAGCGTGCTGAACGCCCAAACACGAGAGACAGCGATCGTGTCCGTCAACTGGGGACAGATACCGACGGCATCCAGAAACACACGGTTTGAATGACATCTTGAAAAAGACGTAGGGTCAAACCGTGTTGCTCTTTTAGTAGAAGAAGAGAAAAAACGCTCCAGTCAGTGCCGAGGCACACAGGGGAAATGGTCGCGGAAATGGTCGAGCACTCAGATGTGAAACGCCCAGCAAGCTGTGAGAACAGCTGTTTGTTCCTTCCACCGCTGCAGGGCACCGTCACACCGACACTGGATACACTGGAAGCAGGTAAGATCTTCTCTGACTCGTAATGAAAACACTCTTCGTAGGAACACACAGAATACTGCAATGCTCGGCTCCGAAGTTGAAAGTGGTATGCGGCACTTCCACTTCCGTATTTATACCCGCGGTGCGTGGAATGCGTGATCGCATGCCAATGTTCATTGGCTCGTTTTAAATCACTCAAAGTAGGTCGGTCTCTGAAAACAGATCCCAATTCGTTGGTCAGTTCCGACGTACGTCGAACGTGACCGACTGAAAGGGAACTGAACTATTCTTTTCAATAAATCCTCAACATCGAAACCTCTGTTAATTCTCAATAAGAGCTTCTGTAGTCGTCTGGTTAGTAATGTGTGAAGCTGTTAATGCTGTTTGTGGAGTTGTTTAATACTCTCACATTTTACCCTTTTGTAGAATTTTTTAGGGTTTTTTTTTGTTTTACTGTGCGGTGCTCATTCCAACCAAAATTAAACCTCTGTCTGACGTTGGATCTTGACATCAAACAATTTTCAACCAAAATATATAAAAAAACACAATTTTAAAATCTATAAAAAAATAGAAAATGTAAAAAGAAAATTAATATAATAAAAATAAGAATGCAAATATAATTCAGGACCTAAAACGAGATGTCTTTTTTAAAATCTTATTACATACTAAATGTTTACTGAGAAGACGCTCAAAGTACTCAAAATGTTGTATTATGAATACAGTGAATATAATCCACTGAGTTATACCTCAAAAAGGCCCTTATCCGTGACTAGCTGATCCTGTTTTAGCAGCATAAATAAACTTCAGATCACAAGAAAATTGATAGACAGAAGAAAGGTGAAAATTCTTTCTCTATTAAACTCTGACAAAGTAATGCAAAGACTGTAAATCTGAGGCAACAATAGAACCATCTCTCCTTTATTTAATCAGAGTCTTTGAAACAATAAAGAGCTTTGAATCAAGGCTGGTTTTAGAGAGTTTGTTCTTTGGATGTGTATGATTGATGATTGCAGTTTACAGGGGATGTTGATTAATAGGCTGATTAGAATGGACTGATGCCAAAAGCTCCTGTCTGAAGGTAATGAATCTCATGTTGAGCTTTTCAAAAATGGTACGCTCTTTGGTAAACACTTACTGCTGTTAGTATTCTCATCTGCTGCCATAAAAGCATGTTCAGCCTCTAGAGTACTAACCAAAATTAAGCTCATTTTGAAAAATGGAAAAACGAGAATGATTGCACTGATTGACTGATTGACAATGATTGACTTCTGCACTTTTTAGGAATGTGGATTTGTCTTATTCTGGGTGCTTAGTGTTGACAGTTAGCCCCTTGCTGATACAGTAGATGCTGTTGATGCTACACTGTTACGTAAAAAGTCTGTTCTCCACTGGGGTACATTCAAATAAAAATTCTGACAAATCAGTATTCTGACAAAATCAGAACTTGATTCCACTTTATAACTGATGACATATAGCATATAAGTCTCTGACTAAGCATTCGTCAAAATTGTGGGTGTGGAGAAAGCTGGGTCAGTTTGAAATCAATCAAAAATAGAGCAAAAATTATTTCTCAAAGCATAAATGGACTATAAATGGTTTACACTTGGTATTAAGATTTTGGTTGATCGGATCACAAGTGGATGAACCTAATACAGGTGTAAATGGGGTCTAACATTTTTGAGCTTGTCCACTTTCGACCACTGAATTGCTTTCATAGTGTGAACGCTCATGTGGTCGAATGCATTCAAACAGCCGCAAGAGACCACATACTCTCCACCTATTGACCTAACATTCTAACATTATGGGAAGCTCGCTAGCCAGACAGGATTTAAAATTTGTTGGCTGAAAACCCAAATTTGTCAAAAAAACTAACTAACGCGCACTCACCGCGTTCGGAGTGGTCTTGCGGCAATCAGAGCATAAACGAAAGCTAATGCTCTCCGTATGCTTTTCCATTGTCTCCGGGCGTGTTCATATGTAAATTGCATGAGTTTATTTTGTCTATTATTTCGAAAAATCTGAAAAAACACATACATTTACCCTTATACCCATATACCCTCCCTTCAAAGAAATCAGGACAGAAATGGTTGAAAGTGGACAACAGAGATGGATTAAAACACCAGGTGTAAGGTGTAACACCATGTGTCTCCCTCATCTACTTGTTATCCGATCGACCAAAATGCATCTTAATAGGTGTAAACAGGGCTTAAATTCTAAAATCTCTAAATCTCCAGGGGCCGTATTCAAAAAACATCTTAAGGCTAAAAGTAGCTCCTAACTTGCCGATTTAGGAGAAACTCTTGTGCAAATCTTAATTTTAGGACTCCTACATGTTTGCTCTAAGAGTATTTCACAAAGCATTTTAGCACTAAAAATAGCTCCTAAATCTGTGAAATATTAGGAGTAGTCAAGAGGACTCCTAAGTCATTAAGACCAAATCACAATGGATGTTGCCGCAATCCGCCTCAGCAATCTGCTAAAAGACACTGTACACCATTGAGGAGATAATGGGTGCTGAACCTTTTCTTCATAAATGCAATACATAATTTGATTTATAGATTTTAATATATGTAAAATGCCAAAAATACATCTTTAATAAATAAATACCTGGGCCCATATTCATAAAGAATCTTTATGCAAAGAGTAGCTCCTAGTGACAAAATTCTAAGAAAATTCATAGAAATGTGGGCGTTTACTCTTAAAATTAACTAAAAAATACCAGTAAAGAAAAAAGTAATTCAGAAAGCATCTTAACCCTTAAAAGAGGTCTTAAGGTCAAATTTGTTAGGAGCATGGACGAGGACTTTTAAGAAGCTTAAGAGTTTCTTTAGCAGCGGAGAAAATGGCAGAAAGACGAAGAGGGTGAAGAAATGTGTTGCAGACAATGGATGACAGTAACTTAAAAAGACGCTATAGATTAGATCATGCAGGGATCATGTTTGTTGCATTAAACCCAACTTTCAAACCACCAATTAAATAGACATGCCAGCAATCAGTGTAATTGGAAAGAGTGGAACAATGTTTATAATTCTAAGCCAATCAAATACCATAAAGGAAATTAACAGCATGGTAAATAATAAAAGGATTTATATACATATATATAATGTGTGTGTGTGTGTGTGTGTGTGTGTGTGTGTGTGTGTGTGTGTGTGTGTGTGTGTGTGTGTGTGTGTGTGTGTGTGTGTGTGTGTGTGTGTGTGTGTGTGTGTGTGTGTGTGTGTGTGTGTGTGTGTGAGTTAGAGAGAACGGTAAAATAGGCAATTTGTGCTTGTAATTTCAAAGTGAAGGCTTAGAATAGACCCTATACTTAAAAGCGCTCCTTTCTCTATTCCTTAGTAAAAGTTGGTCTCAGCAGCTTTGTGAATAGGTTTTACGAGAAAACGACTGCCATTTAGGATAACTCTTAGTAGTAAGATAAAATGTTTTGTGAATACGGCTCCAGATGTCTATATGTCAGTGTGTCTAAAACTCAACTTTTGGGTGTATGAAAAAACCTTTTTGCAAACTCTCTCTACCTCTTTTCAATGCACCTGATTCTCTGATAAGACATAAACTTACCTGAATTTCCAAACATACTGTAGGTTTTGGAGATGCCTAATCATCTGTCAATCATCATTACGAACGTATAAAAGCAGCATTACATTTACATTTATTCATTTAGCAGATGCTTTTATCCAAAGCGACTTACAACTGAGGAATACTATCTCAACTGTTAAATAACAGATATAAGATTAAAATAATTTTAAATAAACACAAAAACAGATCTGCTATATACTGCTTACACAACAGAGCCAGGACAAATATTTCTGCTAAGACATACACAGACATGCTGCAACAAGCATGTAAATTGATGTAGACAGGTGGACCTGAGGAGGAGCAAACTGATGGCTTACAGCAAACCAATGAAGGAAAACTATTTAATTGTTAGAAGCATAAAGCCAAAAGCATAGTTTCATCTTCCACATTCCACTCCAGCTTGCAGACTGTCTGTGTGATGTATTTTTCGTCATCTGCTGACTTGTGTGTGGACAGCAAGTGATTTGAGCCCCTAAAAAGACATGGTGATGTAAAAAATAAGAAATGGGAGGACAAAATATATTCCAATGCATTTACTTTCTTTCACAAAAGGGTTGTGTTCCCTGAGAAACTTTCCGTTCCGCTTGCAAAATCTTTGGGGTCCCACAAGAAACTTTGAATTCGCTCGCAAAGTACTCAAAAGTTTTGTGAGTGAACAGCAAAGTTTCTCGGGGAATACAACACATTTTCAAGAGAACGCAAAGTCATCTAATTGTTCACTTCCCATCTCATATCTTTTTACATTGCTGTGCCCCTTTAGGGGCTTCGTAAGAATGCGCCTATCCATGTTAACGGTCAAAGAACTATACTTTGAAAGGTTACACCAATTTTTTTTCAGTGTGTCAGCTCACACTATGAAGAACACAAGACAGCTTGCTGACAGATTACATACAAAATAAAGAACCATATCAGCTTGCACCGCATAGTTTCATGACTAAACTTCAAGTTATTTGTGGTCAGCATGTTGGTGATTTTGCTGAACACAGTCTGGCATCCAGAGCAGGTGTTCACCAGAGTAGGTGCAGTGCAATCCGTTTATGTAGTACATCTGTCTGGTACGTCAGCTTTTTGCTCTTCCTTCTCTGTTTCAGAAAACAATGACATCCAGACTCTCTATGAAGAGCTGAGCACAATTAATTTGCTGCTGAAAGGATATTGTGAGATATTGCTTTCAGGTCTACTCTATGGCAACAGCTGAGAAACTCGACAAAAAGCATGGGGGTGTTCAACAAGATATAATGAACTGATGTGTTTCCCTTTCTTTTATCACACACTCCACATACAGACAAACTACACACAGCTAGAGAATACACTGAATTATTTTTAAATCAACATTCTATATATGTAATATACAGTGATATATGTGTTGTACGTGAGGAAGTTTTCACAAAGGCTTTCAGTAACAGTAAGAGTTTTGAGTCAAAAAACATTTGTTTTCTTTAGCAGTGAATTTTTATGTTGTTTTGAAATAACTCCAATACTGTCTTAAATTGGAAGGTTTTGTGAATTAAATATTAATAACTAAACTTTCAAGGAAATCATATTTGGTTTGGGTATTAGTTTTCTTAGGCAAAACCCCCTAATATTGTTCCTACTTTAGGTTTGCTCTTGTTAGGAATTCTGGGGGGAAAAAAACAGAATATCATAAAGATATGGGTGGGCTCTTTTGACTTGGGCGATAAACGGTTAAAGGCCCATTCACACCGAACGATAACTATAAAGATAACTATAATGTTAACTGTATAGCGTCCACACCAACATGATATTGTTCTGTTTGTTATATGCCATTTTAATTAAACCAAGCATTGCAAGTGCAACTCTACATCAAAAAAGGATATAAAATGGAGCTGGTTATGTGATGAAAAGGTCAAAATGTATTGGTTACAAATCATGCTGTATGGCAAAGTGTTTTGAGCCTTTATTATTAACTTATATAACCCTTTAATCATAATTTGTGTAAAAAGGAATAAAAGCTGTTTCTTTTTTACTGCCTTTATTTTTCATTTCAACTAGAAACTAGAAAATAAATACAGGTCAATTTTTGGAGACATGATTTGCGCAGGTTGTGAGCGCGTTGTTTGTGTTAGAGCTCCGTCGAATTGATTCATAATCCTTGATTTTCTTCTTAACACTCGCTTACAAACGAATACTTTCTATTATTTACAGCGTGTGAACATATCTCCGATACGATTCTCTATAAAAAACAATCGGATTGCTTTGATATCGCTACTTATATCCGAACTTCCGCTACTAGCCGTAGCCCGCTAGCATTGCACGCGTGGTAACTTATTTACACCCGGTAACCACTGAAACCTACAATTCGCCACCGTAGCACATCTGCTACAATGGCGAATAACTCTGATGTGTTTCTAATGTTACCTTTGAGTGCAGGTGAGGACACGTTCGAGCTGCATTCGGTGCAGTTGGAGTTGGAGTTGGAGTCGTTTGAGAAGCAGATTCGCGACCTACTAGACAGACAAGCCGTGCTGAGAGAGCGATGATCAGCACTTGAAACATCACGCGCCGATGCGCACAAGTCAGTGGATAGTAACCTTTTGACTCCGACCTGGTCTACTCCTTGTGTTTCTCTGCACAGGACCCAAGCACCCAGGACGCGATCATCATCCCTGGTTTCGTTCACTCCGGCACCGACACAGCACCATGGACCCTGGGTGTTTCCACAGCGGAAGACGCGAGCCAGGACCAGAGCTAGGACCTCTCCGCCCCTCCCGGTCTTCGAGATCTCCACCCAGAACCGCTTCTCCCTTCTTCGCGAGACGGAACGCGACGCTGTGGTCATCGGTACGTCCATCTTCCGGCATGTCCACGCTATCCCAGATAAAGTTGATCCACTTCCCTCATAAACTGATAACTCTCCTACCTCACATCTTCCTTCACTTTGTTATTTGCACTACCG
Organism: Gobio gobio; assembly: GCF_949357685.1. Classification (NCBI taxonomy): domain Eukaryota; kingdom Metazoa; phylum Chordata; class Actinopteri; order Cypriniformes; family Gobionidae; genus Gobio; species Gobio gobio. The sequence continues at coordinate 28,281,868 of NC_137101.1, read as the reverse complement.
ACTGTTTATCACAGTAACAACTGTTTACATATGCATCTTACACTGCCATATCTTAACTGGATTATGCTCATTTGCACTGCCGACTGTATTTATAGTACCAATGTTTACATTTGCATTTTTGCACTGTACTTCTAAATGTAATATGCAACCACTTTCCACTGCACTTTACACTTTTTTTTCCGGATAGCTCTGTCCATAATTTATTGCACTACCCTAATCCACTGCTATTCCTCATATTAGCCTAACATATTATTGTATACCTCTATCTGTAAAATTCTGTTTATAGTAATAGCCATCTGTATATTGTATTCATAGTTCATATTCACCTGTAAATTCTGTTTATAGTAATAGCCATCTGTATATTTATTCACTGTACATATTCACCTGTAAATTCAGTTCTGTTTATAGTAATAACGTCTCTCTATTTATACATATTTATACATATTCAGTACATATCCATGTCCTGCACTTACGCATCCATTGTATATCCTGCACTTGCTGCTATTGCACTTCTGGTTAGACCTAAACTGCATTTCGTTGCCTTGTACTTGTACTTGTGTAATGACAATAAAGTTGAATCTAATCTAATCTAATCTAATAAAGGCAAGGTAATCACTCACTGCTTTCCAGGTGCTCGTGTTCTCGATGTCGCTGCGCAGGTTCCCGAGATCCTGAACGGTGACGAGAGCATCGGAGCTGTCGTGCTGCACGCGGGAACGAACGACACCAGGCTGCGGTAGACGGAGGTTCTGAAGAAGGACTACAGGAGTCTGGTCGAGACGGTGCGCAGAACATCGCCTGAAGCAACGATCATCGTGTCTGGACCCCTTCGCACGTACCGACTAGGACATGAAAAGTTCAGTAGATTATTTGCTCTAAATGAATGGTTAATGTCATGGTGTAAAGAACAGAAGCTGCTCTTTGTAAATAATTGGAATCTGTTCTGGGAGCGACCTAGGCTCTTCCGTCCTGATGGCCTTCACCCCAGCAGAATCGGAGCGGCTCTTCTGTCGGACAACATCTCCAGGGCGTTACACACCATATATATGACTAGTAAGTCAGAGTCCAAATCACAGTCTTTGCTGTCCTAACTTAATTGACATAAGTACCAATGTAGAACATTATATAGAAACTGTGTCTATTCCTCGTTTAGTGAGGTCAAACATTAAATCTACTGTAGGATCTAGGAAAAATCTAATTGTGATTAAACCAGAAAATCTCAATATTAGTGAACAAAAACAATTTCTAAAACTAGGTCTTCTAAACATTAGATCGCTCACACCTAAGGCGGTTATTGTAAATGAAATGGTCACAGATAATAGTTTTGATGTACTTTACCTTACTGAAACCTGGCTTAAGCCAAATGATTATTTTGGTCTAAATGAGTCTACTCCACCAGGATACTGTTATAGGCATGAGCCCCGTCTGATTGGTCGTGGCGGCGGTGTTGCAACAATCTATAGAGATATGTCACAGGTCGGAGCGGACCGCGTGAGTCCCGCTCCTCCCTTATTTTTCACCTCGGGGAGCTTCCCAGCGATACCCCAGACGACCAGACACACGAGGACACTGGAGTAAAGTTTAAAATTACAAGTCTTTATTAATTTACTTAAAATTGGGGGGAAGGGAAAGTGAGGGGGCTAAAATCCAAGAGGACTGGAGAGTGAGGACACCGCCTCAGAGCTCAGACTATCATTAGCGTAGATGCCGTTCTTCTGATGATGTAACGAGTACATCAGGTGTTATGGGAAGTGTTCCCGGTTCCGGCTGACCTAGTTAATGCAGCCTAGCAATCATTTCATTGAAAAAGTGTTTTATGTGTATGCCACAGTAAAGAGATGTGTTTTTAGTCTAGATTTAAACTGACAGAGTGTGTCTGCTTCCCGAACAATGTTAGGAAGACTGTTCCAGAGTTTAGGTGCTAAATAGGAAAACGATCGACCGCCTGCAGTTGATTTGGATATTCTCGTCCCTGAAGCGCTGGTATAGCGAAGAACCAACGAGAAGGACGTTGCTGCTACACCACCCCGGCGGCTTTCACTGTCCGCTGTCTCTGGCTCTCCCACGCTCACTCTCCGCGGTGGGGCCACTCATTTTCCTAGTTTCAACGTCACAAGGCTCACAGATGATAAACTTCCGATGAATTTGTTACTGTATACGTTTCTCAGGGTACTCACACATTGATCAACCCGTGTGCTCGTCTTGTTCTCTCTTCCAGTGTCTGGCTCGCGTCCTGGCCGCTGTGCTCTCTCTCCCGAAGGGATTTGCTCATTAGCACTTCCGGCAACTGTCCTGCATGTAACTTCTCAGAATCGGACACACACTTGAAACTTGAATCACAATGCAAAACTCAGTCTGTATTATACTCAGCCTCGTCTCTTTTCTTCTCTTTATAGCTCTCCGGATCTTTGATCACTCAGTCCACAATATCCACCTTGTGTTATCCTTTGTTTGCCCAGATGCCCAGATCCTCTCGCCGCAACGGCTGGAAGCGGCTACAACCACGCTCAGCTTGAGCCCGACCCGGAACTAACAGCTGCGGCTGTGTGTGACCGCTGCAACGACTGACCCCGACTGACTTCTGGAGGCCCTCTTTGTACTCCTCCTACCTCCCCTTCACCCAATCCGGAGATCGCGCTGTTTATTGGAGCACCTGCCGCCGATTCTCTATGATTTTTGGCGTGGGGACGGGAACCCGGAAGTAGTGGTGTTTGATCCGGGCGGAACAAATCTCTGCCACTATGGTTCCGCCCCAGGAAAAGTCACACCGTGACAGATATTCTTAATGTTACTCAGAAAACAGGTCACAGGTTTAATTTGTTTGAAGTACTAGTGCTAAATGTTACGCTCTTAGATGTAAGAAAGAAATCCGTATTATCTCTAGCCTTGGCTACTGTATATAGACCTCCAGGGCCCTATGCTGATTTCCTAAAAGAGTTTGCAGACTTTCTCTCAGATCTATTGGTCAACGTCGATAAAGCATTAATTGTTGGATATTTTAACATACACGTAGCAGTGATGCGCGGGTCAATGTATAAACAACCCGCACCCGACCGACGTTTTCAACTAACCCGCCCGCAACTCGGACCGCAAAAAAAAAAAAGAAAATATTGTACCCGACCCGCTTCCTGACCCGCATTTTTTAAAAGTAGTAAATGCTCATCGTAAAAAAATTTTCAGGCCCTGACGTGGTGTGCTCAGAGGTGCAGCAGCGAGAGCAGGAAGTTCTTGAGGCGGCCCATCATTTTCCATTTCAGCTCCAGATGCATATTATTGATGAACGCGATGTTTATGTTTCGACCCGGCTTGAAGAATTCATCAGCCCACATTTGGAAAACATTTGGAAAAGTGTGAAAGCCCTTAGGAGCGCAAACTGTTATTTTTCTGAATGCTGTATGATATAGCCTAGTGTTATGTAATACAGGCTTGATTTATTCATTTATTTCGTTTAATTTTCTTAACAATTAAGATGCTGCATGTGTTTATCCAGTCTAATCGAAGTGTGCGTCTCTCCCCCGACTTTCCCAACAAAAATCCCGCCCCCTCTCAAAAAATACATAAAACTGACTTTAAATGCGTTTAAAAGTAGCCTATTAAAATGGTACAATGGCATTGCTCAGTTCAACGTTTTGGGAAATCGGGCATTTTGTCCCGCGTCAGCATTTATTCAAAAGTTAATAACGCTCAACATTCAAAAGGTAAATAAGGATTTATTGACGATCCGACCGACCGTGACCCGAATATCATTAAAAATATTTTTGGATGACTCGTAACCGCGGGTAACCGCGGGTGGCCGCTCACCCGCTCATTTTGGATCAACCCGCGCATCACTGACACGTAGATAACACAAATGATGCGTTAGGGGCTGCGTTTACAGATCTATTAAATTCCTTTGGGGTCAAGCAAAACGTCACTGGTCCCGCTCATCGTCTTAATCACACACTAGATTTAATTATATCACAGGGAACCAACCCAACCGATATAGATATTATACCGCAAAGTGATGATGTCACTGCCCATTATATGGTAACTTGCATACTGCGTACAGCTGAAATCTGTCATGTTGCGCCACGTTATCGACCAGGCAGAACAATCCTTCCAACCACTATAGATAAATTCTCAAATAGCTTACCTGATCTGTCTCAGCTGCACAGTGAACCCAAACAAACAGATTAACTAGAGGAAATGACTAGCAGTATGAGCACCATTTTCACTAGTACATTAGAATTTGTTGCACCAATTAGATTAAAAAAGGTTAGAGAGAACACTAAAGCACCATGGTACAACAGTGCTACACATGTTATCAAGAGAGAAACTCGTAACTTAGAGCGTAAATGGAAACAAACTAATTTAGAGGTCTTTAGAATCGCGTGGAAAGATAGTATGTCATGTTATAAAAAGGCCCTAAAAGCAGCCAGGGCTGAGCATCTCCGCAAACTAATATAAAATAACCAAAATAATCCAAGGTTTTTATTTAACACGTGGCTAGACTAACAAATAAACAAGCATCGCCTGAGCAAAATACTCCGTTACAGTTTAGTAGTAATGATTTTATGAATTTCTTCACTGAGAAAATAGAAAGCATCAGAAACAAAATTGTAAATGTACAATCTTTAATGATGTCTTATGATTCAACCGCAATTATCGCCCCTCAAGAACTACTACACCGCTTTACAACTATAGGACAGGAAGAGCTAAATAAACTTATCATTGCATCTAAACCAACAACATGTTTATTAGATCCAATACCCACTAAACTACTGAAAGAGTTGTCACCTGTAGTGGAAGAGCCTCTTCTCAATATTATTAACTCGTCTTTATCTTTAGGTCATGTTCCAAGAATATTCAAGTTGACAGTCATAAAACCTCTCATTAAGTAGCCACAATTAGATCATAATAACCTAGCAAATTACAGACCAATTTCAAATCTTCCATTTATGTCTAAAATACTAGAAAAAGTTGTGTCCGCTCAAAAGAAAATGATATCTATGAAAAATTTCAATCAGGATTCAGGCCGCATCATAGCACAGAAACTGTGCTCGTTAATATCACCAATGATTTACTTCTAGCTTCTGACCAAGGCAGTATCTCAATACTAGTTCTACTCGATCTTAGTGCTGCGTTCGATACTATAGATCATAAAATACTCTTAGATCGACTTCAAAATTACACTGGTGTTCAGGGACAGGCATTAAACTGGTTTAGATCGTACTTATCAGACCGCTACCATTTTGTCTGTCTAAATGGGGAAAAATCAAAGATAACGTCAGTAGACTATGGGGTGCCGCAAGGATCCGTGTTAGGCCCTCTGCTATTCTCAATATATATGCTGCCACTTGGTAATATTATAAGAAAACATGGAATTAATTTCCACTGTTATGCTGATGACACTCAATTATATATTTCATCACGACCAGATGAAAACGCGAAATTATCTAAACTGACAGCGTGTGTTGAAGATATTAAATACTGGATGACGTGTAATTTTCTGCTATTAAATTCAGATAAAACAGAGGTATTACTTATTGGTCCTAAAAACTGCCCACAAAACCTCTCACAATACAACTTTAACTTGGAAGGATGTCCTGTCACTTTATCCACTACAGTAAAAGACCTGGGTGTTATATTAGACCGCAACTTGTCTTTCGAAAATCATATTTCATATGTTACAAGAACGGCATTTTTCCACCTTAGAAACATTGCTAAGCTACGTAACATGTTATCTATTTCGGATGCAGAAAAGTTAGTTCATGCATTTATGACCTCGAGACTAGATTACTGTAATGCTTTATTAGCTGGTTGTCCTACATCATCAATAAACAAGCTACAGTTAGTCCAAAACGCAGCTGCTAGAGTTCTTACTAGGTCAAGAAAATATGATCATATAACACCAATTTTATCATCTCTACACTGGTTACCTATTAAGTTCCGTATCAATTACAAAGTATTGCTACTGACCTATAAAGCCCTAAATGGTTTAGCTCCAGTATATTTAACGGATCTTCTATCGCCCTACAATCCATCGCGCTCTTTAAGATCACTAAACTCGAGGCTTCTGGTCATTCCTAGGATATCTAAGTCCACTAAAGGAGGGAGGGCATTTTCACATTTAGATCCTAAACTCTGGAATAGTCTTCCTGATATTGTTCGAGGTTCAGACTCGCTGTCCCAGTTTAAAGCTAGATTAAAGACGCATCTCTTTAGCCAAGCATTCACATTATAATTACCTTTTATACTACAGTTAAATCGGATCAAAATCATTAATATTCTGAACAGCAGCTATGCTAATTATTTCCCATCTGCTTTTCTGTTGTTATCTCGGGACACTAGTCCCGAGGTAAATAGTTCGTCAGCTCCAGTTTGTATCCAGCCTCTCATGGAGACTTCAGATGCCCCAACACCTGTGACTAGACGACTCGACGCCTGTGAAGAGACAATTCAACGCCAGCGTTGTTATGGCCTAAATTAATACATGATTGATTAACTTTTTCTAACATTTTTCTTTAACATTCTCTTTCTAACATTTTTCAATGTACGTTTATGAAATGCACTTTCTGTAAAGCTGCTTTGAAACAATGTGTATTGTGAAAAGCGCTATTCAAATAAATTTGAATTGAATTGAATTGAATGATTTCCCAATGAGCCAATTTTGCAATAAAATGATATTTCTGTAATGGCTGATGGGTAAACAAGTCAGTACAATAAAAACACATTGTCACATGTGCAAGGCAATTTGTTTTAAAAACACTGCTGTTATACTTGAAACTTCCTTCACATCCTGATAGAATCAATAATATAAATGGTCTAAATTTTAAAACATATATATATATATATATATATATATATATATATATATATATATATATATATATATATATATATATATATATATATATATATATATATATATATATATATATTCTGTGCAAGTCTCAGGACTAAAAAAATGTTCATCCAATCATTGCATTCGGTCTGAATTGTATTCTGCCTGTCAACATGTATTTCCATATCTCCGCACACCCTGCAGCAGCCGCCTTTACAGTTGCTTATGCTACAGAGCTTATGCTGCATTCACTGCATCAAAACCCTAATTAATAGTTGATTACTATATATATAGTTAAATGCTCCATCATGGTGCTTTTAACAGTATGACAACTAGCCCTTGCCTCCCCTATATCGTCTTTGGCCATTAATTTCTATTGGACACTATTCATTTCTATATCTTTATAAATCTTAATATTTTTCTTTCTATTCCTCACACAGCAATTCCAATATTTTGACATCCGGTTGAAGGGGTACGCTGGCGCGCTGTGGCTACCGCTCCGTTCTCCGGACTATTGTTTTAGATTATTTTTAGTGCAACAAATTGCATTTTTTAATGTGCAACGACGAGTTACAATTGGATTGCATTTCCCTCTCTGCGGTGATGTCGAATCGTGGGTTATCTGGTGGATTACTGCTTTTATCTCTGGGCGTTGTTGGGATTGTTTATCTTAACGGAGTGACTGAGGACGTGTACAGCAAAACAGCGGTCGTCGGCGTGAATTTCATCGGCATGGATTCCACTGGCATGGCCCTTAGGTACACTGCACGCCAGCTGTTGAATCTTAAGTGGAACTGTGTGCTGGGGAATGACTCGCGTATGCGCTGTGATGCAGCGGGAATACTACGACCAAAGCGATACCTTCATCGATCATCACGAAGTAGGTCTAACATCCTTTTGACATCCACAAACTATGTCACTAGTCCGACAGTTTTGCGTAAACCACGAAAGATACCATGGAGACCTACTGGTGTTAATTTTAATAATCTGATTGCAGTAAAACGAAATGAGACCTCGTCAGACTCACCGGCTTCTACGAGTCTGCTTAAATCGATGCTAATAAACGTTCGTTCTATAAATAACAAGGCTTCGTTGTTGGCAGATATAATTACAGACTACAACCTGGATATTATATGCTTAACAGAAACCTGGCATAAGGAATCAGATGGTCTTCTTTTTAATGAGCTGACCCCAAACGGCTACGGATTATGTGACTCCCCGCGATCCTCTGGCAGAGGTGGTGGCATCATTGTGATGTATAAACATCCACAAAACCTGTGTCCGGTGGCTGTTCCTCAGTTTCAGTCTTTTGAAAGTCTTGTTTTGAGTATTTGTGCACCGATATCTACTGTTATAGCAACTATCTACAGGCCTCCAAAGAGAAATAAGGATTTTATAACAGATTTTGCTGATATGCTATCTGTGTTGGTCCTTAAATTTGAGCGAGTTCTGATTGTGGGGGATTTTAACATTCACATGGACAATATACACTGTTCAACCACAAGAGACTTTGCATCTTTATTGGAGTGCTTCGAGCTACATCAACTTGTGGATTCTCCCACTCACAATAAGGGCCACATTTTAGATCTTGTAATCTTAAATGGATCGTTTGTTTCTCACCTATGTACCACAGAGTTAGGTCTGTCTGACCATCGGGCGATCTTCTTCAATATTGACTGTCCTGTTAAAAAAAAAAACTTTCCACGCACTATAAGCTATCGTAAATGGAGATCCATTGAGCCTCTCGAGTTTTCTGATTATATAAATTCTTCATCTCATTGTGGTCTACTATCTGAGGAGTTGAATGACAAAGTAACGGACTTATACTCGATTTTATCTACTGGGTTGGACAGATTTGCTCCTTTAAAGTCTCGATCTGTCTCATTTGTACGAAATGCACCGTTTTTTACTGATGAACTGCGATCCTACAAGGCTCATTGCCGAAAAATTGAGCGCAGATGGCGTATGTCTGGCTTAACTGTCCACCGCCAGGCCTGGAAAGACAGTCTGGTTGAGTATAAGGGACAAATTGTATCTGCTAGGTCAGATTATTTCTCACAAATGATTACAAGTCAGCAAAACAACCCAAAGCAACTTTTTCTATCGATAAACAATCTCCTAAATAGGAATAATATGTTCGATGTGCCCGCTTCAGCTCATCTATGTAACAGGTTTTTACAGTTTTTCAACAGCAAGATTGAGGACATACGTAATCATATTGTCACTGTACAGGTGCCATCAGTCAACGCATCAAATGGTTATGTATTTACTGGTGTTCCACTTTCCAACTTTCCTACTTTGGACTCACAGTCTTTGTGCAACATTGTCTCAAGTATGAAAGCAAGCACTTCTGTTGTTGACCCCATACCAACTAGTTTGTTTAAGTCATGTTTTGAATCTCTCTGTCCTGCTGTACTGAGTATAGTCAATGATTCTCTGACTACTGGTGTGGTACCAGCTGCACTTAAAATTGCTGCTGTTACCCCAGTACCAAAGACAAATAATGCTGATTTTGAGAACCTTACAAATTTTCGACCCATCTCTAACCTTCCTTTTCTTTCTAAAATCTTAGAACAAGTTGTGGCTTCTCAATTAAGAGCTCACATGACTGTTAACGGACTATTTGAGCCCCTTCAGTCTGGTTTCCGTAAGTTGCACAGTGCTGAAACAGCACTGGTAAGGGTTTTAAATGATTTGTTAATTGCCTCAGATTCTGGTCATATATCTATATTGATTCTACTTGATCTCAGTGCGGCATTCGACACCATTGATCATTGTACTTTACTCTCACGTCTTGAGCATGTTTTTGGTGTCTCTGAGATTGCTTTGAATTGGTTCAAGTCTTATCTCTCCGACCGTAAACAATTTGTTGTATTTGGGGGTTCAAGATCTGAAGTCGGGGTTGTGAAATCGGGTGTTCCTCAAGGATCAATACTTGGTCCATTACTCTTTAGTCTGTATATATTTCCCCTAGGTCAGCTTTTAAGGTCGCTTGGTCTTAACTTTCATTTTTATGCTGATGATACGCAGATATATGTACACTCAAAATCTGATGTAAATGTTGAGATTTCAACTCTGTCTCAAAGTATCTCTGAGGTAAAGAAGTGGATGTCTGAGAACTTTCTTTGCCTAAACAGTGATAAGACCGAAGTCATGCTGATTGGTTCACCACATCAGTTACGTAGAATGGAGCTGCCATCCTTACAGGTGGATGACTCCATTGTACAGTTTAAAGACAAATTAAAAAATCTGGGGGTGATACTTGATCCCAACTTAACGTTCGACTTACAGGTTAGAAACACTATTAAAGTATCCTTCTTTCACCTCAGAAATATCGCCAGATTGTGCCCAATGTTAACTTTTACTGTGGCAGAAAAGCTAATTAACACATTTGTCTTTTCGCGCATTGATTATTGTAACTCCTTGCTGGCTGGAATTTCAAAGACAAATCTCAACAAATTACAGTTGGTACAAAATTCCGCTGCACGCATCTTAACTGGAGCTAGTGTAAGAGAGCATATTACACCTATTCTTAAATCACTGCACTGGCTGCCAGTTAAATTTCGTATTGATTTTAAAGTATTACTTCTGACCTACAAAGCACTAAACAATTTGGCACCACAATATTTGACTGACCTTTTGACACCATACACCCCAGTTCGAAATCTTAGATCCATCAATGCAGGTCTTTTATCGGTCCCTGTAACTCGCCTAAAATCTATGGGAGATAGGGCTTTTTCGAATCTTGCGCCTAAACTCTGGAATTCCTTGCCTGTAGAGTTACGAAATGCAAATTCCTTGCACATTTTTATATCCAGCTTAAAAACATTCTTGTTTAGGGAAGCGTTTGTGTAATTTTATTTTAAGTTGTTTTTAGTTGTATTATATTTTCTTTTTGTACTATTTATTTTTCATATATATGTGTGTGTGTTTATGTATGTATGTGTATGTACATGTATGTGTATGTGTGCATGTATGTATATGTATATATATATATATGCACATATTGTTATATTCTGTTGTGATTTTATGTTCTTATGTACAGCGCTTTGAGAAGTTGCCTTTAAAGGCGCTATATAAAATAAAGTTATTATTATTATTATTATTATTATTATTTTGAATATGCCCCATGGGTCACATGGACTACTTTTATGATACTTTTAACGTGCTTTTTTGCCATTTTTGAAGCTTCACTTTATTGACTTTCATAATATGGAAAAGAGTGGTCAGGATATTGACCACAATTCACATTTTATGTTAAAAGAAGGAATAGAACATAGCATGGGGTTGAGTAGTAATCAGACCCATTGCACAGTCATTAATGACACTTGTTTGAATTACACAACACTCACTTAATATAATTATAATTTATGTCGGTGATTTTAAATGTAAATAAAAAATGTAATGTGAGTTAGAATTGCAGCAGTGTTTTAAGTGTTGAACCCTTCAGATAATTTAGTACTGTTCTGCTTTTCTTGATTTATGCAGAACAACTTTCCATTCATTACCACTGTGCAATTAACATCTATTCAACAAATGTGTAAAAAAGCTCTTGAAGGATCATAATGAAGAACCACTGGTGCTATGTATCTCAGCACTTCAGTCAGCAATAGGCTTTAGAAGGGAATTTCACAGTGGCTGAGTAACACAGAATCACATGAATTATAAAATAAATACAGCAAATGCATCTTATGTCCTTTTTACCCAGTTTCTGACAGACTAACCTGAAAGTAGTCAAAGCAGGAGGAATTGTACTGCCATACAATAGTTGCCATACTTTATCCACTTTGACTTTAAACTCTTTATGGATCTGTTCTTGCTACGTGTTATCGCTTCAGCTGTCATACATAAAATGTTCATGTTAGTTATAAACTGATACAATATCAATGTATGGACAGGTACTACATATAATCTTCCTCTTTTTGAAACCTTTGCATGACAGCCTTCGCTCCCCACGTGCATCAGTGAGCCTTGACTGTCCATGACCCTGTCTCCGGGTCACCACTGTTCCTTCCTTGGACCACTTTTGATAGATACTGACCACTGCAGACCAGGAACACCACACAAGAGCTGCAGTTTTGGAGATGCTCTGACCCAGTCGTCTAGCAATCATAATCTGGCCCTTGTCAAACTCATTAAAAACCTTATGCTTGCCTATTTTTCCAGCTTCTAACACATCAACTTTGAGGACAAAATGTTCACTTGCTGCCTAATATATCACACCCACTAACAGGTGCTGTGATGAAGAGATAATCAGTGTTATTTACGTCACCTGTCATAATGGTATGTTTTTTTTTGTGGCTTTGGTGCATTTCTCAGATCACAATTCTCAAAACTACTTATTCAACCTCCACATCATCTAGTCACTTGTACACATCATAAAAGCAATTTCTCATTCCGTTGAACAACTTGCAAATACTTTGGTAAAGTCAATTGATTGTGTACAGTTGTCTGCTGTTTCCTAAATTTTCAATTGCTTATGTCATGTTTCTCGCATATAGTCCTATCCCTCAAAATATCTAGGCATTAGTTTGTTAAATGCAAAATGGTATAGTATATTTTCTATACATTTCTTTTCCATACATTTTTTTTCCATACAGACTTTTTCTTTGCAAATGTGTCTTGAATTGATGAATTGTAGAGGTGAATTTTAAATTTCACTAATGAAAGGAAATGCAAAGGTCTATACTCTACATCAACCAATGATCATCCAGCTCTCTAAAAGAGCCCGGAGGTGCATCTTATGAAGCTTCGTTTGGCAAGCATAGACAGAGCACAACACAGTGTTACAATTTCTGACAATGGAAGAAAAACAACGAAACAAAAAGGAAGAAGAGGAGAAAGGATGCGTGGTGGAAGGGTATATGGAAGCAAAACAGTGGACGAGGTAGAAGAGGTTTGTAGAGACGTTTCAGATTAAATAAGGGTGACTATCTAAATCATGACCTTATGGCCGAGGCGGGTCGAAAGGTGCAGCTTGTTGGGAGGATGTTGGGAGAACAACCATGTCCCCAATCATTCAAACCTTTGTAAACAGAACAGGTATGTAATCAGACAATGTTCACTATAATGTACTGTACTGTTCACTAAACATATACTGTTGACATACTGTAATGCTATATTTTACATTATAATACATTTTACATTATAAATATACTTTATGGAGACATAATGTAACACACACACGTACATATAGGCCTATACAGTATGTCAAGTCAAGTCAGCTTTATTTATATAGCGCTTTTAACAATGCAGATAGTTTCAAAGCAGCTTCACAGTGTTAAACAGGAAAATAATGCAACAGAATTTTTGCATGTGTGTGTGTGTGTGTGTGTGTGTGTGTGTGTTTGTGTGTATAGACTTGTCTTCTCGTTATATTGCAATGATATTGTACAATAATTTGTTGACTGACCAACACTAAAAGTGTAACTGTGAATCCTGTCCAGTCTTGTCCAGTCTAGAGTAATGTGTACATTTGTACTGTTGAAATGTATATGTCATATACAGTAAAGTGCAGTCTTGTACATTTTCAATCATTGTCATCAAAACCATAGGTATTAGGTACATAGGTACATACAGTTATACTGACAACATAACTAAGCATTTTGACTATCTTGTTTGAGAACAATGACACAAGGACTTGTCATTTTGAAGGCACTTTTCATTGACATAAATACTTTTGAGAGATGAACAAAGGATTTTGAGGAAGTTACAGACTATTGCAGGTAATCCATTGTGTGGTGCAGTTAGTACAAATTGTTTTGAGAAATGCATTTACTGGTTTGCAAATCTTAAGGATGATTCAAGAAATGAACCCAAGCGAAAAACTGTAAACATAGCAGCTGATGTTCAGAAAACTGACAAAAACAACAGAATTCTATATATAATATGTACAACCCCAAATCAGAAAAAGTTGGGACAGTATTGGGACCAGACAAAACATGAAATATTTTGTGTTCATATTGTCTGCAATGAAATACAAGTTAAAGTAAATTTAGAAATCACTTCTTTTTTTTTTTTTTTTTGCGTTTTCCATCCTGTCCCAACTTTTTCTGATTTGCTAGTCTGATTAAAAAAACAAGTGAGATTGTGAAAAGTGTTTTAAGTGAATTTATTTTCTACAGTCCACAGAGCCAAAAGTGGCCATACTTGAAAAACGCCCACCTACGAATACTAATGAGATCACATTGGCTCTTGAAATGTGTGGGCTCATCATTTGCCGTTAGGTCACTTTCAGAGACGGGTGTCAGGTCATAAAAGTAGCTTTCTTCAGAAACTTCAGCACATTTACAAGCATTTTTTTTATATTAGCAGGGGAGGATAGTGTGACATTGGACAAAAGGGAATAGTCTTCATCTTCCTCTCGCTATGCGTTCAGTGAAACAGCATTGGATTGGTAGAGAGAGTGAGAAATGAAAGAGTCAAGAAAGAGCTGTCTCCCTTAACACGCCGTTGCCGCTGTGAGGATCAGAGGAGACAGATTGACACGGGAATGAATCCGCCGAAGATGGGACAATTCCCTGAGGTCTTGTCAACAGCAGGATTAGACCCTCACTTCGCCTGCCGTTTCATGAAGCTTCTGAGGGGAAAAGAGGTAAATCGAGTGAGGGATGCCTTCCCAGTTCTGTCTGATTCCAAATAGGGCCCTTGACTCGACTGTGGCCCTGTACAGGGGCCACAAACACAGTCTTATCCTGTCATCGTTAATTGGCTGTCATACCTTTTTCCCAATGACCCAATTGCTACCTTGTACATTTTTTGCCTTCTTTTTCCCTGTCTGCTTTATTTGGTCCTTTTTTTTATTATATCAGAGTAGAAATGTCACTCATTTTTACATGGTTTGAGTATAACTATTTGAGTAGAGCTATTTGCCACTTGAAAGACGAGGTAAGGGCATGAACAGACAAGAACATGCCACAAGAATCACAGAGAGTTTGAAGGAATTTTTCTATTCTATTGTCTCATTCGCCTTCTTCACTCAAAAAAAAAATTCATGTCTAAACATAAGATTTATGTATTTTAATTGCATATACATTTTCCATGCATTTGGATTACATAATTGTAACGTAAACAAATTAATAAACTTAATGTGATTCATATATGTAAGTCATACATGAATGTAACAGGTAAGATTTATGTAATTGTATTGATAAACTGAATGTAATTAATATATACCAGTTATATGTGAACGAAACACGTACGATTTATGTAAAAGTGCACAGAAAAATGCCCATGTTAAATTAACACTTCCTAGTGTTCATGTGTGTGCTCACTACTGGGTTAAAGTACCATTGAAGCAGTGTTAAAGTTAATGAGAGAATTGAGTGATGATTGAGAATTAATGATGAACACCTGATGATAATGAGCAGAATCACTGAAGGAAAGAGAAACACAAGAACTACAACTGACTTCAGCCACAGCCTTAGATTAAATCAACTGAAGATAAAATAAGACATTAAATCTCTGAAGATATCAGTAGATGAGGATTAAACAACTTCACAAACAGCATTATCAGCTCCACGCATTACTAACCAGACTGACTTTATTTCTGTAATTTCTGTTTTAATGAAAATAATATTTTTGTTGGAAGTCACCATACTGGAGATCAGTGTCTGCTTTATTTGGGCTCTTGACCACTCATTTTATAACTTTAGTTTTTCCTCTGCCTCCTTTAATTGTGTGTTTATAAAGCACATTTGTTATTTCAAGGGAATCCAAGAGAAAATATTATCAGGTGATGTTGGCCATTTGTTGTGGCCTGAATCACTGCTCTAATTTAGAGGCTAATTTGCTGATTATAGAGGTAATGTGATATTAGTCAAGTTAGTCAAGATGGCGCCGCCGTGCTCGGTCGCCGTTCAGGTCGCTCCGCTAAGACTTTGCTTTTATTTATTATTCTACTCTCTTTTACTCTCTATTTTTTCCAACGGATCATCTGCTTTGATCTGTTACGACAGCAAAACACTTCTGGAAATTGGCTACCGCTACACTGACCTGTTTCAGGACACTTTCTCCAATCTTCCATCTGAGATTCGCCGGGACGCCGAGTTGAACAATGGCCACTCGAGTCGACGGCGAAGATTCAAAAAACACCGCGGGAAACGCGCTGGGATCCGCAACAGACTGAGAAAAAGAGCATTCAGTCCTCCTCTCCCGAGCATTTTGCTCGCAAATGTCCAATCCTTGGAGAATAAGATGGACGATCTTAGAGCCAGGATAAGTTTTCAACGGGACATGAGAGACTGCAACATCTATTGTCTGTCCGAAACATGGCTCACGCCAGCGGTCCCGGATACAGCTGTGACGCCGTCCGAGAACTTCTCTGTTTTTCGAATGGACAGAACAGCCGAGGCCGGGAAATCTAAAGGCGATGGAGTGTGTTTCATGATAAACAAGAAATGGTGCGATCCTAGGAACATCTCCATTCTTTCGCGATCCTGCTCGCCTCACTTGGAACATTTAACTCTCAAGTGCCGGCCTTTCTACCTACCGAGGGAGTTTTCCTCGGTCATCGCCACTGCCGTTTATATTCCACCACAGGCAGACACGGGGCTGGCTTTATCTGCCCTCCATGATGTGACCAGCGGCTTCATAAACAAACACCCCGACGCTGCTTTCATCGTCGCGGGTGATTTTAACAAAGCTAACCTAAAGAAAGTATTGCCAAACTTTCACCAGCATGTCTCCTGTCCCACACGAGGAGCAAACACACTGGATCATTGCTACTCTCCGTTTAAGAACGCCTACAAAGCTCGTTCACAGCCAGCTTTTGGCAAATCGGACCATGCCGCCATTTTCCTCACACCGGAATATAAACAAAGGCTCGTTCAAGAGCCCCCGGTGAGGAGGGAAGTCAAACGCTGGTCATCCCATTCAGAGATCACGCTACAGGCAGCTCTTGATGACGTCGACTGGGACATGTTCCGCGCGAGTTCTGAAGACGTCAGCGAGTTCACAGAAGTGGCGCTCTGCTTTATTAACACACTGACAGAGCAAGCCACACAAACAATAACTATAACGTCCTTCCCTAATCAGAAACCGTGGGTGGACAGTTCAATTCGCACTGCAGTAAACTCGCGCACCACCGCTTACAATGCCGGTCTCCTAACGGGGGATATGAGGGAGTACAAAGCTTCATGTTACGCCCTCCGGCGCGCCGTTAAAGCCGCAAAACTCCGCTATAAAGACCGAGTGGAATCTCATTTCCAACTCAACGACTCCCGGCGGATGTGGCAGGGACTGAGAACCATCTGTGCTTTTGGAACTAAATCCTCTGCAGAGGTGAGAGCTGATCCGTTACTGGTGAACGAGTTAAACTCTTTCTACGCTCGCTTTGATGGTAATCGCGGCAGCGCGACTCCGGCGAGTGACGCGTCAGAGAGAGTCCCTCAGAGCAGCAACGGTCACGTGATCTCTGTCTCGGAGGACGAGGTTCGGAGGGCACTCAAACGTGTGGATGTCAGGAAAGCTGCTGGGCCGGATGGTATTTCAGGTCGTGTTCTGCGGTCCTGTGCTGATCAGCTCGCAGTGCTCTTTACATCCATATTTAACGAGTCCCTTGCTACATCTGTTGTCCCCACCTCCTTCAAACGATCCTCCATCATCCCTGTACCTAAGATCAGTAAACCCTCTTGCCTAAATGACTATCGTCCAGTGGCTCTCACATCTTTAGTCATGAAGGTCTTTGAGAGACTCATTAAAAACAACATTTGCTCCTCCATTCCTGACACTTTGGACCCTCTTCAGTTTGCCTATCGTCCCAATAGATCGACTGAAGATGCCATTTCTCACGTCCTTCACTCCTGCCTCACTCACATCGACAGCAAAAGTGGGAACTATGTCAGGCTGCTATTTATTGACTATAGCTCAGCCTTTAACACCATAGTTCCCATTAAGCTAACACACAAACTCCTGGATCTAGGCCTGAATTCTTCTCTCTGCCTCTGGATTGAAGATTTCCTCACTGGCAGACCCCAGGCGGTGAGAGTAGGCCAGTTCACCTCCACCTCCATCACCCTGAGTGTTGGAGCTCCACAGGGCTGTGTGCTGAGTCCCCTGCTCTACTCTCTCTACACCCATGACTGTTTGTCCACACACAGCTCCACCTCTATCATCAAGTTTGCTGATGATACTGTTGTCCTGGGTCTCATCTCCAACAACAATGAGACGGCATACTTGGACGAAGTGGAGCAACTGACATCATGGTGCCAGGACAACTGTCTCTCTCTGAATGTTAACAAGACCAAAGAACTGATTGTGGACTTCAGGAAGAGACAGCATCGGTCATACTCCCCTCTCATGATCAGCGGGACACCGGTAGAGAGAGTGAGCAGCTTCAAATACCTGGGTGTGAACATCTCCGAGGATCTGACCTGGACTACACACATCCAGACACAGGTGAAAAAAGCCAGGCAAAGACTGTACCACCTGCGCCAGCTGAGGAAATTCAGGGTTTCACCAGCCATCCTGAAAACTTTCTATCGAGGGGCGATAGAAAGTGTCCTGACTCAGTGCATCACAGCGTGGTACGGGAACAGCACCAGTCACGACTGCAAAGCCCTGCAAAGAGTGGTGCGCTTATCCGAGCGCATCTCAGGCTCAGCTCTCCCGTCTCTGCAGGACATCTACACCAAACGCTGCAGAGGTAGAGCTACTAAAATCATCAGAGACATTAATCACCCTGCAAACTCTCATTTCACCCTGCTGCCATCTGGTAAGCGCTTCCGTAGCCTGATGGCAAAGACTGAAAGACTCAGGAGGAGTTTCTTCCCCCAGGCCATCAGACTCCTGAACTCAGTCACGTGACTTCACTTCACCCCGCACACGCATAAACATACAGTTTAAACATTAACATCCACATACTGCAATTGCACTGCACTTTACGTTCCTATTGTTACTGCGTAACAACCTGTAATAAACCTTGCACATTATACTTCTTTATATATACATATTATATATTTTATGTTAACCACTTATTTTTAAGTCTACAGTTTATCTCACTTATCATATCCACATATTTT
This sequence comes from Gobio gobio, assembly GCF_949357685.1. NCBI lineage: Eukaryota > Metazoa > Chordata > Actinopteri > Cypriniformes > Gobionidae > Gobio > Gobio gobio. The sequence continues at coordinate 28,263,025 of NC_137101.1, read as the reverse complement.
TTATATTTTTATTTTTATCTTATTTCCTATTTTTATCTTTTACTTGATTTATTTATAATTCTACTTATGTTAATACTTTTTATTCTAATTTTATTCTATTTCTATTTTAATTTCTTGTAACTGTTATTTGCACTGTCCATGGAGCGGACCTGTTTACATTTCACTGCCAGTTGTATATTGTGTATATAACTGTGTATGTGACAAATAAAACTCTTGAATCTTGAATCTTGAATCTTGAATATTAATTGTGTTGTATTCATAGTATTAGCCATGTGATTCTACAGCACAAGATACAGGACGGTTGTGTTAATTGAATAATATCCAGATAAAAAAAAATAAAAAAAGTGCACAAAAGGTTTTAATCTACGGCATTACTTAGACACACACAGACATCATGAATCAGCGTATGAATCTCTACAATGGTGACAAAAAAAATTCAGATAAACAGATCAACTTTGAACATAAAACAAGCAACTAAAATGTCACAACAAAAACAGCAAAAGTAAAAGCAATTGGTAAGTATCAAAGAAAATTTGTCACAATTCAGATGCATAATTTATTCATGCCGCAATGCATGCTGGGACACATGGGGGGGAGTGATTGGTGGTTCCCAACATGCACTGCAGCTTGAAGCTTTTAATTGATTGTCACCATTGTTGAGATTCATACATTGATTCTTGATGTCTGTGTATATCTAAGCAATGCCATAGATTTAAATCCTGCATATTATTCGATTACCACAACGGTGCTATAACTCGTGCTGTAGAATCATATGGCAACTATTATGCATAAAACAAAACTATTAACACAGTACCACAATAACCAGAGGATTAGACTCCGAATGAGACCAGTGATTTAGCCACACGATGTCATTAACAATATATAAATAGCCAACATCACCAGACAAGATATTCTCTTGGATTCCCTTGCCATAACAAATGTGCTTTATACACAGTTAAAAGAGCCAGAGAAAAAGTTAAAGACTTAAGGATCAAGAACCCAACTAAAGCAGACACTGATCTCCAGCATGGTGACTTCAAACAAAACTATAAACAGAAAAAATGACAGAAATAAAGTCAGTCTGGTTAGTAATGCGTGAAGCTGGTAATGCTGTTCGTGGAGTTGTTTAATCCTCATCTGCTGAGATCTTCAGATTTAATGTCTTCTTTTATCTTCAGTTGATTTTATCTAAGGCAGTGGCTGAAGTCAGTTGTAGTTCTTGTGTTTCTCTTTCCGTCAGTGATTCTGCTCATTATTATCAGGTGTTCATCATTAATTCTCAATCATCACTCAATTATCTCATTAACTTTAACACTGCTTCAATTGTACTTGAACCCCGTAGTGAGCACACACATGAACACTACGAAGGGTTAATTTAACGGGCGTTTTTCTGTGCACTTTTACATAAATCTTAGCTGTTTCATTTACGTATGACTTACATATAAGAATCACATTCAATTTATCAATACAATTACATAAATCTTACCTGTTACATTAATGTATGACTTACATATAAGAATCACATTAAGTTTATTAATTTGTTTATGTTAAAATTATGTAATCTAAATGCATGGAAAATGTATCTGCAATTAAAATACATAAATCTTATGTTTAGACAAGATTTTTTTTGAGTGTATAATGAATGGCAAAACTCCACTGACTGCATAGATCTCTGTGGCTAAAACCTTTTTTTATGTGATGCTGTCAAGAAGAGCTGGATCCAACAAAGCAACCAAAGAAAAGAAAAAAAAATTTTCTGTGTCTCATAGCCAATTACGATGTGTCAAGTTTGAATATTTACAACTTCAGAAGAGATTTGAATTCTGCGGTGGTGGGAAATAACATGTGCAGTGAATAACAACTCTAAATAGCTTAACTCACACTTACTTTTATTTTCAAAAAAAAATAAGAAAAAGAACATTCTTTATTTACTCACCATCATGTCGTTCTAAATCGTCTTGGTTACGTATGTAACCCTCGTTCCCTGAGGAGGGAACGGAGACGTACGTCAGTGACTGACGAATGGGGGTTTCGCCTAGAAGCCAATTACCTTCGAGGTGTTTAACAGCGCCCAATGGCGTGCCAATGCCATGGGCAATGCAGAATTTGCATAAGTAACTCCGCCCCACCGCGTGGGTATATAAGGAAGTACGGTGCCAACATCGCATTATGTATCTGCTGCGGAGCCAAGATCTGAACTCCGCGTTCCAGCAGCACAGCTGATGTGGCTGAGGAACGTACGTCTCCGTTCCCTCCTCAGGGAACGAGGGTTACATACGTAACCGAGACGTTCCCTTTCGTTCAGTCACTCCGACGTACGTCAGTGACTGACGAATGGGGGTTCCAATATAACCGCGCCACTCAGCTGTCGTCCAGTGCCCTGCGTAAGTGTGAGATCCCGCCACTTAAGGCCGTAGGACTCCCACTTATCACAGGATTACCAAGGTACACTGGGAAGCATATCCCAGTGAGGGAATGCCAAAGATGCCTACCCGTGGGGAGGACTTAGAGAGTACACATATGACCCGCTGTGGGCTGCATATGGAAGAACTCTAGGGTACCAGCCGAAGGTGGATTTTTAACCCTAGGGGTGGCAGGGCTTGCCAAGGGAAAGACACCTGCTCACTGAGGAGGCTTACGGTGGAAATACTCGTGTGGGGGTCGCCATGCACACGGGGCACCTGGCCGAACATGAGGGTCTGGGCTCGAGAGGGCAGACTGAACTGATGTCGGCGTCGACAGTGCTGGAGGAGCTCAGGGCTCTCGGGGAGCTCACCTGAGGAATATATCGCACGTATCCAGTCCGTGGAGTGGAGTGGCGAGCAAGCGAAGACACCTAAGCCTGGTCCATTACCGGCCCCTCGGGGGAGCGAGTACATAGTCGGACACTGGCTCCACTCGGAGATTGTAGAATCTGGCGAATGTGTTGGGTGTCGCCCAGCCTGCAGCTCTGCAGATGTCTGTTAGCGAGGCGCCATGCGCTAGAGCCCAAGAGGAGGCCACACTCCGGGTGGAGTGTGCCCTCACACCAAGGGGACATGGTCTACCTTGCTGCTGGTAAGCCAAAACAATGGTGTCTACTATCCAGTGAGACAACCTCTGCTTTGAGAGAGCACTTCCCTTCCGCTCTCCACCATAACAGACAAAGAGCTGGTCTGAGGTCCTGAAACACTGCGTCATGTCTACGTAAGCGCGGAGAGCGCGTACTGGACAGAGCAATGCCAAGGCTGGGTCTGCCTCCTCCAAAGGCAGCGCTTGCAGGTTCACTACCTGATCCCTGAAGGGAGTGGTAGGAACCTTGGGCACATATCCAGGCCGGGGTCTCAAGGTCACGTGAGAGTTAGCCGGCCCGAATTCTAGGCACGCTTCGTCAACCGAAAATGCCTGTAGGTCCCCGACCCTCTTAAGAGAGGCCAATGCGGTCAGCAGAGCCGTCTTCATCGACAGGAACTTAATATCGACCGACCGCAAAGGCTCAAAGGGAGGCCTCTGCAGAGCACTTAGGACTACTGAGAGGTCCCAAGAGGGAACGAGAGGAGAGCGAGGAGGATTCAGTCTCCTCGCCCCCCTCAGGAACCTAATGACCAGGTCGTGCTGACTTACCTTCTTGTTCTCCAAGAGATCGTGGTGGGCAGATATAGCGGCCACATATACTTTGAGGGTGGAGGGAGACAGCCTTCGCTCCAGCCCCTCTTGGAGAAACTCAAGCACGGACCCGATCGGGCATTTCCAGGGGTCTTCTTGGCGGGAAGAGCACCAGGTGACGAAGAGGTTCCACTTCAACGCATAGAGGTGTCGTGTAGACTCTGCCCTAGCGGAAGTGATGGTGGCGGCCACCGTAGGTGGCAGGCCACTCAAACCTGCCGCGCCCCGTCCAGAAGCCACACGTGGAGCTTCCAGAGCGCTGGGCGCGGGTGCCAGAGGGTGCCCCGTCTCTGAGAGAGGAGGTCCGGTCTCAGAGGAATAGGCCAGGGAGGGGCTGTCGCAAGGAGTAGCAGTTCTGAGAACCAGGTCTGGCCGTGCCAATACAGGGCGACCAACATGACCTGCTCCTTGTCCTCCCTGATCTTGCACAGAACTCGTGCGAGAAGGCTCACTGGGGGAAACGCATATAAGCGTAGGCCCTCGGGCCAGCTGTGCGCCAGTGCATCCGTGCCGAGCGTGCCCTCGGTCAGGGAATAATACAGGCTGCAGTGGGAAGAGTCTTGGGAGGCAAACAGATCTACCTGTGCGTCGCCGAACTGTTCCCCAATCAGCTGGACCGTCTGGGGATGGAGTCTCCATTCTCCAGGAAGTGGCTGAACCCCGTGAGAGCTCGTCGGCTGCACGGTTCAGGACCCCCGGGATGTGGATAGCACGAAGGGACCTCAGGTGCTTCTGACTCCATAAGACGAGATGGCGGGCGAGTTGAGACATACAGCGGGAGCGTAGACCGCCCTGGTGGTTGATGTACGCTACTGTGGCCGTGTTGTCTGTCCGGACAAGTACGTGTTGACCCCTCAGCAATGCTCGGAAGCGGTGCAGGGCGAACCGTACTGCCAGCAACTCGAGGCAATTGACATGCAGAAGGCGCTGGGGTCCTGTCCAGGAGCCCGCGGCTGCTTGTCCATTGCACATGGCACCCCAGCCCGTGGCGGAGGCATCTGTTGATACAACAACATGCCTGGAAACTCGTTCTAAGGACACTCCGGCCCGTAGAAAGCTGAGGTTCGACCACGGAGTGAGTGTCTGTAAGCAGGCCCGGGTCACTTGGACCTGGAGCGTGCCAGACCGCCATGCCCATCTCGGGACTCGATCGCGAAGCCAGTGCTGAAGCGGTCTCATATGTAGCAAACCGAGCGGCGTTACCGCGGCTACCAATGCCATATGCCCCAGGAGCCTCTGAAAATGTTTCAGTGGAACCGCACTCTTGCTCTCGATTTGACGGAGGCAAGTCAGCAGAGACTGCGCGCGCTCGCTCGTAAGCTGCGCGCACATGGCGACCGAGTCGATCTCCATACCGAGAAAAGAGATCCTCTGCACTGGGCAGAGTTTGCTCTTCTCCCAGTTGACCCGAAGGCCCAGACAGGCTAAGTGGTGGAGAACCAGATCTCTGTGTTCGCAAACCTGCTCTCGAGAGTGACTCAGTATGAGCCAGTCGTCGAGGTAGTTCAGGATACGAACCCCGTGCTGCCGAAGGGGCGCAAGGGCTGCCTCGGCAATCCTCGTAAAGACGCGAGGGGACAGAGATAGCCCGAATGGGAGGACCGCGTACTGGTATGCCCGCCCCTCGAAAGCAAACCGTAGGAACGGTGTGTGTCGAGGTAGGATGGAGACATGAAAGTAGGCGTCCTTCAGGTCGATCGCTGCAAACCAATCGTCGGGACGAACGCATTCGAAAAGACGTTTCGCTGTCAACATCTTGAACGGAAACTTGTGAAGGTAACGGTTCAAGATGCGCAGGTCCAGGATTGGTCTCAACCCACCGGTCTTTTTGGGTACAATGAAGTAGGGGCTGTAGAACCCGGACTTCATCTCGGCTGGAGGGACAGGTTCGATCGCACCCTTCGCCAGTAGGGTGGCAACCTCCGCTCGCATGACAGGGGCATTGGCCCCGACCATAGTAAAGCGGACTCCCCGGAAACAGGGAGGAACCTGCGCGAACTGAATCGCGTAGCCGCGCCTGATCGTCTTCTCGACCCAGCCGGACAGCCCTGGAATCTGAAGCCAGGCTCCCAGGGACTGTACGAGCGGGGTCATTCGGACTACAGACGTACCCGATGTGGGGCAGCGATGCAGCGTTACCGACCCGGACAAGGGAGGCTGTTGGGCGTCCCGGTGTGGGGGTGCGGTTAACGGCTGCGTCCTGACAGAGGAGACCAGGGAAGAACGCGCGTTCCACTGGGGTCTGCTCTGCCAGGGGGCTGGCGACAGAGTGGGATGCGAGTGGCGGGACCCGTGGGTGGCGCGCACTGGCATCGCCAGACTCTGGGGGCTCAGGGATGGGAGTGTTAATTCTTTCTTTGACCGTAATAGGGTGCTGCTGACCCGGGGGCCAGCAGCTAAACAAAGGATTCTCCCCCGGCCCTCCACCGGGGGGAGGAGTGGTCCTGCTACCATCTCCTGGAAAGAATATCCCATCCCTGAGCCGTCCGTCTCAGGAGCGCCGCTTGGCCTGGCGTTTAGCGGGGCGCGGGGCGGCCTGAGGGGACTTGGACGCCTTCCTACGGCTTCCTCCGCGACCCGGCCCGGGTGAAGGCTGCTGCTGGGACCGGGTGGGAGGGGCGGGAGCCTTAGGAGGGCGTCCTCGGCGGCGAGCAGGCTGAGGCGACTGTGCCGGCGGCTGGGTGGAGGCAGCAGCTGGCCGCCGGGGCAGTACATGTTTGAGAGCCTCAGTCTGCTTCTGGGCGGTTGAAAACTGTTGGGCAAAGTTTTCAACCGCTCCGCCGAAGAGGCCAGCCTGGGATATGGGGGCATCGAGGAAACGTGTCCGCTCGGTGTCCCGCATATCGGCCAGGTTTAGCCACAAATGTCGCTCCTGGACCACATTTGTGGACATCACTTGACCCAGGGAGCGTGCGGTCACCTTCGTCCAATCTCCTCATGCAGCTCGGGAAAGAAAGGTATTGAGGGCGGGGACTGACGTGAGTCAGCGCGGGCCCCCAGATACCAATCATCGAGCCGCGAGAGTTCGGAACAGGGCGGAGGGTTCCACTCTATCCCTAGACTCCCGAAGGCGGCAGCACAGCCGAGTCTTCATCCTCAGAGGACTCGAGCCCACCTTGTGATGCGGTGACCGACATCGCATCATCCTCCGGAGCGCCAAACGAAATGCGCGGGGGAGCCGGAGCTGGCCCCGCGATTTCAGCTTGGACACTCGCGGGTTGCGGTACGCTAGAGGGGGGTGTGGCCCGAGGCATGAGCGTCGGGGCTTTGTTCCACACCGTAACCCTCAGGTCACCCTGACCACCAGCCGAAGTACCGGCCACGGGGGGCGCGGTAGATCGGGGTGTGGTTGAGGGGACTCTCACTTCTGTACGAAGGTCTTTGAGTCTAGACCGCAGCACCGCGATGGTCATGTTCCCGCAGTGGGAACATGACTCATCCACGAACGCTGCTTGAGCATGCTGAACGCCCAAGCATACCAAGCAGAGATCGTGCCCATCGAAGGAAGTCAACGACCGGCCACACCCAGAAGTACACGGGCGAGACATCCTGAAAAGGACGTGCCACGTGTAAGCTCTTTTAGAGAGGAAGCTTCGCAGAGACGCCGAAGCGCCCAGGGACCACACACCAGCTGTCAGACGGACCACTGCGCAGATCAGCAGGCAGGCAGTATGCGATCGCTGGAACGCGCCGTAGATCCAACGCCTCTGGAAAGCTGCTCGTCTCGAAGGCTGACAAAGACTCAGTTGAAGGCTTGAAGGAGTGAAGAGGTACTCTTGGCTCCAAAGCAGAAACATAATGCGATGTTGGCACCGTACTTCCTTATATACCCACGCGGTGGGGCGGAGTTACGTATGCAAATTCCGCATTGCCCATGGCATTGGCACGCCATTGGGCGCTGTTAAACACCTCGAAGGTAATTGGCTTCTAGGCGAAACCCCCATTCGTCAGTCACTGACGTACGTCGGAGTGACTGAACGAAAGGGAACTGTTATTGTTTCTATGAATCACAGAATGATTATTTTCAGTGTCTTCATCATGCTGTTATCCATCCAGTTTACAGTGATATTGACAGACCAAACATCTCTTCAGTCTCCAAAAAGGTTTAAAAACACCATAAATGTTGTCCATGTGATGTCTTTGTTAAATTTTAAAGGCCCTATTTTAAACTAGAATATGTGAATTCGGAAAAAAAAATACTATGGTAGTCAATGGTTGCTCTATCTGCTTTGTTACAAACATTCTTCAAAATATCTTCTTTTGTGTTCAGCAGAAGAAAGAAACTCATACAGGTTTGGAACAACTTGAGGGTGAGTAAATGATGACATAATTTTCATTTTTGGGTGAACTATCCCTTTAATGCACTTTAGTTATCCAGAAAAAGTGCTGAGGACCAACTAAAGATATACTTAAGTATATTTGATAGTGTTAAAATTGAACTATTGCAAGTACACTTTAGGTACACTTTAAATATCTTGCATTTAAATGATATATTACTGATATTATACAGAGAACATACTACACATTTTTAGGCATAATATTAAGAAATATGCATTGTGCAATAAAGACGTACTCAATATCAATAAGTCAAAAAGCGATATGTCAGTAAATATATGTAAATGTATTTGTATACTTAGTATGAAATAAATGTATTTTAAATATATTTTGGCATAGTTTTTTTTTTTTTCCAATAGTGAATACTTCTCAAAAATATACTTAAAAAAAAATATATCAGCAATTGGCTATTTATATATTTAAACATATATCGGAAAATATGTATATATGTAAATATACTTTGAATTTTTCCCATAGAATATTACATATGGTGTTTTTTTTTCACATTTCCTGCATATTTTCATATATAATTCATATTTTACAATGTGAAGTTGGCTACAGTCCTGTAACCCCAGCTTTCTTTCCACAGGGGCTTACATGTGATGTCGCTGTGGCATACGGCTCTGATCAAACTAGTTAAAAAACATCTGCACACTCTCACCCATAAGGCACAACATACTAATTGCAATTTCAGGCCGTATGTTCATTTTCCTAATGCCACTAATCAATAGTTGTTTTTTCTTAAAGCAGCAGATGTTGCTGGTAATCTTTAAACTTGTCTGTTTGGGTTGATACAATAAGAGTAATATCAGAAGATGCAAAGAAATTCCACTTGCACACAAATCCCAGCTCTGGGACCCTTTATTTTCTAATTTATTACCAAAAAAATTAATAAATAAATATATCTTAATCAGTGTGCCATATATAACCTTCATATATATTGTTGAATATTGACACAAGATATTAGCACTGATTGAAGTGAATATATTTTGAATTAAGTTTTTTTTTCATCCCATTGGCAAATTATATACAGTAATTCATCAAAAGATGGGCATATATAAAGATTCTGAGGTGTGTTTAATCACACATTCAACATTTTAAAAATATGATTCATTCATAGTGAACTGGATGTTAAAGGTCCCGTTTTTCCTGTTTTTTTGAAGCTTTGATTGTGTTTACAGTGTGCAATATAACGTGTTCATGTTTCGCATGTAAAAAAAAACAGTATTTTTCACACAATTTACTTATCTGTATACCGCTGTTTTCACTGTCCTAAAAACGGCTTGAGGATTTCCCTGTTCTATTAAGTCCCTCCTTCAGAAATACGTAACGAGTTCTGATTGTGCCAGCGGTTCCCGTGTTGTGATTCGACAGCAGCTTAGCGCACGTTGCCCGGAAAGGTCACGCCTCTTACCATAATGGGGAGATGCATGTGCTCAAAGTACAGCGTCCCTGAAGGCCAAACAAAGGGGGGATTTGACTCCGGGATGAAAATAACAGCGTCTCGACGACATGGCGACAAACACACTCTACGAACGCAACACTTCTTCTTATCCACGTGAGAGAGCAACAAGACCACGCCCCCTTTTTTGCGTATTCTTGTGGGCGGAGGTTAGTCAACAAACTGTTCTACTGACATCATTAAAGCAGGATGTACAGGGATGTAGTCCAAACCGGCCGTTCGCTGTAGGCTTTGAAAGGGAACTTCTGTTAAATAAAATATCTCGCTTGGCATTGAACTTTGAGCTTTATAATTTTACAGGTATTATTTATGCTCTAAAAGCAACATTACACACTAACTAAAGTTTGAAAAATGGGATCACGAAGAACAGGACCTTTAAAACATCGCCTATGTGATGCTGTCAGTAGGCACAGTTTATTAGTAATATTTTCTAGTTGATAAAAGGTGATAATTGTGCATATAAAATTGTTCAATAATTAAAATTATAATTTTACATTACAAACATTAAATCTTCCAATTTGAATCAGGTAGTGCGTACTGGGTAATGGATTTATAAATGCCTTTTGTTCTTTGCGACGTACACAATGTAGAGCTGAGGTGGAAAAAATGGCAAAAACAGCCAAGTGTGTGCGCTTGCAAATTCTGTAAATTTGCATGTATCTTCTCTAGTCTTTGTTAAATGTCTCTGTGTGTTATTCTGACAACAGCAACAGAAGCCCAGCAGATATGTCAAGTCAAACTGGGAAAGCCCACAACTCAGATGAGAGATTCTTGATGTGGCGTCGCTTATCATTGGGGTTTTGGAAGACCGCTGACTGCATCATGACACACAGCCTAATCCAATACTTTCAGACTTTGTCATTTCAATTGCCCTTCTCTGATAACAGCATCCATGCGTGGGCATCTCTCCCAAGCTCTCAGTGTATGACATTAATGCAGTGAGATGTGTCATACCTGCATGTTCAAGAAATGTTGTGGGTGCAGTACACCCTGAGCTTTATGGACAGCAATCATGTTGATTTGTACAAAACCTGTTAACATTAATAGGTGAGCGAGATCAAAGCATAATCATTGAAACATTGTTATCACTGTGTATAATAACACTTAAGTGTTATACAGAGACTAGAATGATAACACCTTGTAATTGTCACATGTTGTTACAGCTGTGGTTGCCAAATAAATAAATAAATATATCGTATTACACGGCTCTGTCGAATACTTGATTCTGATTGGTCAATCGCACATTTTTTGCGGTATCTGGGGGGTTAATAAATGCCTTCTGAAGCGAATAAGTTTGTGTAAAATTGATGAGTTTGTGTAAGAAAAATATCCATATTTAAAACGTTATAAAGTAAAGTTTCGGCTGATCGCCTTCCGTATTCAATTTATGGGAAAAGTGTTGAAAGTGCCTCTGCAGTTTAAAATGCTTACGCTACCAGTTATGCTCGTCAGACGTAGCGTAAGCATTTTTACTGCGAGAGGCATATTCATGCCGGGCCTGTAGTTGACAATAACACTTTGTAAAGAAACTACATGCCTAAAGACTGAACATGTAATACACATGCGCATGACGTCACCGTTTTCACAAATGCTGTCATTTTCAAAAACTTGTACTATGAAACAAGATTAAAACAATACAGATTGTTTCAAAGCAGCTTTAGTTCTTAAGTTAGTTCAGTGATGCAGGCAGATCAATAATATTGTTGAATATTTAGTGTCCCCAACTAAGCAAGCCAAAGGCGACAGTGGCAAGGAACCAAAACTCCATCAGGTGACAGAATGGAGAAAAAAAAACCTTGGGAGAAACCAGGCATAGTCGGTGTGCCAGTACTCCTCTGGCCAACGAACGAACAGTGTATGATTATGATTCAGGCAACATTATAGGTCAGAAGTCAGATTAGATTCAGAATATTTATCCAGTTACATCTAATTGTTGTGTAAAGAACAACCAAAACGCCCCTTAGTTTCTTGTCGGTTAGTGTCCTTAGTTGTTTGCAAAGCTGTTACGTTTGTGGTTTCCATTGGATTTTGCTCTTCTTATTGGATTATCTTGCTTTTTCATAAAAGCTGCATTTAGATCACCACCTCAACTACTCCTTCATCCACTGCTATGTCACAGTATTATTACCTACATATATAGTCAATCATGTGAAGCTGGTATTTTTCAGTTGATAACCATATACTATGTTTATTCACATCTAAACATTCATCAATGCACACATGCAGATATGGTAAACAGAAGCTCAAGTTTGCTTGCTTGACATGCGAGAACCAATGATGTTCATTCTTGTGTTAAGCAGCACATTTGATCTTCCACTAGAACCAATGAGGTTTGTTCTCGCACATCAAGGTTGATCTTTTGTTCGCCGCTCATTGTTTATATGCGAATGAAAGCCTAAATTCAATCTATTCATCATGTAAAGCTATTGAGTCTCTTCAGAAAATTCGGACTAAACCGCTCGATTATTATAGATTAGTTTTATGACTGATTTATGAGCTTTTTGAAGAGACAAAGTGGAAGTTGTGTGAACTTTCATTGGAGGGACAGAATCTGTCAGATTTCATTTAAAATACCTTCATTAGTTTTTCAAAGATAAACAACAGTCTTACGGGTTTGGAATGACATGAGGGTCAGTAATTGATGACTTTTTTTGGGGGGGTGAAAAAAGTCAAATTTTATTTGTAAAGCACTTTTCGCAATGCATTATTTCAAAACATCTTTAATACTTAATTGTGCCTATATATATTTATAGTAGTTGTGATATGGAGTTATTAATGCATTATGTGATGATATGGAATCTGTAAGGTTTTAAAGGTATGAAATCAGTTTTGTTTAATTTAATAACAATTTGGTGTAGTGGCAAGCCTAATTACTATTTGGTAATGTGTACTGCTGTTATGGTTAAATTACGTGTATAAACTCTTGAGTTTAACATTTTTTGTTATATTTCAAAAGCAATTTAAATAGAAAGTTAATTTAAAGTCATGCCATAATACATAGTACATAACACAGTTGGCAGCAGTTGTCAACTGTGTTGCATTCATTTCTGTTGAGTTTCTAACAAACAAACTGAAAGAGCCTGTTTATATAGTTAATCCTGCCAATCAGAGTCTTACAAGTACATTTCTCCCGCTCTGGCAAGTCATCAGCCTGTTTGCCAACATACACCGATCGCTGTCCCTTCTAATATTGATTTTCGGCAACTTAGGTGATCTGAGAAAGAAATCTCCCGATCTCTCTTGTGCACTTTTGTTTTAGTGCCTTTAACTATGCCCACTATTTCCTGTTGATCTAAGATTAATGTTTTCATGTCATGTCAAGCTTTCTAGCATGTATTTAATATTTAACAAAAATAAACACTTCCACTAGATTAATCATTGAATTGCACACTCAAAACTAGAATTATATTGAGCAGAAGTGCTCTGAATGATATTTTTATATTTTTGTTTCATTGAAAAATCAACATAATTTCTTAAAGAAATGAAATAGACAATGAGACAATTTTTGGACATTATAGATATGAATAGCATAGCTAAGATATTTTGGTCCATTTTGAGATTTCATATTTTTTCATTGTAATATGTTGGCAATTCTGAGCACAGTTTGCGACCTGCGTTTCCCCACTCAAAGCAAACCATTTACCTCATTAACCTGTCTGAATAATGAATATAAATTATGAATAATGAATTATTTTTCACTTAAATCTTCAGAAATGATTTGTGCGTGTGTGTGTGTGTGTGTGTGTGTGTGTGTGTGTGTGTGTGCGTGTGTGTAATGTGCATTTATTTTTCATGTTTCTTAAAGAATATTCAACTGGTGCACTGTAATAGCTAAGGATCGAAATATACTGTATACAAACACTTGAATGCATAGCTTATATATAGCTTGATTTAATGCAAATTTGAACTGCATTCTCAACATTGCCACAGGGGGCACCACAGTGGCAATAACCTGGGTGCCCTTACTACTAGAGGTTGTGTACAGTCAGCCAATCTGATTAGAGCTTGCCAGATCGAGAAAGTGATGTTGTGTTTTGTGTGTCTACTGTATATGCATCAGCAAATGGACAGTGTTGGCTGTCTGAGGCTGAGATTACAGCCACAGTAACACAAGAACGAATGTTAATGTACAACAGGACCAAGAATTCACTTTTTTATGATAGTGACCCAGCAGCCTCGGACAGCTTGGTGCTTTCATCAGTAGTTCAAACATGCTCATCTTCCTTTCGCAGATCAAAACCGGCAGGACCAGTCCCATCGGATCAATGTCACACCTGTGTGCCTCTCTCTCTCTCTCTCTCTCTCTCTCTCTCTCAATCTCTCTCTCTCTCTCTCCATCTGCTCCGGCTAGGCCAGCCGCTGTCATAAGGGACGATCTGTTGGGCCTATTGCTCGCCTCCCATTCCCCCTCACCCTGTCACATCCTGTTTCCCTCACGGTTGATCAAAAGAACCCCAACGTCAGCGTACAACACAACCCCCAATCTGTGCCGCGATATCCACCCGAAGCCAAATGGTGGCCCAGTGTCATCCCATCATGAGCGCCAACAGTTTGCACTGAATGCTTAGTATAGTCACTGCACACCTCGGAAACCCCAACCCAGACAGATGTTTGCTTGAGTAACATGGTGTGAGACTGTGAGGAGATATGAAACTATGATATTTATGAGATATGAGATATGATATTTTTCATTTAAAGTTGCTACAAACTTTAAAATACATTTTAAAGGTTACACAAAAAATGCAATCCAAATAATTTCCTTGTGGAAAAGAGTATGGAAATAATTTACTTTAAAAGAATATACTCAAGTGTTTTATTTCATATATATATTTCTATTGTCTTTAAAATTTGGTTAAAATGTACTGCCAAATGTACTATCAAGGATTCACGGTAAAGTAAAATATTTCCTGTAATTTGGTAACACTTTATAATAACGTTCAGTTATGAGTCACTTAAAGTTATTATTTAACGATGAACTAATCAATTACAAAACATGACTATACATTCATAAATGATTAAGTGGTATGCTAACGATTTTCTAATGTGCTGTAAGTTATCTTAAAAATAATCATGAAATAAATCAAACAGATAAATAGTAGATGGTTGATAAGTTATTACATTATTTATCACTTATAATTCATTGAAGTATTTATGTCAAAATTGTTTTAGTATCATTATCTCAATAAACAATGGTTAATCATGAACAAATGATGAACAAGCCATTAGTAAATGATCAGTATATAATTTATTCATGTATATTTAAGTTGTAAGCTGGTCTGTGTTCAAAAGCACAAAAATGCATGTATGCTAAAGTAATATTTGTAAGAGTAATTTATTTGTTTTCAAGGGGATAAACATTTATAAATGACTTAGAGTCAGGGGCTTCCAGTGGGTTATATTACATCCTTTCACTTATCAGCACAGACTTGTGTTATGTGTGGAGTGTGTGGGATCTAGTGATAATGTGAACCTTGAAACCGGTTTTACCTTCCACTGAAGTTCACATGCAGGTGCACAGCAATTAAAGAATCCATGTGCGTCAGAGAAGACAGCTGTTTGTACCCTCACCAGTCAGCACTTACACTGCAGTACACACTACAAAGTGTTCAACACCTGTTATAGATGATGTGTAAATGCATGAATAAATAATTTACAAAGCTTTCTGCATCCCCTAATCTAGTGTAAACAATTCATCACTTGTAAATGTGTTACATATCATTTGTAGATCTTTCTTACCTGTTACAAATTACGTGAAGGCCTATGTGTATACAAGTCATTTACAACACTTTCTGCATCCCCTAATCTAAAGTGTAAACCATTTGGTACAAGGAATGCAGGAGATGAAGCAGATCTAAGTACAGGAGTTTAATGAAAATGCAAACATAATAAACAGAAGGAGCATAGTGAACACATACACAAAGGGAACACCAAACATCGACTGACAAAGGACAAGAGAAACACAAGGGTTATATATACATGGGGCAAACAAATTTAGCAAGATTACATATTAAAAAGACACACCTAGGGAGAATAATCAACAGGGAAATACCAAAAAGGACTACAACATGGCACACAGGACCGGAAGTAACATAAAACTCCAACCAAGACTAAGGGATCATATGACAGCATAAACTAAAAAAAAAAACTTGTCTAAACATAAGATTTATGTATTTTAACTGCATATAAAATGTCCATGTATTTAGATTACATAATTTTAACATAAACAAATTAATAAACTTAATGTGATTCTTATATGTAAGTCATACATAAATGTAACAGGTAAGATTTATGTAATTGTATTGATAAACTGAATGTGATTCATATATGCCAGTTTTACGTAAATGAAACAGAGATTTAAATCCTGCATATTATTCGATTACCACAACGGTGCCTTGACTCGTGCTGTAGAATCACATGGCAACTATTATGAATAAAACAAAACTATTAACAAAGTACCACAATAACCAGAGGATTAGACTCCGAATGAGATCAGTGATTTAGCCACACGATGTCATTAACAATATATAAATAGCCAACATCACCTGATAATATTTTCTCTTGGATTCCCTTGAAATAACAAATGTGCTTGATACACAGTTAAAGGAGGCAGAGAAAAACTAAAGTTAAAAAATTAAGGGTCAAGAGCCCAACTAAAGCAGACACTGATCTCCAGTATGGTGACTTCCAACAAAACTATTATTTTCATTAAAACCGAAATTACAGAAATAAAGTCAGTCTGGTTAGTAATGCGTGAAGCTGATAATGCTGTTTGTGAAGTTGTTTAATCCTCATCTACTGATATCTTCAGAGATGTAATGTATTATTTTATCCTCAGTTGATTTCATCTAAGGCTGTGGCTGAAGTCAGTTGTAGTTTTTTTGTGTTTCTCTTTCCTTCAGTGATTCTGCTCATTATCATCAGGTGTTCATCATTAATTCTCAATCATCACTCAATTCTCTCATTAACTTTAACACTGCTTCAATGGTACTTTAACCCAGTAGTGAGCACACACATGAACACTAGGAAGTGTTAATTTAACATGGGCGTTTTTCTGTGCACGTTTACATAAATCTTACCTGTTATTAATTAGTTTATTAATTTGTTTATGTTAAAATTATGTAATCCAAATGCATGGATTATTTATATGCAATTAAAATACATAAAACTTATGTTTAGACATGTTTACGGTGTACGGTACAGCATACTTAATTGATTTATGAATGTATTAACTAATAATTTATAAATGACTAATAACTGAATTAACAAAACATTCATAAAATATTAGCATATCACGTATTAATAATTTATGAATGTATAGTCATGTGTTGCAAATGATTAGTTTATCATTAATTAATAACTTGTTTAACTAATAAAGTGGTTTATAACTGAACGTTATTTTAAAGTGTTACCATGTTGGTCAACGCATCAAAATAAATACTTTAAACACAACAAAAGATCATTAAACCCATAATTAATCAAAATGTAATTTATTACAAAGTGCACTATTTAAAACATTTTTTTAAAATATATATACTTTTACTCTTTGAAATACACTACAAGTGCACTTTCTTGTATTTTTTTAGTTTTTTAGTTTTTTTTTAAAAGTCACCTTCTGTGTACCATAGAATAAAGTCATGCAGATTTAGAACAATGCTAGGGTGAGTAAATGATGACAGAAATGTTTGGGTGATTTTTTTTTCTCCATTAAAGTCTAATTTACTACTGACTGAAGATACTTAGTAAGAAAACCTAGTTCATATTTCAAAATAAGAGGAAGGCTATAATTAGTTGGCTTGTGTTTAGGCTGGCCGCTGTACTTATGGCAGCAATGTGCTTTCTTGCTGTTGCCAGCATGGGTTGTATGAATAGCAGAAGATGTTTGTGCAGGTTTTTGGCCTTGAGCTCACACAAAAAGCCAACTGCCCTTGGTAGTGTGGATCAGGGCTCAGAATGGCTCCTATCTCTCCTGCACACAAGCTGTCCAGTTTGGCTGTTCTCATTCCCAGTAACAGTTTATGTCCCAGTTTGGCACAAGAAACTGAATTATTTCTGTGTTCATTATTTTAAAGCCAGCAATACACTGCCCAGTGTTTCCCCTTTCAACCCTTGTTGGCAGGTGCTAATGAAAAACATACTTTTTTCATAGCTGTGTGCAACATTAAATAATTAGTTCACTAAAACTAAGTCATCATTTACTCACCCTCATGTTGTTGCATATCCGTATCATTTTCTTTGCTAGCTTTACGCGAGGAACAGACTGAAATAGAAGCCATTACTTGCTGCAAATGGAGTGAATTTATTAGAGAAGCATCTACAATAACTGTCAATATCTGATGTGTTCCACTGATAAATGTTACAGCAATGTTAAATGTTATAGTGAATGTTTATGTTCTACTCTGAACTGCTTAAAATCATATTTGTGTGGAGAAGTACAGGCATTAGACCTTCCTGTGGGATTCTGGTTTGATTATGTTCTATATTGCAGTTCTCCATCAGAGCATTTGGGATTATTATTGATAGAGCTGTCAGGGTATGTTCACAGTATCTCTCACATTGGTGAGCTAGCATTTCTTAATCTCAGCACAATCCATAACCCTTACTTGTTTGATTCTTACTAATTAAGCTGAATATTTCCAAAAAAAATGAAACAGTAGGTCAGCATTTTAAATAATTGTTTTAGGCTATTTTGGGGTCCTGAAGATGTGAAGATAGGACAGAGATCTGAAAGCTCAAACTAAATCTTTGTGTTCTGAAATGTATTACATCTCACATTCTGGATGTAGATTTCCATGCAATGGCCTTCACCAACCTTCCCAGTAACTATATCATGGGACCAATGGAAGGTTATGCAAATGTTTATTCAAAAAACAAAACTTCTTCTTCTTCTTCTCCTCATATGGTAGCCATAGCAGTTTGTGGGAAAAATATGAAATTTGGCTGAATTTTAACCACAGTAGAGTTGGAGCCTCTAACTCAATCCCTCTAGCGCCACCAAATGTCCAAGTTTGCTCTCATGTTTATGCTACTAACATTTGAATTCTAAGGGTTAGAACAAATTTATTTTGTCCTGATTCCTTTGATCAAGACGATTCGAATTTGCCCTATGACATCATTTTCCAAACCATTTTAAATTCTTCCAAGACAGTTGTTCTTGTAGCAAAGTTCGGTATAGGAAAGGAAGGAAGAAGACAGGGTCGGCTTGACTGAGACTCGTGGTATTTATTATAAAAATAAACAACTCAAATAAAACAACAGTAAGTTTCTATTTCTCTCAAAGTGCTCTCCAGAGCTTCCTCAGTCCTTCGGTGCCACGAGTCTGCAGTCAGTCTCTCTCTCCCCCATGTCCTCTTCCAGGTGGCTTTTATCCGGTCTCTCCACGCCCATTACTGGAACAAGACACGGGTGTTCATCATTTGCACTTAACCCACTTATGCCATGCTCGTTTCCCAACTCTCTCTCCCGTCACAGACCTCGCTAAACCACGCCCCTACTGGCACATACCCCCACCGCCCTGAGAGGAAGTCGGCCACAACCATCTGCGCCCCCGGCCTGTGGATCACCTTGAAATTAAAAGGCTATAAAGCTAGATACCAACGGGTGATCCGCGCGTTGGTATCCTTCATGTGGTGGAGCCACTGCAGGGGAGTATGGTCCGAACAGTGGGTGAATTCCCGCCCCAGGAGATAATATCGAAGGGTGAGGACGGCCCACCTGATGGCTAAACATTCTTTTTTCAATGGTGCTATACTTAGTCTCTCTCTTAGAGAGCTTACGACTAATGTACAGCACCGGCCGATCCTCACCCTCCATCTCCTGGGATAGGACCGCTCCCAGCCCCCTGTCCGACGTGTCAATCTGTAACAAGAAGGGGAGAGAAAAGTCAGGAGAATGCAAGAGCGGCCCACCACATAGAGCAACCTTTATCTGAGTGAAAGCCTGCTGACACTGCTCCGTCCACTGGACCGGATCTGGTGCTTCCTTTTTAGTAAGATCAGTCAGCGGACTGGTAAGCTCCGAATAATTAGGCACAAACCTCCTATAATACCCCGCCAGCCCCAGGAACTGTCTCACCTCCTTTTTGGTCTTTGGTCTCGGGCAGGTTGCAACTGCTGCCGTCTTATCAATTTGGGGACGCACCTGCCCGTGACCTAAGTGGAAGCCCAGATACCTGACCTCCACACGCCCAACCCACACTTCTTTTGGGTTGTTCTCAGCGCTCTCAGAACAACCCTCACATGCTCCATATGTCGCTGCCAGTCATTACTATAAATGACAATGTCATCCAGATAGGAAGCGGCATATGCAGCATGGGACCGTAAAATTCGGTCCATGACATGCTGAAACGTGACCGGTGCCCTGAACAACCCGAAAGGAAGCGTAACAAATTGGTGTAATCCAAGCGGCTTTGTGAAAGCGGTCTTTTCTTTGGATAAAGGCGATAAGGGGATTTGCCAGTATCCTTTAGGTAAATCCAGAGTTAAATAAAAAACGAGCGGTGCCTAGCCGATCAAGCAGTTCGTCAACCCTTGGCATTGGATACATGTCAAATTTCGACACAGCATTTACTTTGCGGTAATCCACACAGAAACACACAGAGCCATCCGTTTTAGGAACTAAAACTATCGGGCTTGCCCAGTCACTGTGGGATTCTTCTATTACCCCCATATCAAGCATCGCTACTAATTCACCCTGAACCACTTTCTTTTTATGTTCAGGTAGTCGATACGGCCGGCTGCAAATTACCACGGCTCTGTCTCAATATAGTGCTGAATGAGATTTGTCCGACTGGGAAGGGGTGAAAACACGTCGGCAAATTCTGCCTGCAACTGGGCCACATCAGTGATCTGGGACGGCGAAAGATGATCTCCTCCAGCGGCCAGAGCAATAGATTGGGTGTCAGTAGTCACTTCTGGCCCGAGATCATCTTCTGCCCCAACTACCGTCACCAGCATCACTGATTCTGCCTCACTCCACTTTTTAAGGAGGTTAAGGTGGTACATTTGACGTGCCCCTCCCCTATCCGTGCGTACAACCTCCTAATTGAGATCTCCAACTCGCTGTGTGACCTCAAAGGGTCATTGCCACTTCGCCAGTAATTTAGAGCTTGATGTGGGAAGCAATACAAGGACTTTCTCTCCGGTGTAAATTCTCTCAGTTTAGCACCCCTGTTATACAGCCGGGTCTGTTTGTCCTGGGCCTGTAACAAATTCTCCATGGATAACCGCCACAAAGTGTGGAGTTTTCTTCTCAGGTCCAGAACATAGTGAATTTCATTTCGACCGTCAGAAGGTCCCTCCTCCCAAGCTTCCTTTAGGACGTCTAACACCCCGCGTGGTTGACGTCCATAAAGAAGCTTGAAGGGGGAAAACCCTGTGGAGGCTTGTGGGACTTCGCGTACGGCGAATAAGAGGGGTTCTAAACATTTGTCAAAATTTTTGGCATCTTCGTGAACAAACTTACGAATCATGGTTTTCAACGTGCGATTAAATCGTTCTACCAGTCCGTCTGTTTGAGAGTGATAGACGCTGGTACAAATCGATTTAATGCCCAATAATTCGTATAGTTCGCGTAATGTACGTGACATGAACGCCGTGCCTTGATCAGTGAGGATCTCTTTAGGGGAGATTAAGTGAAACAGAGCGTCCGCAACACTTTTCGCTGAAATGTTACGGTGCGCTACTACCTCAGGGTATCGCGTTGCATAGTCCACTATCACTAATGCAAAGCGATGCCCACGTGTGGATAGTTCTAATGGCCCGATGAGGTCCATACCCATTCTCTCGAAGGGGACCTGCATTAACGGAAGGGGGCGCAAAGGCGATTTTGGGGCGGCCGGCGGATTTACCAGCTGACATTCAAGACAAGACACGCACCACCTGCGCACGTTCACGTGAATACCTGGCCAAAATAAACGGGCCATGAGACGATTTAGTGTTGTTCCCTGTCCTAAATGTCCTGCCATGGGGTTGCAATGAGCCGCCTGGAAAAGCATTTCCCAGTTGCTTTTTGGGTCTTATAATTGGGTTGTATTTTGTTTTGTCTGAGTGTCTTGTGTCACGCGATACAACGATCCTTAATAATAGCAAAATATGGAAAAGAGAGCGGGTGGTCAGGCTGGAGAGATTGGCCATCGATGGAACGGACCTGTTCAAAAGCATGTTTTAAAGACTCATCCTGAGACTGTTCCAGGGGAAAGTCATCCCGCTCTGTGAGGATCAGCCTCTCAATTGCGCTCGGTTCCCTTGATTCAGCACTCAGTGATCCTGGTTCAGTCTCTCCCACCTGCACAGCTGCTGCCTTTTCCTGCTTTTTCTTTTCACAAGAGACATCCACATATAAATATCCCAATAAATCTCTAAAAGCTGGCCAATTGGTTCCCAGAATCAGCGGATATCGGAGATGCGGGTTAACTGCCACCTCCACATTATGCTTTTGTCCCCTAAATTGAATCATGACTGACAATAGAGGATATTTCACCACGTCCCCGTGCACACACCGCACCTGAACCATGCGGCTTGTATCCAACGCCTCGGGCTGAATCAGGCTTTGGTGGATCGAGGTTTGGTTACATCCTGGATCCACCAAAGCCAGATAGATACCCTCCTTAATACTCACAGGTATTTGGTACCAGCCAGCCTGACCGGGGGCAGCCTGTGGGACATCCGGGGCCACTTCCATCAGCGGACACCTGTCAAAATGCTCCGGGTCCCCGCAATGCCAACAGGCCGGCCCAGACCTACCCGCCACCCCAGTGGTGGTAAGTGGGCCCAGAGATGGGCGTGGAGAGAGCGGGGAAGAAAGAGCGGCATGGGTCCCGGCTGGGCTTGGCCCCGCCCCCCTGGGCGGAGCTCGCAAATTCCCAGCAGATCCAGGCTGGATCCACCCCTCCCTCGGGGTGGAATCATAGGCGGGCCTGGAGGATGGTACCAGGGGAGAGGGACAGGTTTGGGAGCAGAGGGGGGAACAGGGGAAGAAAAGGTTTGGCCGACCTGCTGTAGAATGGCCCTCTTCAGATCGTCAAATACCAGGAGGTTCAGAACAGGAAGTTGTTGTGCCACGGCCTGCGCCTCCCCCGGCAGCAGAGAAATCAGCCTAAGTCGCCATTGATCCCATGCCCACCCACCTGCTTCAGCCGTCTTCTCAAAAAGGTCCAGGAAGACCTCCGGGTCATCCTGTGGCCCCATCTAATTCAGGGGCAGGTGGGTGGATGTGCTTGGGGCCGCTGGCGCCTCTGCCCGAACCTCCCGGTCCATCCAGCTCCGGAACCTCTCGCGATCCTCTTGCTGGCCCTGCACAATCGCCTGGAAGCGGAGCACCTGGTCACTCCTCAGGTCGAGCAGGGCCTGGTGTTGTTCTTGGTGGAGGACCGTGAGGGATGAAATTATGTCAGCAAACGGCGTTGATGACGGCGGAGATTGCATGGCGGCGGCTGCTTCTTCCTTCCCGGGTTTCGGCACCACTGTAGCAAAGTTCGGTATAGGAAAGGAAGGGAGAAGACAGGGTCGGCTTGACTGAGACTCGTGGTATTTATTATAAAAATAAACAACTCAAATAAAACAACAGTAAGTTTCTATTTCTCTCAAAGTGCTCTCCAGAGCTTCCTTCAGTGCCACGAGTCTGCAGTCAGTCTCTCTCTCTCCATGTTCTCTTCTAGGTGGCTTTTATCCGGTCTCTCCACGCCCATTACTGGAACAAGACACAGGTGTTCATCATTTGCACTTAACCCACTTATGCCATGCTCGTTTCCCAACTCTCTCTCCCGTCACATACCTCGCAAAACCACGCCCCTCCTGGCACATTCTGATTTCACCAAAAATGGCCTAAAATGGTTAACACATACCTGGCAAGGTTTCCCAAAAATTAACACAGCAAAAAAAGCCTAGAAATTTGTTTTGAACAAAAAACTTCCTTCCTCTGCTAAGCAGTTTAGAAAACTGTTAGCGTTATAACAACATTGTCACATGTCTGTCTTGTTTTGTTAAAGCATGTCTTGTATTTCTCATTTCTGTGCATGTGCTTGTGATGTCATGTATCCTGTCTATTGTCTAACCCCGTCCCTCTTGTTATCTGATTATTGGCTTATTTGCCCCACCTGTTCTCCCTCATTACCTGCCTTGTTTGTTCCCTTTATAGTCTCCTTGTGTCCGCACTTCTGTGTTGGATCGTTGTTGGATGTCGTCTGCTCCCTGTCGTGGTTCCTGTTTACCTCTCCTGATGTTTAAGTTTATTTCAAGTTTGGGTTTCCCCCTCGCGGGTGTTTTGTTTATGTGTTTTATTTTATTATTTACAATAAATCTAGTCTTCCTGCATTTGAGACATCACTCCCATTTCTACCCAGTGATGCCTGACAAACAAAGTGTAAGTATAATTGTAATTAAGGGATTAGTTCTACCAGGAAGACTCGGGAGACCAGATGAAGTATGATAACACCACAAGTTTATTAGCAGACCAGCAAGTATTAAATTAGAGGTTCTTTGGCGTAGGCCCCGTCCGTAGCGCTCGTCACGAGGGTAACGGACTCTGCATTTCCTGCCTGAAGATGAAGGCAGGGGAGCAGCCGACCCCCGGGAGGTATAGACAGGGACCGACCTGGTGGTGGTGGGGAGGATGGAGGCAATGCTGGCGTCAGCATCTGTGAACTCAGACATGTGTTAATTACCGATCTTTTATACTCTGAGAATTATGACTTGATTGGATAGGTCTGAATGTGATAAGTGACGTAACATTGAATCTTCCTGCCAGAACTTGCGCATAAGCTTCATTTCTACCAGGAAGACTCGGGAGACCAGATAAAGTATGATAACACCACAAGTTTATTAGCAGACCAGCAAGTATTAAATTAGAGGTTCTTTGGCGTAGGCCCCGTCCGTAGCGCTCGTCACGAGGGTAACGGACTCTGCATTTCCTGCCTGAAGATGAAGGCAGGGGAGCAGCCGACCCCCAAAAATTGGTGGAGGAAATTAGTTCCTCCAGGACGGGACCTACTCACCCCCAAAAATTGTAAAATAATTGTATACTCGCCCGTCGTAAATGCTGCAATTCCTTGAACGGCCACAGATGGGCCTTGATCAGCCAGGTAGAGACAAAAGCCTTGAACGGCCACAGACAGGCCTTGATCAGCCAGGTAGAGACGAAAACCTTGAACAGCCGCAGACAGGCCTTGATCAGCCAGGTAGAGACAAAAGCCTTGAACGGCCGCAGACAGGCCTTGATCAGCCAGGTAGAGACAAAAGCCTTGAACGGCCGCAGACAGGTCTTGATCAGCCAGGTAGAGACAAAAGCCTTGAACGGCCGCAGGCGGGCCTTGATCAGCCAGGTAGAGACGAAAGCCTTGAACGGCCACAAGACAGAGCCTTGATCGGCCGCATGGAAATGAAGGCAACGTTAGGCCACCTGGAGACGAAGGCCATGTTAGGCTGCATGTAGACGAAGGCCATCTGGAGACGAAGGCCACGTTAGGCCGCATGTAGACGAAGGCCACGTCAGGCCACCTGGAGATGAAGGCCACGTCAGGCCACCTGGAGACGAAGGCCACGTCAGGCCACCTGGAGACCAAGGCCACGTCAGGCCACGTCAGGCCACCTGGAGACGAAGGCCACGAAAAGCTGCGTAGGCTGTATGTTCTGCCACGTTGGCCATATATTCACTGCCTCAATAGGCCGGGGTACGAAAAGCCGCGTAGGCTGTATGTTCTGCCGCGTTGGCCATATATTCACTGCCTCAATAGGCCATGGTACAGAGAGCTGCGTAGGCTGTATGACTGCCACGTTAGGCCGTGTATACTGCCTCGATAGGCCGGGGTACGAAAAGTTGCGTAGGCTGTATGGACTGCCACGTTAGGCCGTGTATACTGCCTCGATAGGCCGGGGTGCGAAAAAAAACACATAGGCTGTATGACTGCAAGGTTAGGCCGTGTATACAGCCTTGCTAGGAGAGGGTACAAGAAAGACACGGCGACTGAGAATGATAAGCCGGTGCGCAGAGAAGGCTGCGATAGCCCGTAGTGAGGAGAAGACAGCGTGGGAGCATGAGTTGGTCTCGATAGACCCCATGAAAAAGTATTAGGAGTTAAATGATAAACTGTAACTTACCTGATGCTTGTCAAGACACGTAGGCAATCTTAGATTACCTGAAGGTTTGCGCATTCTATTATATTAGAATGCTGACGACCATCTTGACCACCAAACAATCCTGCGTTCAGTTGCTGTTGCAGCAGCACATAACCCTGAATGAATGTCCGAAATACTGATGAGATGGTCTGCAGTTCTGTAGGTCTGTCTCTAGGTGAGTTAACCACCTTGATATGGGAGGCCCGTTGGGGAATATAAAAATTGCAGAATGATTAGGGGTGCAGGGATGTGCTTAGAGATATCCTCTTTTACCGAGACGAAGGACACTCTGATGAAGCCGCAGTAGGCCACAGAGATGAAGGCTACAATAGGCCACCTGGACAGAGACCACGTTAGGCCACACAGAAATTCATGAAAGGCTTATAGAGACTGACGAAAACAGAATTGATGAGTAGTAATAAAGGAGAAAACATGCCACCGCCAGTATTTGCATGAAAATTATTACTTGAAGTTGCTGAGTGTTTGAGTCAGATCTTGCTTGTACTATAATGCTGAGGATGACCATGTACACGGCACCTTGATAGAGTATGCGGACTCCACGCATTGAGCTGCGTTCGTAGCAGCCCCAATCCGAAGAATGACCTAGGCATAGAGGAGTTGGGGAACTGCAGTTCTTAGCATCTGCAGTTGGAGGATTCGAAACCATTGGGCGTGACTCCAGCTCACAGCTAGATAGAACACCATCTAACCATCAGAACCTGTTGAGAGAACCCGCAGAAGAAAATAAACCAGAACAGCATGACACATACATAACCGACAATTGAAAACCAAACAAATGCCCTTGCGGAAGGATAAGAATGTTTTAGAAGACACTTTACTAGCTAATAAACCATAGCTGGCTATAGAACCCTGCAAAGCAACCGAACCAATGAAAAACATTAATCAATGTGAGAGTCATCGTTTGATAACCTGAGCCAAGTTCATACTGTATGATGAATTGTTTTTTTTTTTTTCACGTTTGGCAGTCTGAGACAAATATCGCAATCCTAAATTCTTTTGACCATAGGTTAAAATCTTTTGTCTTTGATAACATGTTTGACATACTCACCAACAGCCATGATAAAATTGTAACCTGAAGTAAATTAAACAAATGTGAGTGGGTTGATGTAACCTCCAGACAAATTCTTGTGCGTTTGATTATCATGCAGTCTGACATTAATGCAGCGGAGTTCCCACAGTGTGACATCAGGATCACAGTCTGAAAAGCAACGAATCACAATGATTATAAGCCGCACCGTGTGTGCCAGCTTTGGTGACGAGAAAAACAAAAAGCTCACTGCGAGAGAGCTCGTCATTTGCAGGAATCAGTACGCATGTGCAGACTTTGTCAAACAGTCACACTATATTTACTCCCCGTATATTGTGTTAGTCTCGATAGACTGACGAATGTTGGTGTTTACAATGCGAGCGTAGCCAATCACAGACACGTCTTTCCTGAAGCTCAAACAGTAGAGCGTAACGCCAGCAACGCCAAGCCATGGGTTCGACTCCCAGGGAAAGCAAGATCCGACAAAATACCAAATGTGCACCCTAAATACGATGCCAAATGCGTAAATGTAAGTGTCTGTGGAGCGCTTGAATGCAATGGCCAATTGGAGGAGCCAACACAACACGGAACACACACAATCAGGATTGAATGGCTCAGCGCTTGTTCACTGACCAATTCTGCCTTCTAGTGCATACGTTTGACCAACGAAGAGTAGAACATAATATAGATTCATGATTTGGTGTAGTCAGATTGACCGAAACGGTTTCCACTAGTGTCAGAGTTTAGTTGAACTGAAGCATTTGACGGTTTCATGCGTTTATAAAGGGAACGCACTCTGCTCACTTACTATATTAATAAAACATTTGAATATGTATTCTTGTGCTGCGATTTAGTTGCTGTACAGGATGCAATCTTTATGTAAAATGGGTCGGATTGAGTACGGAAATAAATTGCTGCTATCGAATATCCAGTCAAACCTTGTTTTTTAAGCAAACCTTACATGACATATGGTGCTTTGAGTACTAGCGAGATACACTTTGTTTAATTCATAATTGTAGCCATGGCTCGTAGTACAGAAGGACCGAATGAGACATAGCACTAAATTCTAAAGTTCCTAAAAATAGACAGAGGCATCCAGATATCAGTAGCGGAATAAAACACAAATAGAGTCATATTAACTGGAGTAACGCAAAGACAAAAGCACAATTACTATACATGTTTGCTTTAATTAACTAATTTATAAATATGAAGCGCATATTTATAAAGCAATAAGCAACGGCACCTTTATAGGAGCACACAACGCAGTTCATCCTCATAGTAAAGGAAGCCATGTCGAATCACACAAGGAAGCCATTTCAACACTGGGTGCCCCGTATGTTTGAGCAAAATATGTACTCTGCTGGATGACAGGCCCAAAACACTTCTAAGCTTGAAACTATGGTGTCAGTTTCAATTGCATTTTGTATGTGGCGAACTCACAGTGCTTGCAAGATGAATAGCACCATTGAATGAGAACGGATCAAGCACTGATGTCGGTCCTGTACTTAAAAATATATGCTGAGCAAATTAGCATAGTTAATTTGACTTTAGCGATCTGATAACACTGAACCCATTCGCGATTTCAGCTTAACTTCTGTTAATCATGAAGCCCCGATTAATGGGTGCATGTCGCTTTAAAACCCGTGTTTGATTCCTTGCATTCGTGGGGAGAATGATAGAGGCTAATATGCTGTGCCAGCTGTTCGGTTTCAGCTTTTCTAAACAAAATACAATCGTTAACGGTAACCGGTGTCATGCGAATCATTTTCGAGGCACTGTGGATAGTTTACAACACGAGCAAGCTATAACGAGCAACGCACAAGCAGGTGCGCGTCTCGTGCACGCATGCTTGCGAAAATTTGAGAAAGAGTAAAATACTGCACCCGATCGATATCGGAAATGCATAATCATATACATATCACTGTGATGAATGCTGATGAAGTGATGACGCCAGAATGGTGATGAAGATCACAGCCGTGTCTTTGATAACATGCCCAGATAGTCCTCCATTGAAAGTGATTGTTCCGCATCTAAACGCGTGTATGTTGCCGCGACAGCCCAATGAACAGAATGATAGGCTGACATGGACTTTGAACGCCACTGTATTGCACATTAGGACCAGCGATCGACCGCCACGGAACGTCCGGATCGTCAACTGCAATGCTGGCGTCAGCATCTGTGAACTCAGACATGTGTTAATTACCGATCTTTTATACTCTGAGAATTATGACTTGATTGGATAGGTCTGAATGTGATAAGTGACGTAACATTGAATCTTCCTGCCAGAACTTGCGCATAAGCTTCATTTCACAGCAAAATGAAAATTTCCTCATAATTTGCTCACCCCCATCTCATCCAAGATGTTCATGTCTTTCTTTCTTTAGTCGAAAAGAAATTAAGTTTTTTGGGATTTCCAGGATTTTTCTCCACATAATGGAATTCTATGGCAACCAACGGGTTGAAGGTCCAAATCAATGCAGCTTCGAAGGGCTTCAAAGGGCTCTGCACGATCCCAGACGAAGAATAGGGTCTTATCTAGCCAAACAATTGGTCATAAAATAACCACACAAAAACACTTTTTAACCTAAATTGCTCTTCTTGCGCTGCTCTTGCTTCAAACTAGATTACGTTATCATGTCGGAAAGGTCACGCTAGATGTAGGCAAGACGTCAGATGCTCAAGACGTCAAACAATAACTTCAACACTGTAAAAATAGGAATGCAGAAAATGTATCTGGAAGATGTAAAGGTATTTTAGGACAGGATGAAATTATTCAAATGAGAAGTAGGCAAACAAAACTGTAACACTGACATATGCAGTCGCAATATACAAGAAAAAAATATTACAGACTTATAAAAGAGTGTTGTGTGTGAGCGAGGGGGATGTGTTTTACAGCTCTGAGCCTCATTAATCATATTTAAGTGAATGAAATTATATTTTCATGGTGGTGATTATGTCATGGTATCTGCTGATTAATGTGATCATGACAGAGCAATTCTTTAGATGTCAAATACTAAAATCCTTCTTAGCATTGTTGATGAATGTCTTCATTGTAAAAATGCAAATACTTATTTTCTTTCTTTGTTAAACAAGACAACAAATGTACTCTAGATTAAAGGGCTCTAGATTACTCACTTTTAAAGGGCTGCACAATTAAATATATATACAGTATGTATATATAAAAAAAACAAGAAAGTAATTATTTTATATTTATAATGTGTTTTTTCCCCCCAGCTGTTCAGACAGATGTCCGCTGTCTGCATGCATTATAAGAGGCATTAAAATCAGTAATGGCCACCAGTCCTAATGAGTTTGAAGCACATAAGCATCATATTTCTATATAAGTTATGTTATAAAATGTATGATTCTTAACTCTCCCAGTTCCCTTGTGTATGTGTGGGGTTTAATGCATAGGAATCATCTCTAAATATGAAACACACACACACACACACACACACACACACACACACACACACACACACACACACACACACACACACACACACACACACACACACACACACACACACAAATCTATATAAAGGATGTTCCATTCTATACATATCTGTTTTCAAATTTTTAATCATTTTGTTTTGCAAAATAAAGCATTTATCTTAAATTAGTATAATTAAAAGCAAAGCCACGAGTATAAGTATCACATACAGCAAGTATCTTTGCCTCTTATATAATAAATTGCTTGTGAAGTTCTTAATTTGTTAGTTGTGTTGGAAAAATAATCTGTTAATTGACTAATTGTAAACCAAGACTCAAGCCCTATAGCCCATATCTATATACATATAGCTGGCATATATTTAAATATAGACAATTATGCATAAGGTGTATATGTAAGAATACAGACAAAGAAACTGACCAATTTTGATAAAGTTTTGTGATGTCAGAAACACCAGCAAATGTTTTGGTTCAGAGCAGTTTTAAAGAGAAAATACTCAACAATGGTGTTGACTTAGGAATTTACACATGGTCAGCGGGTGGTCAGGCACATGGTCAACCCATCCATCTATCTAATAAGTTAAAGCATATTAAAAACACCACATAGACATATAAATAACATTAAAAAAAAATCACCAGGGGGACTTGAATAAACCAACAAGATTAAATAAATAAAATTGTTATTGTAGACAAGTACCAAGTACATTTCTTTAAATGGCTATTGATTGATTGATTGATTGATTGATTGATTGATTGATTGATTGATTGATTGATTGATTGATTGATTGATTGATTGATTGATTGATTGATTGAGACATAAATAGCATTTTCACACAAGAGAAATTCAGCTGGAATTTAAAAGTAATCTAATCAAATAAACTGCCAAGAAAGCTCAAAACTGCTCAACAAAATATGAGTATCATAAATGTGGCTGAATTTTGTTAAATTGGGTTTCACTGCTGATGCTTTTTTCAAGCTTAGTTGCCAAGCAGTTGTTCTGAGTGTCTCAGCTGTTGAATGGTTGAGATTAGACACTGTTGAAGCTCAACACACACCTCAATATCATATGACTTGCATATCACTTTGGGAATTGCATCTCTGAAGGTGCGAATCACGAGGGAATTGTTGTTAGTTATCATTTAGTATCAGAATGATCAAAATTCCAGGTTTAAAAGAGCTGTTTTGCTCTGTGTAAATCAAATCAAAAGAAATCTTTAAAAAGAAAAAGGAAAAGGAAAAAAAAAGGTAATCTGAACCGTTTATTTGTGTGTTTGTGTGTGTGTGTGTGTGTGGTTGACAGCTTCCGTGGAGGAGAACAAAATGACACTCTCAAAATAAGGAAGAGTATAAGGATACTCGAAATGTCTTTATACATTGTAAAAAAACGTACAGTTGTAATTTTAAAAGAGCGATTTTTACCTGATTTAACCAACCTGGTGTAAAATTCATGTATTTATCATAATTCCGTGGTTTTAAATAATGTTTTTGGATTTGAATAAAAACGGTTAAATTAGATGCTACCATTTTTTCAGTATACCATATGTCAGCTGTGTATGTGTACAAAAAAATCTTATTGACTGAAATAAATGCTAAAATTAATCTGAGATGCAGTCACTTAATTGTAATGTTATACTGAAATGTTCTGTATGTAACTTTAGAGATATATAAATATTGAGACACATAAACATAATAAACTATGCATAACTGCATACACCCTTGTGTAAACAAAACCAAACCATATTTTAGCCCTATTCCTATAGCAAGTGCATGCAGTTAATTAATAAGTCATTAAATGTATAATTACACTGTAACAAGGACACCTTAACATAATGTAACGTGTAACCTAAATATTATATAAATAGACTGTTATTGTATTTATAGCTTAAAGGTCTAAAGGAAGAAAATTTCATTTTATGAGGTCTTTTAACATTAATATGAGTTCCCCTTGCCTGTATATGGTCCCCAAGTGGCTAGACATTTTGATAGGTGTAAACCGAGTTCTGCGTATCCTGCTCTGCCTTTGAGAAAATGAAAGCTCAGACGAGTCGATCTGGAATCTTCCCTGTATGCCGTCATACGGGGAAAGGTTACCTCCCCTCCCTCTGCTTTGCCCGCCCAGAGAATTTGGAGAAAATTGATTGTTTATTTTACTTGCAATGTCAGCACAGGCTTTTACGATATGGATTCGACAGCACCGCCACAAACAGTGAGTAAGAGTGTTCATTAATGCCTGATCTGTGATCAGTGATTTCTGAAGTGTAGCTAATCATTCAAGTTCACACAGCCTTTCTTTCTAAATCGTTTATGCATCCGTGAATCAAGCCAGGGACTAAATGATCAACTTCACATCGTTTCTCTTAGTAGCATGAAACAAATCTGTTATTTAAATTGTGATTAGATGCTAGAATAAAAATCAAAGAACACTCTCTTTACAATTTTCGGAGCTGTGAATCACACGTCACGGGTGTATCTGCACACTTGCCCAAATTGCCTTTATAACGAATGACGCTGTTATGCTGAACAACGAGGCTCTTACTGTATTTATATCACTGTCGTGTTTGCTGTTTGTTCTGGTGAAAGCATTTCGTGAGAGAAAACGCGTTGCAATGACGAGATCACTGCATTCACGCAATCAACAGACTGTCTTTGTACTCAATGCTCATCACTGCAGCCTTTCACTCCAGCTGTAATGGTAAAAAAAAAAACTTAGTAAAAGTATTCGAGAGGGGTTCCACATGTTACAAAATTCGTAGAATAAGGAGGAAGATGACAGGGTCGGCGTGACTGGGACTCGTGTTTATCCAGAACTCTCAGATACAAACAAAATAAACTCGCGCTCACAACGCTCTCAACAACTCAGTACGCCTACAATATAACTTTTCTCAGCAATCTTCCTCCAGCTCTCTGTCTCTCTAGTCCATGAGTGCCCAGTCTGTCTCTCTCTCTGGCAGTGCGTGCACACCTCTCTAAACCACGCCCCCTCTGCCACAAGATCTAATACTCATTTCAAATGCAAAGATGTTGTCAGCCAATCACAACAGTGGCCGTTTTCACTGAAGTCTCACAGCAGACACGCCGCTTGAAACAGAGCATTCAAGCCAGAGGGCTAATATCAGAATAGAAAAATGCATTTTATTTCTAAATTATGATATTTTATGACGTAAAAATCATACTAACAATATAAGTACACCTCAGAAAACATTATAAACTAATAAAAAATCCACACCATGGGACATTTAATAAATTATAATTATGTTTAAAGCTAAGTTTAGTACATTTGTACATACATGTTGCTCTCATATTATGGTAGCCCAGTTTGTGCTGAATACAATGTAATGATACTTTTGCCATAATATGTTTATAAGTGTAACACAGGGTTGCAGCAGATGAGAAAGCAGGATCCAAGTGCAGTTCTACATTTATTAAATAAACTCAAGTACAAAATCAAAGCGGACAAAAACAAGGTACAGGAACAGAACAACCAACATAACGCAAAGATAAGAACTGACAAAGAACAAGACTGAACACAGGGTTTAAATACACAGGCAAACAGATCATGGAAACGAGACACAGCTGACAAGACTAATAAGACACACCTGAACTGAAACTCAAATCAACATGAAAACTACAAAATAAAGCACAGGAAACACTTCAACTTAAAAGTCCAAGGACAGACAGGGAGCACATGTGACAGAGCCCCCCCTTTAAGGAGCGTATTCCAGACGCTCCACAATAAAAAACAAAACAAAAGTCCAGGAGGGAGGTGGATCGGAGGCGGATCCGGGGGCGGGATGGAGGGCCAGGCCCGTGGAGTGGAACAGGACAAGGACCCTGGCATGGCCTAGATGGGCCTGGGAGCGTGGGCGGACCCAGGCGGTTGAGCGCGGGCGGACCCGGGCAGTGGAGCGAGGGCGGACCTGGGAGTTACGGAGGCGCCGGAAGCTCAGGGGGCCACGGAGGCTCAGGGAGTTCATTAGACACAGTCCACTCTGGACTGAGGACATGAGACAGAGTCCACTCTGGACAGGGGACATGAGACAGAGTCCACTCTGGACAGGGGACATGAGACGGAGTCCACTCTGGACAGGGGACATGAGACGGAGTCCACTCTGGACTCGTGACAGGGGTCGGAGTCCTCTCTGTACTTGTGGCAGAAGGAGGTGGAGTCCTCTCTGGACTCGTGGCAGAAGGAGACGGAGTCCTCTCTGGACTCGTGGCAGAAGGAGACGGAGTCCTCTCTGGACTCGTGGCAGAAGGAGGCGGAGTCCTCTCTGCACTCGTGGCAGAAGGAGGCGGAGTCCTCTCTGCACTCGTGGCAGAAGGAGGCGGAGACCTCTCTGGACTCGTGGCAGAAGGAGGCGGAGTCCTCTCTGGACGCTGGTCAGGGGCTGGAGCCATTTCTGGACGCTGTTCAGGGGCTGGAGCCATCTCTGGACGCTGGTCAGGGGCTGGAGCCATCTCTGGACGCTGGTCAGGGGCTGGAGCTCTCTCTGGACGCTGGTCAGGGGCTGGAGCCATCTCTGGACGCTGGTCAGGGGCTGGAGCCATCTCTGGACACTGGTCAGGGGCTGGAGCCATCTCTGGACGCTGGTCAGGGGCTGGAGCCCTCACTGGACGCTGGTCAGGGGCTGGAGCCATCTCTGTACGCTGGTCGTGGACAGGACCCTGGATGGTGACTATGACAGGACAAGACAATGAACTGGTGGCCATGACGGGACAAGACTCTGGACTGGTGGCCATGACGGGACGAGACTCTGGACTGGTGGCCATGACGGGACGAGACTCTGGACTGGCGGTCATCAGAACAGAACATGCTGGCAATTGTGGCGGGCCAAGCTCTGTGATTACCGGATCTTGATGCATGGTGCCTCCACACAAAAAACTTTTAGGAGAAGTGTCCTCAACTTCCCCAACAGTGAAGGAGGACCCAGTTAGCTGGAGAGCATAGTCCAGGAACTTACTCAGTGATCCTCGAGGACCATCACGGATAAGCTTTGACTGTAGTGGGTTGTTAAGTCCATAGCAAAAGAAATCAATGAGGGCAAAGTCTGGGAGGTCAGTCAAATTACCAATACTTAAGAAGTCCTGGATGTGGTCCTCGAGTGAGCAAGTTCCCTGACGAAGGCGGACAAGACGTACTGCTGGATACATGGTATGGTCAGTTCTTCTGTAACGCTGGGTTGCAGCAGATGAGAAAGCAGGATCCAAGTGCAGTTCTACATTTATTAAATAAACTCAAGTACAAAATCATAGGGGACAAAAACAAGGTACAGGAACAGAACAACCAACATAACACAAAGATAAGAACTGACAAAGAACAAGACTGAACACAGGGTTTAAATACACAGGCAAACAGATCATGGAAACGAGACACAGCTGACAAGACTAATAAGACACACCTGAACTGAAACTCAAATTAACATGAAAACTACAAAATAAAGCACAGGAAACACTTCAACTTAAAAGTCCAAGGACAGACAGGGAGCACATGTGACAATAAGCAACTGAAAAAAGCACAAATGTCAGAGCATGTCAAAACTTCTAAAGGGCCCCAGAACAGAACAGACTTCAGAGGGTTAATGCATTACATTTAATTACATTTTCTTATTGAGTATACATTGTGCCTCGTACTTCCAGTGTTTCATAAATTTAGAATCCTATATGCGCCATAAGTTCCAGTAAGAAATGCATATAAAATAAATGTTAGGAATAAACTTGTTCCCTTTCAGTCGGTCACTACGACGTACGTCGGTAATACCGACGAATTGGGATCACTTTAGAGAGCCCCTATCAGCTTCGAGATTTAGAGAACAGGCCAATGGGCCATTGGCGTGCGAGATTTGCATCTCGCGCTCCGCCCCGCGCCGCGGGTATAAGTAGGAAGCGAGAGCATCGCACTGACGTTATTCACTTCAGAGCAGCCGAACGGCGTAGATGAAGAGTCAAAAACTTCCTGTTTACCTATCAGAGAAGATTCAACAGAGAACTTTGAGGACGCTGTGCTGGTGTGACGGCATTTCTCCAGTGCAACCGCGAGAACTCAGCTGCAGTGAAACATTTGCTGTTTAAACAGCACCGTTGGTATCGGTGGGCGTTTCCTCAAGTGCAAACACAGGCTGCACTATCTCCTGTGTGTTGCCGCGGTCTGTCCTGGGTGCTTCAGCACTTCTGAAAAGAGCGTTTCCTCACAAAAAGAGCAACACGGGTGTGACACTGCGTCTTTTTCAAGACGTCATTCCACCCGTGCGTTTCTGGATGCGGTTGTTTCCTGTCCTGACGGCCACGATCCCTCTCGCATAAACATGTTGAGACCGTGTTCGTGGGTGATCCTTGTTCTCTCAGGGGAACAGGATCACGTCGACGTGCTGGTCATCTCACCTTCCGCGTGAGGGATTGAGTGTTCAGCGCGCCGTGTGCCGTCTGGGTGCCGGGTGACAGCGCGGGTTGCCACGGCAGCTCAGCGCGCGTCACTCGGCGCCTCCGCATGTTGAGACTGTGTTTGTGGGTGGTCTATGCTCTCTCATGAGAGCATAGCCACGTCGGCGCGTTGTTCGTCTTGCCTTTTTCATAAGGGCTTGAGTGTTCAGAGCGCGCATCAGACTCGGCTTGCGATTTAGTTCGCCCGGCGTCCGCCCGAGTTCGGGGGCGTTCACTTCACGTCTGTTTCGTAGATGGATGCCCCCGTGCTTCAGGCAGAGATCGCTGTCCTACTGGCGAAGGACGCGATAGAGCCGGTCCCTCCAGCCGATATGAAGTCCGGGTTCTACTGCCCGTACTTCATTGTACCCAAGAAAGGCGGCAGGCTACGGTCAATCTTGGATCTGCGTTACCTGAACCGCTCCCTCCACAGGATGCCGTTCCGTATGTTAACGCAGAAACGCATCTTCAGGTGCGTCCGTCCCCAGGATTGGTTTGCAGCGATCGACCTGAAGGACGTGTACTTTCATGTCTCGATTCTCCCTCGACACAGACCGTTTCTACGCTTTGCTTTCGACGGACGGGCATGTCAGTACAAAGTCCTGCCCTTCGGGCTGTCCCTGTCGCCCCGTGACTTCATGAAAGTCGCAGAGGCGGCCATTGCTCCCATGAGAGAGCGTGGTGTCCGTCTCCTCAACTATCTCGACGACTGGCTGATTCTTGCCCAGTCGCGGGAGCAGTTGTGCGAACACAGGGACATGGTGCTTCGGCACCTCAGCCGGTTGGGTCTTCGGGTCAACTGGGAGAACGTACTCCAGGGGGTTGGGTCTGTCCTGTACAGAGGATCTCTTTTCTCGGGATGGAGATCGGCTCGGTCGCCATGACAGCGCGCCTCACCGAGGAGCGCGTCCAGTCGATGTTGAGCTGCTTGAATACGTTCAAACGCAGTACAGCGGTTCCACTGAAACAATTTCAGAGGCTCCTGGGCTATATGGCAGCAGCAGCCGCTAGAGCTGCTCCATATGAGACTGCTTCAACACTGGCTACACGACCGAGTCCCGAGATGGGCGTGGCACAGCGGGTCCCTCCGTGTCCAAGTGACGCCGAGATGCCGCCAAAGCTTCAGCCCGTGGTCGGACCCTTCATTTCTACGGGCAGGAGTGCCTCTAGAACAAGTGTCCAGGCATTCTGTTGTCTCCACGGATGCCTCATCCACGGGCTGGGGTGCCACATACAACGGGCTTGCAGTATCGGGTCTGTGGACGGGGCCCCAACTGTCAGGGAAGAATACGGATTCAGATGCAGGAAACAGAAAAGTTTATTTATGAGCTCAGGAATGGACAGGGAAAAATATCAAGAACAAAAAACTGAAAAATCCAAATCAAATGTCCACAGGTCCGGTGAGCTCCCTTAAACAGGGACAATTCCCAACGTCATCAACGACGCAATACAGGAGTGCTACAGAGTCCTCCGATGAGCGCGGTGGGCGCAGTGAGCGTGCAGAGTGTAATTCCCCGGATAGAGTGGTGCGCGCGCTGAGGAAATGGAGAGAAGAATCCGTGTCTCCACAGAGAGAGGATCACCTGGGCTGGTAGCAAAGGAACAAAGGTCTGGCGGATGAGAGGGAATGGAACAAAAATATATAAATAAAAAACGAGAAAACAAACAGCACTTAGGAGACTGGGAAAGCAGGACACGGCAAGACTTGACAAATAACAAGAGACGGTCACGAGCAAAGGCGTTGCGCAACATACAACAACGGTCGGACAAACAAGTGAGAAAGAGAGGATCTTATATAGGGGAGAATAATGAGGGGAAATTAGCAACAGGTGTAAACGGTGAACACAAATGAGAATAGGGATAACGAGTGGGAGGGGAAACACCACAAAGTCAGCGAAACACCTGACAAACTTGTCAACCCAGACCATGTGCACAAGAAAACAAAGCACGCAAGACACGGAGACACAAAAGACAAAACAAGATCAGACCAAAGTCATTACAGTACCCCCCCCCCCAGAAACGCCACCTGGCGCATCTGAGAGGGGCTCACCTCGTCGCCGACGGAAGTCCCTAATCAGAGTCTGGTCCAGAATATCCCGAGCCGGGATCCAACACCTCTCCTCCGGACCGTAACCCTCCCAGTCCACCAAATACTGGAAACCCCGACCACGGCGTCTAACGTCCAAAAGCTTTCTCACAGTGTACACTGGAGAACCATCCACTAGACGAGGAGGGGGGGGTGGTGGGGAAGAAACAGGATTAAGAGGGGACCAAAACACAGGTTTAACCCTGGACACATGAAAAACAGGGTGAACCCGACCAAGAGTGTGAGGAAGCTTGAGCCGCACTGCCACCGGACTCAGGACCTTGATGATGCGATATGGCCCAATGAACTTGGGGGCCAGCTTACGAGAAGACCCCCGGAGAGACAAGTCCTTGGTGGATAGCCATACCTTCTGACCGCAAACATACTGGGGAGCCGGAGTCCGGTGACGGTCGGCTGCCGCTTTGGTCCGTCTGGAAGCCCGGGCCAAGGCCTCCTTAGCCCTTCTCCAGGTGCGACGACACCGACGAACAAAGGCTAAGGCAGACGGAACCGCGGCTTCGGGTTCCTGTGCAG
The DNA here is from genome assembly GCF_949357685.1 of Gobio gobio. Taxonomy (NCBI): domain Eukaryota; kingdom Metazoa; phylum Chordata; class Actinopteri; order Cypriniformes; family Gobionidae; genus Gobio; species Gobio gobio. Next base: position 28,223,939 of record NC_137101.1, on the reverse strand, counting down.
GGAAAAGAGGTGGTTGATAACCCACTGAACATAGAAAGGGAGACATACCCGTAGACGCTACCGGCAGGGAGTTGTGGGAATATTCAACCCACGGTAGCTGCTGACTCCAGGAGCTCGGATTACTTGAGGTCAGGCAGCGGAGAGCTCGCTCGAGATCCTGGTTGGCTCGCTCGGCCTGCCCGTTGGTCTGGGGGTGAAAACCTGAAGACAGACTCGTTGAGGCCCCGATCTGTCTACAGAACTCTTTCCAAAACCGAGAGACAAATTGGGGTCCTCTGTCGGAGACCACATCCACCGGAAGACCATGGATCCGGAAGACGTGGTCCACCACCACCTGCGCTGTCTCTTTGGCAGAAGGGAGCTTGGGTAAGGGGATAAAATGGGCCGCCTTGGAGAAGCGATCCACCACCGTCAGGATCACGGTGTTACCTCTCGATGGGGGGAGACCGGTGACAAAATCAAGGGCCAGGTGTGACCAAGGACGAGAAGGAATGGGCAAAGGCTGTAACAGACCAACAGGAGGATGGTTAGACGTCTTATTACGAGCGCATACCGAGCAAGCCAACACAAACTGCCTGACATCTTGGACCATGGACGGCCACCAAAATCGCTGACGGATGGTAGCCAGCGACCTCCGAACCCCCGGATGACAGGCGACTCTGGACTCATGCCCCCACCGGAGGACCTCAGGACGCAGTGCAACCGGCACAAACAACCGACCCCCTGGACACCCCCCTGGGACCTCATCCCCCCGCACGGCCTCCCTCACCCGTCGCTCGACATCCCAGGAAAGGGACCCCACCACCACCTCCTTGGAGAGAATGGTTTCGGGTGTCAACTCTCCCCCAGGACCCTCGAAGAGACGAGAGAGGGCATCAGGCTTAACGTTCTTGGAGCCTGGCCGATACGAGAGGGAAAAGTTAAATCGCCCAAAGAAGAGTGCCCAGCGAGCCTGGCGAGCATTCAACCTCTTGGCCGAACGGACATACTCTAAATTCTTGTGATCCGTCCAGACCAAGAAGGGCTCCGCTGCTCCCTCCAACCAGTGGCGCCACTCCCCCAGAGCCAGCCTGACCGCCAGCAGCTCCCTGTTACCTATGTCATAATTTCGCTCAGCAGGACTCAAACGGTGAGAGTAGAAGGCACAAGGGTGCACCTTCCCATCTCTGGAAAACCGCTGAGACAGGACCGCGCCTACCCCGACATCAGAGGCATCCACCTCAACAATGAATTGCCGTTCAGGATCTGGAAGACAGAGAACAGGAGCAGAGATGAAACGGGACTTAAGAACATCAAAGGCCCCCTGGGCCTGGGAATTCCATCTGAACGGTACCTTAGGTGAGGTGAGTGCAGTTAAGGGTGCAGCGACCAGGCTAAAGTTCCGGATGAATCGCCTATAAAAGTTGGCAAACCCCAGGAACCGCTGCAGAGCCTTCCGAGAGTCAGGGGTTGGCCACTCGGCCACGGCCCTTACCTTAGCGGGATCGGCCTTAATTCCCTCCGTTGAAATTATATGCCCCAAGAACGAAACAGACTTAACATGGAACACGCACTTCTCCGCCTTGACATAGAGCTGGTTCTCTAGTAGCCGTTGTAACACCTGACGAACGTGTTGAGTGTGTACCTGCAAGGAGGGAGAGAAGATAAGAATATCATCAAGGTACACAAAGACAAATCGATTTACCATGTCCCTCAACACGTCGTTCACCAGGGCCTGGAAGACAGCTGGGGCGTTGGTGAGCCCAAAAGGTAGAACCCGGTATTCAAAGTGTCCCGTTGGAGTGTTGAAGGCTGTCTTCCACTCATCCCCCTCGCGGATACGGATCAAATGGTAGGCATTACGGAGGTCTAGTTTGGTAAAGACCTTAGCTCCCTGCAACAACTCAAAAGCTGATGACATCAAAGGCAGAGGATACCTGTTTCTTATGGTGATGTCATTGAGACCCCTGTAGTCGATACAGGGTCGCAGGGAGCCATCCTTCTTCTTAACGAAGAAGAACCCAGCCCCAGCGGGTGAGGAAGAGGGACGGATGAGGCCGGCATTTAAGGACTCCTGAATATACTTGTCCATGGCCTCTCTCTCAGGACCAGACAGCGAGTACAGACGGCCCTTGGGCGGAGAAGTGCCTGGGAGAAGATCAATGGCACAGTTATACGGCCGATGAGGAGGTAAGGATGTGGCTCGGGACTTACTGAAGACCCGACAAAGATCACGGTACTCCGCCGGGACCCCGGAGAGATCTGCCTCCTCGACCTGAAAAACAGAAGACACAGAACCAGGAGACAAGGCAGCACCCAAACATGACGCAAGACAAGACTGACTCCAAGATAACACAGAATTCCCTGACCAATCCACGTGAGGGTTGTGCTGCACCAGCCACGGGTGCCCTAAGACAATGGGGGCACTCGGGGAATTTAGGAGGTACAGTTCAATTACCTCACGGTGATTGCCTGAGACAATAACATTTATGGAAGGTGTGGAATGGGTGATGGAGGTAATGAGAAGACCATTAAGGGAACGGACAGAGATAGGAGAGGAAAGGGGAATGGCAGGAATACCCCACAACGCTGCAACAGAGACATCCAGGAAGTTGCCTTCGGCACCTGAGTCAATCAAGGCTGAACAGGAGTGGACAGTGTCCTTATATTGAACAGAGACATTCAGCAGAGTACGTGAGATGGGGGAGTTGAAACCAGGAGTAGCGCCCACCAGGATTCCCCGGATTACTGATGGGCTCTGGCTTTTAAAGGACACAGAATAGCCCGATGGCCCGGCTTCCCGCAGTACAGGCAAAGACCCCGAGCCAAACGATCCTGCTTCTCCTTCGGAGTGAGACGAAGACGCCCCACTTGCATGGGCTCAGGATCTACTGAAGGAGGAGGAAATGAAGAAACAGCACCAGACGCACCCTCATCCAGTGTCCGAAACGGTTGAGCTGTCCACCGCTGGCGTCGACGTTGGAGACGCCCCTCCACTCGAAGTGCCAGCTCTACAAGGGCGTCAAAATCGTGAGTGACGATCTCGTCCAGGATGTCACCGTCCAGTCCCTCTCGAAACCTGGCCCGTAATGCTGCCTCATTCCAATCACAGGCAGCTGCCAGAGTTCTGAAGTGGATTGAATACTCTGTAACAGAACGTCTGCCCTGACTCAACCGCACCAACTGGGAAGCCGCCTCATCGCCCTGAGCAGAGCGGTCAAACAGCTTTAACATCTCGGCTCTGAAGTCCTCAAATGTGGAACAGAAAGGGGCATGAGCATCCCACACGGCTGTAGCCCAGTCACGGGCCCTTCCCTTCAGGAGGGTGATAACGAACGCTACCTGGGACTCCTCAGTCGCATAGCGGCGGGGCTGGAGAGCGAACACCAGAGAACACTGTGACAAGAAAGCCCGACACGAATTGGGGTCACCATCATAAGGCGGCGGACTATTGGCATGAGGTTCCGGCTCAGCATGAGGCAGAGAATGGCCGTAAGCAGCAGCTGACCTGCCGGTCATGGCCTCCCGCTGGAGCTCTTGTAACTGGAAACTGAGATCAGCTACCTGAGCTGACAGACACTCAACATCCCGTGAAGTGGTTGTTAACTGGCTGGAATGCTGTCCCAGAAGAATGCCCTGTTGACTGACTGCAGTTCTGACCTGATCCGCACCTGCTGAATCCATCTTTGGTCCGACCGTTCTGTCAGGGAAGAATACGGATTCAGATGCAGGAAACAGAAAAGTTTATTTATGAGCTCAGGAATGGACAGGGAAAAATATCAAGAACAAAAAACTGAAAAATCCAAATCAAATGTCCACAGGTCCGGTGAGCTCCCTTAAACAGGGACAATTCCCAACGTCATCAACGACGCAATACAGGAGTGCTACAGAGTCCTCCGATGAGCGCGGTGGGCGCAGTGAGCGTGCAGAGTGTAATTCCCCGGATAGAGTGGTGCGCGCGCTGAGGAAATGGAGAGAAGAATCCGTGTCTCCACAGAGAGAGGATCACCTGGGCTGGTAGCAAAGGAACAAAGGTCTGGCGGATGAGAGGGAATGGAACAAAAATATATAAATAAAAAACGAGAAAACAAACAGCACTTAGGAGACTGGGAAAGCAGGACACGGCAAGACTTGACAAATAACAAGAGACGGTCACGAGCAAAGGCGTTGCGCAACATACAACAACGGTCGGACAAACAAGTGAGAAAGAGAGGATCTTATATAGGGGAGAATAATGAGGGGAAATTAGCAACAGGTGTAAACGGTGAACACAAATGAGAATAGGGATAACGAGTGGGAGGGGAAACACCACAAAGTCAGCGAAACACCTGACAAACTTGTCAACCCAGACCATGTGCACAAGAAAACAAAGCACGCAAGACACGGAGACACAAAAGACAAAACAAGATCAGACCAAAGTCATTACACCAACTGCAATGGCATATCAATTGCCTGGAGTTGCTGGCAGTTCGTCTTGCTCTCAGCTGCCTCAAAGGGTCGCTCAAAGACAAGCGCGTTCTGGTCCGGACGGACAGCACTGCGGCCGTTGCGTACATCAACAAACAGGGTGGTCTACGCTCCCGCCGCTTGTCCCAACTCGCCCGCCATCTCCTCCTGTGGAGTCAGAAGCATCTGAGGTCCCTTCGTGCCATTCACTTTCCGGGCCCGCTCAATCGTGCGGCCGACGAGCTGTCACGGTTACCGGTGCTCCCCGGAGAGTGGAGACTCCACCCCCAGGTGGTCCAGCTGATCTGGAGTCGCTTTGGGGCCGCACAGATCGATCTGTTTGCCGCCCCCGACGCGACCCACTGCCAGTTGTTTTATTCCCTGACGAGGGGACCCTCGGCATGGATGCACTGGCACTCAGCTGGCCCCGGGGCCTGCGCAAATATGCGTTTCCCCCAGTGAGCCTTCTTGCACACAACACTGTGCAAGGTCAGGGAGGACGAGGAGCAGCTCCTCTTGGTAGCTCCGTACTGGCCCAACAGGACTTGGTTCCCGGAACTAGTGCTCCTCGAGACAGCACCTCCTTGGCCCATTCCTCTGAGGAAGGACCTCCTGACTCAGAGACGCGGCACCCTGTGGCACCCGCGTCCAGACCTCTGGAAACTCCATGTCTGGTCCCTGGACAGGATGCGGAGGTTTTAGGTGACCTACCGCAAGCGGTAGTTGACACCATCACTTCCGCCAGACCCCCCTCTACGAGACGGCTATATGCGTTGAAGTGGAACCTGTTCATTGACTGGTGCTCTTCTCACCGAGAAGACCCCCGAAAGTGTTCGGTCAGATCTGTGCTCTCTTTTCAAGACGGGTTGGAGCGAAAGCTGTCTCCCTCCACCCTCAAGGTGTATGTTGCCGCTATAGCCGCAAATCATGACCTGGTTAATAATGAGTCCTTAGGCAAGCACGATCTGATCGTCAGGTTCCTGAGGGGGGCGAGGAGATTAAATCCACCCCGTCCTCCCTTTATACCCTCTTGGGACTTGACTCTGGTGCTGACCGCACTGCAGAGGGCGCCCTTTGAGCCTTTACAGTCAGCGGAGCTTAAAGATCTTGTCTCTAAAGACAATACTCCTGATTGCATTGGCCTCAGTTAAGAGGGTATGGGACCTGCAGGCATTTTCGGTCGACGAATTGTGCCTGGGATTCGGGCCAGGTGACTCTCAGGTAACCCTGAGACCCCGGCCTGGATATGTGCCAAGGTTCCCACTACTCCCTTCCGGGACCAAGTGGTGAGCCTGCAAGCGCTGCCTTCGGAGGAGGCAGACCCAGCCCTGGCTTTTCTCTGTCCAGTTCGCGCCCTGCGCGTCTATGTTGACAGAACGCAAAGCTTTAGGACCTCAGAGCAGCTCTTCGTCTGTTACGGAGGACAGCAGAAGGCAAAGGCTGTCTCCAAGCAGAGGATGGCCCACTGGATAGTGGATGCCATCGTCTTGGCTTATGAAGCCCAAGACGTGCCCTGCCCGCTCGGGTTAAGAGCCCACTCCACTAGGGGTGTTGCTTCTTCCTGGGCGCTGGCTTGTGGCGCCTCGCTGACAGTTATTTGTAGACCTGCAGGCTGGGCGACACCAAACACGTTCGCTAGGTTTTATAGCCTACGTGTGGAACCGGTTGCTTCTCGTGTGCTCGCTTCCCATAGTCAGCAATACTGAAGCTCTTGTTCTAGTGTCGGCTTGCTGCGCCACTCCCTTCCCCATGGAACGGATACGTGCGCTATATACTACAGTCGAGTTACCAGGATTGGCGAACCCTGTTGAGTCCTCTGCACCCCTCGGCAGTCGGATGTGGCGGAGCGTCCGACGCCAGGTCTGGCACTTGTATGCATTGGTGGAACTTGTGTCGGACTGGGGTCTGTATGTCGTGACCCCTACGGCGGTCCCATACCTGTATTTTCCACGGTACAGCTCCCTACGGCGAGCTTGTGTCTTTCCCTTGGCAGAGTTCCTCTGCCGTCTCAGTACGGTGTTGTCCCCCGCCTGTAATAGGCCGGGGCCACCTCTGGGACTTCCGTATGTTGTGCTGCCCACGGCCAGCCCATACGTGTACTCTCCACATGGTAACTCCCTCCGGGCATGATGTGGCTCCCACAGCGTCCTCCGGGCACGCTTTCCCAGCCTTATCCAATAAGTCTGCTGAATGGGTCTTGCGGAACAGCAGTGTGACTCTCCCTGCGTGAATCTCCCCGCCCGCATCAGAACGGGGTCTGAGGGGCTCTCGCTGGGCTCTGGAAGTGGTAGTAACTGTGGCATTTTCCATAGGGATCCCAATTCGTCGGTAGTACCGATGGAAAGGGTTACGACGGTCTCTGTTACGTATGGTAACCCTCGTTCCCTGAAGGAGGGAACGGAGACGTACGTCCCGTCGCCACAGTTCCTTCCATCACTGCAGGGCCGAGCCACTAGTTCGGCTCCTCAGTTAAAAAACGTCAGTGCGATGCTCTCGCTTCCTACTTATACCCGCGGCGCGGGGCGGAGCAAATCTCGCACGCCAATGGCCCATTGGCCTGTTCTCTAAATCTCGAAGCTGATAGGGGCTCTCTAAAGTGATCCCAATTCGTCGGTATTACCAACGCACGTCTCCGTTCCCTCCTTCAGGGAACGAGGGTTACCATACGTAACCGAGACGTTTTATTCCACAGCAAAACAATGAGTACCCCCTTATTGTAAGACACTCTTGTTCATTATTTTATCATGGAAGAGAACAGGCTTGAATGCTACTGAACAAGAAAAAAGGAGCAGACTGAAACACAGAACCACAATGAGTGGGATCCAAATCATGAATCAACCAATGACGGTGAATTAGCCGATAAAGGAAGTGGAAGTTACAATTCCGTCAAAAAAAATATGGGATTTTGTTGTGCTTTAGGTAGAGCGTCAGGTGAAAATGTTATCAGGATGAGCCCAGAGGTGAAAAAGATAGGGCACTGTCCCATGTTGAAGATATAAAGTCCAGGTTTGGATTGTTTCTGAAGAAATCAATACAGAAATCACTTCAGCCTGGAATGAATGACGACATTATAAGAGAAACTCTTCCTGGAGGAGTTTAGGAGACCTCAGGTGTCTGCTGCTCTCAGCAACTAGCTCTGGCAAAACCAAAAGGTGTCAACTCGATGCCTCAAGGGAAGTGAAAGAAAATACAAAATTGCATAATGTGGAATAATGTAATATCACATTTATAAGGCTCACGAGACATTAATGTGCATTGACATTGGCACACAAATTCAAATAAATGGGGTTTATCTTATAAGCTGATTAAATTGGTGACATATGCATATCAATATTGCACAAAATCCAGTATGCATATGAAAATGCATATGAAAGAAATATATCTAACTGTTTTATAAACAGACTAGTCTACACATTTTTAACCAGTCTATGGAAGAAAAAAATATTTATTTTATTTTGATGGTCCCCTTTAGACATTCTGTTGACAATAAGTAATGTTGCACCATATGTCTACTAACTCTCATTAGAGTATAGTATTAGTAGACTGGTAGGGTTAGGGTTAGAATAAGCTGACATGTAGTTGCAAAGCTATATAGTCAGTTGAATGTCTGTTGGAGAAGCATCAAAATAAAGTGTTTTAATTGTAGTTTTTAATCAGTCTATCAGAAAAAAATTAAGAACATTAGATCATTGAGTTATGTAAACCATATTGAAAGTTTTGACCAGTTATGAATGATTTCCACAGCTATATATACTGTAATAATTGCTGTGGCAGACACAAAGTAAATACATTATATGTATGGATGGACCTCAGCTTAACTGAGTACTTGCATTTCATTACTGTATTTGTAGCCATTTCCAAAAAACACCTAAAGACACATCTCTTCCAGCAGCACCTGACCAATCAAGAATATCACTTATCATTCTATTCATTTTCTGTCTGTCTAATTTATTAAAAAAAAAAAAAAAAATCTCCTGTGTGTTCTGAAACTTGCTACAGCACTTGCATTCTGTTGCCCTTGACTGTTCTAGTTGCTTCTTTTGCTCTCATTTGTAAGTCGCTTTGGATAAAAGCTCTGCTAAATGACTACATTTAAATGTAAATGTATTTAATTATAGTATGCATATTTTAATAATGCCAACATTTTACTCTTCCTTTTTAGGTACCTATGCAATATTAATTCTAAAGGTGAGGAAAACTATTTTTATTTTGTAAATGTATTAAATTATTATTTCTTTCGAAATGTATTTTTCAACAACAAAAGCTTTTAATAAAGAACACAGCTTAGTAGCAAATTACAGTATATGCTTTGTAAGCAGGTGTGAACAGAGGAAACATTGTTTGAAAATAATCATAATAATTGGAGAAAAATCCCACTCTGCCCTAACTGAAAATGAAGCCAGAGGTTGTTATTGTTTCAAGCTCTTGACTTAATTTTAGTGTCGTTTCAGAATAATTTTGAAGCCTTAAACTGCACACTATTATTTAGATTTTCATTTCATTTTGCTAGGAGTTACATTGAACTTTTAAACCTGAAAGTCTAGTTGTTTCCTCTACCCTCTCATTGATTCAATTTTACTCTTCCCGTCAGTGAACATCAAACAGAAGCTTTGCTCAGGAGGTCTGCCCACACCCTGCAGCCACTCTTGATCTTTGTCTGAGCGTGTGTGTTTGACAACTTACAAATGAACCTGACCTCTTCCTCTCTAGACCCAGTGTCTCTCTCTCACACCCTGCAGTGATGCAGAGCCACAGCGTCTGTCATCATAAAAGCCTCTTTTCGCTCTCTCGCCCCACGGATCACATATCGACCCGCTTTACAGAAAGCAGGGAGCGTGACCCCTGTATTTCCGATGGAGTCTGACATTTGACCTCTCCACTGCCCTTCTGCATGGTGGGAAAGAGAAGAGTCTACTTCTTAAAAAAGTTACTTTGTACCCATTCATAATACTAAAAGTTCTGTTTTAAAATCCCTAATGCATATAGTATAAACCATTAGTTGGTCTTTCAGTCTGGTCAAACTGGTTAGCTTTGTCTGTTTTGGTGTTTTAGGGGTACTTGTCAGCTGATCAATCCAGGAGATAAACTGGCCAATCCAGGAGATAAGCTGGCCGACCAGTTAAACCAGCTAAACATCAGCTTGAAGAGACTATGTAAAACATCTTAAAGGGATAGTTCACCCAAACATTTTAATTACCACATGATTTACTCACCCTTAAGCCATCCTAGGTGCATATGACTTTCGTCTTTTAGACAAATGTAATCAGAAATACTATATTAAATAATGTCCTGGCTCTTCCAAGCTTTATAATGACAGTGAATATAGGATTAGATTTTGAAGCCCCAAAAAAGTACATCCATGCATCATAAAAGTACTCCAGGGGGTTAAAGGCCTTCTGAAGTGAAGCAATGCGTTTGTGTAAGAAAATTATCTATATTTACTACTTTATAAACTAACAGAACTAGCATCCGGCAGACGGCCTTTTAGACTTCTAATTCATGACCAGTGTTTTGTTTTGCTGTATCCCCATGCGCTTCCGTGTTAGGCAATACATATGCGTCAGGTCAAGGGTTACTCTTTTGCCGTAAATCATTATTTTAGTTTATAAAGTTTTAAATATGGATATTTTTATCTGATAACAAACTTTTATGATAGATGGATGTACTTTTTTGGGCTTCAAAATCTGATCCTCTATTCACTGCCATTATAAAGCTTGGAAGAGCCAGGGCATTATTTAATATAACTGTATTCGCCTGAAAGAAGAGTCACTCAAGTAAAAACACTTAAATCACTTAAGACTTAAAAACTAATTTAGACTGGTTTAAGGCTGGATGATTGATTGCCTGATTGATTGTCTGATCGATTGATTGTCTGTCTGTCTGTCTGTCTGTCTGTCTGTCTGTCAAGTCAAGTCAAGTCAACTTTATTTATATAGCGCTTTTAACAATGCAGATTGTTTCAAAGCAGCTTTGCAGTGTTGAACAGGAAAATAATGCAGCATAATTTTATTCAGCCGTCTCGCCATTCTGGAGAAAACGGTGATGTCATCAGTTCATTTCAATTATCATACAGTGACAGTGTGGGCTTTAGATCAGTAATTAGATCAGTAATTTAGTTTATATGGTTAATTTAGTTTAATAATTAGATTTATTTCGATATTTAGTTGAAAAATTTAGAAAAATTGAGTGTCCCCAACTGAGCATGCCAAGCCAGAGGCAACATTAGGATATGTCTGTCTGTCTGATTGATTGATTGATTGATTGATTGATTGATTGATTGGATTTGTCTGATTGATTGTCTGATTGATGTTGTCAAGAGCTGACTGGACAGCTTGTTAGGTGTATTTAAGTGCAAAAAAAATCTGAAAATTAAACCGTTTAATTAAAAGCGGATTTTCTTTTAAATTGTCATATTTGAAAAAAAAAAAAAAAAAAAACGTATTAAGAAATGGTGTGTTTGAATGCTTGTTGAGGACTGTCAAGACAATGCCAGTGCCAGAAATGTAACTTTTTATAAGTAACAATATTTGAAAATGCCCTTGAATGTCTTGAATTGTTAAATTCTCAATGAAAACGATTATGATTGTTGTCTATAAAATGCACACAATGGCCACATAAACACTGCAGCTAAATTCAGTTGTCAATTCACCTTAGTGCTTAATCCTGTTTTGAAAACAGTTCAATGCACCAAATTAACTCCAGAAGTTGCATTTCTAAAAATTCTACTGTACGCATTCCGCATTTAACGTAACTGGTCTGAGACAGAAGGTTGAGGATCCAAATGCAGCTTTATTGAAGGGTAATCCACAATCGTAATCAAAAACAGGCAAAAGGTCATACAGAGGCAAGCAGCCCAAATTGGCAAACAAGGCAGGAGAGACAGGCAAAAGGGTAATCCACAGAACAGGCGAGTAATCCAAGACCAAGAGACACGAAACCTGGGCGAATGCTCAGAAATGCAGTATATACAACAAACAAGACTTTGCAGTGAATGACAGAGTGAACATGGAATATATAGGCTGAGGTAATGAAGTAAATGAGATACAGGTGCAAACAATGTATCTGTAAATGAAATGTAAATGTAAATGAGTGCTGATGAGTCCGGGCAAAGGATTATGGGAGATGTAGTCCTTGATGGAATGACAGTCTGGGATGGAGTGCCCTCAGGTGGTAATCAGGGGCACTCTCACTGGTGAATTGTGACACCGTGTGTACGGAACCAAACTGAACAACAACTTGTTAACAAAGTTTTTAAACATGCATCAGAGTTGTGTCTCTCTTCTGTATGCGGGATGCAAGAAATCACAGGAAACTCATTAGTGTTGTCAGATCTTTCTAGAAAAAAATAAGGACAAGCCCATAATATACATTAATCCAAAAGCTTTATTTTGGGAATAAGCCACATATCAAAATATTGCGACACTAGCCTACTTTATTATCTCCATAAACTCGATCGCTGTATGAGCTAAGCCAAGATAGAACAAAATATGTAATTCACTAGAGGTTCTGACAAAATGTTAATTGCTGCAGTCTATTTAAAAATATTTCATTAATTTTAATAATTTATTAAATAATGATTCAATGACTCACTCATACACACTTGATTTGTTACTGGATAAATCTGTGTTTTGAATGAATCTCTTGAATGAATGATTCAATGACAAATATTTTTTTAACAGTCACTTGTCGCCACCTACTGGTGTAACAATATAATTGATCTAATCTTTATTGTAAGCGTGAAGTTACTTCCAAAAGGTGATTTTCTCTATTTTGCTACCGTAAACATCAGTGTTTATATCTGAACTATAAACTTTTATCCCAGTACTTCTGTGATCATTTGAATTATTGTAACAAATAATGATACTGTGTGATTGAAAAGACCACAGCTTTTTTTGTTGAGATACATGGCTCTGGGTCAGCGGCAGCGCCAACACAGATCTGCATGTTCTGCTTATATTATAATTATAGATAGACAGACAGAGATAGATAGATCTCCCGTTTTTTCTAGCAAAAGTCCTAACAAATTCATCCATATTTTAGCTACAAGTGATGGACTTCTCATGGGTCAATATCACTAAAAGACTCTGTGTAACATACAGCGATGAAAGAGGTCAGAACCCGGGACTCTCACATGACGCAGAGGACATCCCAAGGGCAGTAACATGCACTTTATGTAGCTCTGGATATGCTTCTTTGCAGCAGACAGGCTTGTTTCACCAGAAAATTGTTTGTTAAGCATAGGTTTGGTAAAAAGATTTTAATTTGCCAGGCTTACACTATCTGCAGTGCCAGCATGCAAATGTAGAGGGCTCAACAATGTAGCATCAAGAAATGCATTAGACGTTGGCACAATACAAGATAAGTCAACTATTTTCCATTTCAACAATGGCTCTGTCAGGAAAGCAATGATCTCTTCAGAGACTGACTAGGAAATATTGTAGAATTACCACAGTCAGTGTGGCCCACTGTGGAATACACAACACTGTCATCTAGTTGTGTATTCAGTGTTCTTCTTCTCTTGGAAGGGTGTGAATCACCACGTCTTGAATTCATCTCTACGAATTGCCTTTAGGGACTCCAAGGATGCACTGTCAACTTCACCAACTTTACACATGTCCACTGTCTGAGACTGGAGAATATCAGTCTTCATTGACAAGAACTTAAGCTCGACTGACCGCAAAGGCTCAAGAGGAGACCTCTGCAGAGCATCTAAGACTACTGAGAGGTCCCCAAGAGGGTGCAAGGGGAGAGCGAGGAGGATTCAGTCTCCTCGCTCCCCTCAGGAACCCGATGACCAGGTTGTGCTGGCTTACCTTTCTGTTCCCCAAGAGGTCGTGGTGGGCAGATATTGCGGCCACATATACTTTAAGGGTGGAAGGAGACAGCCTTCGTTCCAACCCTACTTGGAGAAATGAGAGCACAGACCCGATCGGGCATCTCCGGGGGTCTTCTTGGCGAGAAGACACCAGGTGACGAAGAGGTTCCACTTCAACGCATAGGCGAAAGTACTCTGCCCTAGCGGAAGTGCTGGTAGCCACCACCAGAGGTGGTAGGGTACTCAAACCTGCCGCGTCCCAGGAGCCACACGTGGAGGTTCCAAAGATCGGGAAGTGGGCTGCCAAGGGTGCCCCGTCTCTGAGGAGATACTCAGAGGAAGGCCAGGGAGGGGCTGTCGCAAGAAGTAAGAGTTCAGGGAACCAGGTCCGGCCGTGCCAATATGGGGCGACCAGAAGGACCTGCTCCTTGTCCTCCCTGACTTTGCACAATAGCTGCGCAAGAAGGCTCACTGGGGGGACGCATATTCTCGTAGGCCCCGCGGTCAGCTGTGCACCAGTGCATCCGTGCCGAGCGTGCCCTCGGTCAGGGAATAAAACAGGCAGCAGATGGAAGAGTCGTGGGAGGCAACAGATCTACCTGTGCGTCGCCGAACTATTCCCAAATCAGCTGGACCGACTGGGGACGGAGTCTCCAATCTCCAGGAAGTGGCTGAGACCGTGAGCTCGTGGGCTGCACGGTTCAGTTCTCCAGGGATATGGACAGCACGAAGGGCTGCAGATGCTTCTGACTCCATAGGACGAGATGGCGGGCGAGTTGAGACATACGGCGGGAGCATAGATCAGCCTGGTGGTTGACGTACGCTACTGACCGTGTAGTCTGACCGGACTAGTACATGTTGACCCTTCAGCAACGCTACGAAGCGGTGCAGGGCGAACCATACTGCCAGCAACTCGAGGCAATTGACATGCAGGAGGGGCAGGGGTCCTCTCCAGGAGCCCGCGGCAGCACGTTCATTGCATATGGCACCCCAGCCCATGGAGGAGGCATCTGTTGACACAACAATATGCCTGGAAACTCGTCCTAAGGGCCACCGGCCCGTAGAAATGAGGTTCGGCCACGGGGTGAGGGTCTGCAGGCAGGCCCGAGTCACTGGGACCCAAGGGTCCTGGACAGGACCCCTGCGCCTCTTGCATGTCAATTGCCTCGAGTTGCTGGCAGTACGGTTCGCAGTACGGTTCGCCCTGCACTCGAGCGTGCCCGAATGCTATGCCCATCTCGGGACTCGATCGCGAAGCCAAAGCTGAAGCGGTCTCATATGAAGCAATCCAGGTATGTTACCGCGGCTGCAGATGCCATATGCCCCAGGAGCCTCTGAAATAACTTCAGTGGGACCGCACTCTTGCTCTCGAATTAACGAAGGCAAGTCAGCAGTGCTTGCGCGCACTCGCTGGTAAGCAGCACGCACATGGCGACCGAGTCGGAAACCATACTGAGAAAAGAGATCCTCTGCACGGGGCAGAGTCGCTCTTCTCCCAGTTGACCCGAAGGCCCAGACGGGCTAAGTGCCGGAGCACTTGGACTCTGTGTTCACACACCTGCTCTCGAGAGTGACCCAGTATGAGCCAGTCGTCGAGGTAGTTCAGGATGCGAACCCCATTCTGCCCGAGAGGCGCAAGGGCTGCCTCGATAGACTACGTGGAGTCACGAGGGGACAGAGCTAGCCCGAATGGGAGGACCGCGTACTGAATGTCCGCCCCTTGAAGCAAACCATAGGAACGGTCCGTGTCGAGGAAGGAGACATGGAAGTAAGTGTCCTTCAGGTCGATCGCTGCAACCAAGCTACCGGACGAACGCGAACCGAGGAGGCGTTCGCTACCAACATCCTGAACGGAAGCCTGTGAAGGAATCGGTTCAGGACGGGCAGGTCCAGGATTGGCTGTAACCCACCGGTTTCCTAGGGTACAATGAAGTAAGGGCTGAGGAAGCCGGACTTCATTTTGGCTGGAGGGACAGGCTCGATCGCACCCTTCTCCAGTAGGGTGGCAACCTCCGCACCCATGACTGGGGCCTTTTATTGGGCCCCACCATGGAACGCGGACTCCGCGGAAGCACACTGCCATCACAAGGCACACACTGCCATCACTGGTCTCTGGGACCTCAGATATGGGGACACCAGTTCTTTCCAAGTGCCGCCAGCCCGGGGGCCAGCAGCAGAAGGATTTTCCCCCGGCCCTCCACCGGGGAAAGGAGAGGCCATCCCCTGGAAAGAACTGGGACCCATCTCTGAGTTGTCCACCTCCAGCCTGGTGTTTACCCAGCGGACTGGGCGTCATCCTGCAACCACCTCCACGGCGCGGCCCAGGTGAAGGCTGCTGCTGGGGCCGGGCGGGAGGAGGGAGGGTGCCCTCAGCGGCGAGCGGACTGAGGCGACTCAGCGGAGGCGACTGAGGCGGACTCAGCCGGCAGCTGGGTGCAGCAGCTAGCCGCCAGGGCAGTACGTGTTACAGCCTCAGTCTGCTCTTGGGCGGCCGAGAACCATTGGGTGCAGCAACCATTGGGCGCCACCGAAGAGGCCAGCCTGGGATGTGGGTGAGTTGAGGAGGCGGGCTCACTCAGCCTCCCCCACACCACCAGGTAAGGCCAGGTGTTTCTCCCGGACCACAGCTGTGAAACATCGCCCAACCGAGGGAGCTTTTGGCCACCTTTACCGCCGGAGGGCGGGATCAGTGGCGGCACGCAGCTCATTGAAGTGCTCTTGGTCGGCTCCACCCTCGTGCATGTGCAAAGGGGCGGCGGCCTGCCCCGTAGCTCTGCAGGACAGCGCCACCGAAGTAGACGAGCCCACAGGCTTTGGGAGGGTGCTTACGATAGCCACGCCACGTCGAAGCCCTCCATGGACACCGTAGTGCGCAACAGAGTGTTCAACAGTGGGAGGGACCCCAGTGCACTCTAGGCCGCGGCCCCATCGAAGGCAGAGAAGGCGGAGGAGGCCACCGAACGGTCACGGGAAGCACAGGGACTTCCGGGACTGCGTGATCTCCTCATGCACCTCAGGAGCAAAAGGCATTGGGGCGGGGCCCAGCAGCTGTCGGGTGCCGCCCCCAAAAACCAAACACGCAACCACGAGCACTCGCGACAGGGCGGAGTTCCACACCAGCGCGAGGCTCGCGGCTGCTCGGGATAACATGGCTGTCAACTCTAGGTTGGATCAGGCAGAGCTGGCACACCCGAAGGCAGGGCACAACCTAATCGTCATCCCCAAAGGACTCTAGCCCACCTTGGGATGTGGCGATCGACATCTCGCTGCTATCTGGAGTGTGAACGAAACGAACGAGGCGTCAGAGACGGGCCGCTGTTTCAGTCCAGCCCTCGCGGTGTGCAAGAGGGGGGCGTGGCCCGAGGAACGTATCGTCGGGGTTATTAATACCACAGCACCACCCTCAGGTCACCCTGGCCAACAGCCAAAGTACCACCTCACTCGGAGACGATAGATTGGGGTGTGGCAGAGGGGACTCTCTCTCCTCACGGAGATCACTGAGTCTCGACCGCGACATCGCGATGGTCATGTTCCCGCAGTGGGAACATGACGCATCCACAAACACTGCCCGAACGTGCTGAAGCCCCAACACATCGAGCAGTGAATGTGTCCATAGACAGCAACGGAGATCGATCGCACCCGGAAGTGCGCGGGTGAGCCGTCTTGAACGTGCCACGCGCAAGCTCTTTTTGTGAGAGGAAAGCTCTGCAGAGTGCTGAAGCGCCCAGGGAAAACACACACAGCTGTTGCAGATCACTGCACAGATCAATGTGAGATCGCTGGAACGCGCCGTCACACCAACACCCTGGAGAACCGCTCGTCTCGAAGACTGAAGAGAGGACTTCAGAATTCAGGCTTGCAGGAGTGAAGAGATGCTCTTGGCTCCGAAGCAGAAATATAATGCGATATTGCCCATGTACTTCCTTATATACCCACGCGGTGGGGCGGAGTTACGTATGCAAATTCCGCATGCCCATGGCATTGGCACTGACATTGGGCGTTTTTTAATTCTCGAAGATGATTGGCTTCTAAGCGAAACCCCCATTCGTTAGTCATTAACGTTACGTCGTAGTGACTGAATGAAAGGGAACTGACGGTAAGGTTGCGCTGTTGAGGCTCGCGCAGCCTCATGAGGAGAAATAGCGCCGCTCACACAGAGAAACTCAGTCATATACTGCAGTAATGATTCAAAATGTGGAGTTTTTATATTTATAACATATAATAATAATACAGTTAAAAACATCAAACGACCAAGAGTGCTGTTTTCCTGAATGCCATCACGACTGAAATGTGTCACTGATTTCAAATGACACTGACAGTTCCATAAACAATTAATTAACAAAAAGTTACTTACATTTTAGATGCAATATATTGACTGTCTTTGTTCTATTTCAGCAGTGAAAATAGTTCCAAACAAAGCAGGAACAGAGCGTTACTGAATGATTCAGTGTTTTGAATGAATCGGTTGAATCAAAGATTCAGACCTGTTCACAAACGACTGCCTTTTTGAACGAATCAGCCGTTTGAACGAATCAACTCAATGATTCACTCATTAATACCTGCCGCCCCCTACTGGCAGTTTAGTTTCATGTTAAAACATTCTTTCCAACATTTCTAATTTGTATTCAAAAAAATATTTAAAACAATCTCATAACATCATTTAATTAAGTTGTAATTTTTCAGTGTAAATTATTTAATTTGATTGGTAACAGCCCTATATTGTCTTATTCTAATTTAATGTATTGATACAATTTAAGAATATAATAGGAAAGCTGAAGCATGTCATATATTTAATAAGATTAGGGGAAAAATGCCCTGTATAAAAGGTAAAGATATCATAAATATGCATATTTAAATACGTCAAAGCTGTAAACTGAACACTATAGTGAGAATATTGCTTCAGAATAATGATATTTAACTCTGCAGATCAACCGATAGCCAGAATTGTCAGTCAGAATGTAAACTGGGCCACAGATGGTAAGCACAATTACATTAACCCAAAACGAACTTAGTTAAAATGCCACAGTCCATAATGTTTTTAATTATTAGAATATAGACATTAAGAGAATACATTGTTATGCAAGTACTTTTACTTTTAATACTTCAGTAAAATCAGGTACTTTTTACTTTTTTACTTAAGTAGGGTTGTCATTATGGTACTTCTACTTTTACAAAAGTAAATATATCTTTGTACTTTAAATTAAGTACTGAGATTCAGTACTTCCTCCACCACTGCTCGTGACCCATCACTTTTAAGGCAAAACCCTGCTAGTCAGCATCTGTGTAACTCATAAAGCCATAACAGCCAATGATTCAATGATATCATTCCGAATGTCTTTAGAAGTAGCCATTTGCATGTTTTGGTATACCTTTTACTATGAGCCAGAAAAGAATCGTTTAGGAAGGTGTATTCAAAACAACTTAAAGGGTTAGTTCACCCAAAAATGAAAATTATCCCATGATTTACTCACTATCAAGTCATCCTAGGTGTGTATGACATTGTTCTTTCAGACGAATAAAATCTGAGTTATATTACAAAAGTCCAGGCTAATCCAAGCATTATAATAGCAGTAATAGTTGCTCTGTTTTTTTAAGTCCATAAAAAGTGCATCTGTCCATCAAATAGCATGCTCCACGCAGCTCCGGGGTGTTAATAAAGGCCTTCTGAAGCGAACTGATGTGTTTGTGTAAGAAAAATATCCATTTTTAAAACTTTATAAAGTAAAGTTTCGGCCAACCGCCTTCCATGTTCAATTTATGGAAAAACTCAAGTCAAGTCAAGTCAACTTTATTTATAAAGCGCTTTTAACAATGTAGATTGTTTCAAAGCAGCTTTACAGTGTTAAACAGGAAAATAATGCAGCATAATTTTATTCAGCTATATAGCCATTCTGGAAAAAACGCTGATGTCATCAGTTCATTTCAATTATCATACAGTGACAGTGTGGGCTTTAGATCAATAATTAGATCAGTAATTTAGTTTAAATGGTTAATTTAGTTTATTAATTAGATTTATTTCGATGTTTAGTTGAAAAATTTAGTGTCCCCAACTGAGCACGCCAAGCCAGAGGCAACAGTGGCAAGGAAACTAAAACCCCATTAGGTGACCTAATGGAGAAAAATAAACCTTGGGAGAAACCAGGCTCAGTCGGGGTGCCAGTTCTCCTCTGGCCAATTAACAAACAGCGTCTTATTATTATTATTATTATTATTCTGGCAGCTTTACAGCTCAGAGGTCATAATAGATCGGAATATTCGAGGGACCAGGGGCAACATGCTGGAGACGGGTTTATTGAGGATGATGTTGATTAAATAATTATTAAAGTGCAATATTCGAATGATCGGAGGCAACACGCTGGAGATGGGTTTATTGAGGATGACATATCGATTTAAGTATTATTTAATTGTAATATTCGAACAATCGGAGTCAACACGCCGGAGACAGGTTTATTGAGATGCCGTGGTTGAGCTTGCGGGAGAAGAAGGCACATGGATGGAGACGACTGGGGTTCCCCTGCTGCTGAGAAAGGACCGCTCCCACTCCGGTGGGGGAGCGTCCACTTCCACGACGAAGGGCAGTTCTGGATCAGGGTGAAGGAGGAGGGGAGCGGTTGTGAAGGCGTCTTGAGGGTCTGGAAGGCTTCGGTGGCAGATGGGGTCCAGGACAGAGACTTGGGCTTGTTGCGTAGGAGACTGGTGAGTGGACTAGCGATGGAACTATAAAGATGGATGAAACGACGATAGAAGTTGGCAAAGCCGAGGAATCTCTGGAGTTCTTTGACTGTGGAGGGGGTTGGCCAGGACCGGATGGTCCACCTTCCCCTCGTCCATCCGGATGCCACTGCGGTCGATGTTGTAGCCGAGAAACTGCACTGAGGGCTGATGAAACGAACATTTCTCGGCTTTGAGGTAGAGCTGGAAGCTCCGCAGGCGTTGGAGGACCTCCGCAACGTGGTGGCGATGTTCGGCCAGGCTCCGGGAGTAGATCAGGATGTCGTCGATGTAGACCAGCATGAACTTGTGGAGACACTCCTGGAGCACCTCATGGATAAAATCCTGGAATACGGAGGGGGCGTTGGCGAGTCCATAGGGCATTACTAGGTATTCGTAGTGGCTGGTGGGTGTGAAAAAGGCGGTCTTCCACTCGTCCCCCTCACGTATTCGGATGAGGTTGTACGTGCTGCGGAGGTCCAACTTCGTGAACACAGTGGCACCACGGAGATGTTCCAGGGCAGTTGGGATGAGAGGAAGGGGGTACCTGAACTTGACGTGATGTTGTTGAGTGCTCGATAGTCTATGCAGGGCCGCAAGCCTCCGTCCTTCTTAGCCACGAAGAAAAAGCTCGAAGCAGCAGGGGAAGTAGATGGACGGATGTAACCTTGCTCCAGCGCCTCCTTGATGTAGTCCTCCATGGCCTTCTCCTCCGGGAGTGAGAGGGGATAGATCTTTCCTTTGGGCACTGGTTCACCGGGCAGCAGATTGATGGCACAGTCCCATGGCCGATGGGGAGGCAGCTTGGAAGCCCGTTAGGGACAGAAGACGTCGCTGAAGGGGGCGTAGCAGGAGGGAACATCCTCTGAACGTCTCTCTACAGGACTCTAGATGGACGTGGCGTAGACTGGGAGATCTTGGGAACGAGGAGATTGGGCTTTCGGGGATGTAATGCCCAGGAAGACCACAGTACAAGCAGAGATTCTGGGTCAGCCGCCTCTGCCGCTCAGCTGCTGTCAGACGGGAATTTTCCAGTTGCATAGCTTCGTGGGTTGGTTCTGGAGGGCTGACACCATCTGGTCGGGCGGAGGAAAGGAGAGAATGATGACTGGCCCTGGTGTTCTTCGATACACGACTGCATATGAGTGGCGAAGCGAATGGAGAGTTGGATGAATCGTTCAAGTCCGATGGTGTCCTCGTATGCAGCGAGATGCAGCCGCACCCAAGGATCCAGACCCTGTCGGTAGGTCGTTATCAGGGATTGCTCATTCCACCCACTGGCAGCAGCGAGGGTTCGGAACTGGAGGACATACTCATTTACAGACAATGTACCTTGTTTCAAGTGGTAGAGTTGCTCACCGATCGACAAATCCCAAGACGGTTTTCCAAACACCTCCTTGAAGTGTGAGATGAAACCGGAGAGGGTCTGGATCACAGGACTGTCGTTGGACCACAAAGATTCCGCCCATCGGAGCGCTTTACCAGATAGCTGCGAAGTGATGAACGCCACTTTGGCGCGATCGTGTGGGTACAGGTGCGGCTGCATCTCCAGGACCAGCGATCATTGAAGCAGGAATCCGTTGCAATCCTCCGCCGAACCAGTGAAGGGCGCCGGTCTGGCCATGGTACTGGTGCACTCGGGGGGCGAAGAAGCAGTGGTGTTGTTTCCGGAAGTGCTCGCTGGTGAGTGTGCAGGTGTGCTGGAGGGAAGAGCTCGCCGAACAGCGTCGACGAGCTCCTTGAAGGGATCCGGGGTGCTCATCCTGGTGCGGTACGGTGTTGGTCCGGTCTTCTGTTACAATACAGATGTGACACGGAGAACTGATGACAGGGGTAAACAGAGTTTATTAACAGAACCATGATGTGAGCAGATGAGGTGAGTAACAGAAGAGTATATCCAACGGAATGGGAATGTCAATGGTGATACTGTACGTCTGGTTGCAGGTGACAAGGAGAGCAGGATGATGGAGCGATGGAGACAAGGATCCAGGAGACAGGACGAGGAGACACTCAGGAGACTGGGAGAACAGGTATGTAATCATAGGTGAGTCCGTAGAAGCAAGCATAAGCATGAGTGTGTGCAAACGAGACCGGACAGTGACTGAGTGAATGCGTGGGGCTTAAATGCAGGTGGTGATTGCAGTGATAATGACGTGCAGTTGTGTGTGATCAGTATTCGGGTGACTGTGAGCGTTGTGTCTGGGAGAGGGTGGAGCCTGGCGTGCTTGTGACATCGATTCGCTTCCGAAGACCTTTATTAACACACCGGAGCCGCGTGGAGCACGTTATTCGATGGACAGGTGTATTTTTTATGGACTTAAAAAACAGAGCAACTATTACTGCAATTATAATGCTTGGATTAGCCTGGACTTTTGTAATATAACTCTGATTATATTCATCTGAAAGAAGAATGTCATATACACCTTGGATGACTTGAGGGTAAGTAAATCATGGGATAATTTTTATTTTTGGGTGAACTATCCTTTTAAGGAAGAGGACCTCAGATGTATCGTTGTTTGATGTGGTTACTGTGTTCCATGCATCCTTGCTCGTTTCCACAGAGAATTTTAACCACACCTCCAAGGCTTTTCACATAATATCAGTTTATTTTTTAAACTGCGTTTTGCCCACTTGCATGCAGTCTATAGTTTTCCCAGACGCCTCCTGAAATTTTAATTCAGACCAGGCTGCCATAGACTGCACATGGCAGTCTGGATGCATGCTTCTGCATACCCCTGTCCCATTCCAGTGCTGCTTTCCAATTAGTATAACCGCGTGAGGTAAAAATTACATCTTTCTCGTTAGCAACACCGAACTTACGACGGAAATAGAAACATGTGTCCCACAAAACGCTGCATTCAAGCCATGGATGCGTCATTTAATCAAATGACAGTAATATGGATCCAAATGCAATTTGGGGTAACATTATGTTTCTTTGTTTGTTTTGTGTCTGACCACATGGCTCTGTCTTTGTTTGTGTTGGCCATGTGTCCCACCTCCTTGTTTCCCTTTACCACGCCCCCTTGAGATATTTCGCTGCCACCAGCAGTGTGATTTAGGGGGGCTGAGGTGGAGGGAGATGGGTAGCTGAAGGTTGAAGTAAGGGGCGTGCTGAAAGGAGGCGTGCCAAATGATGAATTGCTATGGAGTTTGTGAAACAATAGTGGCCACATCACAGTCACTGCTGCCAAAACCACAAAAGCCCCTTTCACACAGAGCGTTGATCCCATAAAATTGCCATAAAATTGCCTTCTGTGTGAACGCAAACCACCCTGCCGCCGGCAGCGCCTCAGCCTGCTTGTTGCCGAGGGCGGCCACCTGCTGCTCCTCCGCTCCCGCGTCGCAGTAGCAGCCTCCACCCAAGCGACGTCATGGAGCCGGGCGCAGGCAGGCCGCCCTGCCCGTCCAGGCGACCCGGAGATGGGGAGGCCTGCTCTTCAGGAGACGGTGACTGCACCACGGAACAGCAGTGATGGACTTCTCTGTGTGAGCCCCGTCTCATCATGTAAGAGAACACAGGTGGCTCACTGGAGGGGGGCAGAGGCCATGACGCTTTGGAAGGGATTCCTATTCGTCGGTACTCCGACGTGGCAGCGAGAGTGACCGACAGAATGGGAACGTCTCGGTTACGTATGTAAACCTTGTTCCCTGAAGGAGGGAATGGAGACGCCACGTCCCGTCGCCATGTCCTCTGTACCCTGCTGGGGTACCAGTCTAACAACTCGGCTCCTCAGCAAAAGGCTGATTTGATGCAAACACCTATGTCTCTTTTATACCCACGCTGCGTGGCATGAGCACCTGGTGCAATCATTACATGCCAATGTGCATTGGCTCGTTTAGTTACACTCTAAGTAGATAGGCTCTCGCGAGCGAGATTCCTATTCATCTGTACTCCGACGTGGTGTCTCCATTCCCTCCTTCAGGGAACGAGGGTTACATATGTAACCGAGACGGAATCTCGAGAAGCGGCGCACCTCACGCGGGCAGGGCTCATATGCTTCGAAATCGGACACTGCATTAGTGATACAAAACACACAGTTCTGTTACGTCCCAGTTTTGATATATTATAGTAGTAAAAATCATTCTGTTTAGTTAGAGAACAGATTAACTACAATTAAAAACTGAATGTGCCATGTGAGCTGAACGAGAGTCGCAGCACATCAGCAGCAGAAGTCAGATTTCATTCATCACAAGAGTGAGGAGCTGAATGACAAGATGATGGCGGAATAATTTGAAAATATAAAAAGAATAATAGGCTAATGAACCCACAATTCAAGCAACCTGTTCCCGAATTGGCAAACCGAAAGTAAACTGCGCCGCTCAGTGCACAAGCACTCTAATGTGACGTTGAGGGAAAATTTTCTCACCGTCACATCCCTAACGGGTAAAAAGGCTAATACATTTTGATTCTATTATTCCATTTTCCACAATGTCAAACCAACACAGCTTAACCCAAAATGCAAGCTCAGTTGTGCGCTCTAGACAGATAATAGGCTACTTCATTGCAGGGAACACTAAGAAGAAGCAAATAAGTTTATTAAGTATAAAGAGGTTGAGTTCCTATTCAACTGTCCATCCTATTAAAAACTGATAGGCAATAAATTAATAATAAATTAAGAGTATTGTATTTTGCCAGATTTTAGCATAAACATATGCAAGTGCAAGTGAGAACCGTTTAGAGGAGGATGCCAGGTGTGCGTGAAAAAAAACTAAAAACTAATATTCGAATCCCAAAATTGAAAATCGAATACCAACCCATGCCTTTGCCTAAATTCTGATTGGGTGGGTAAGAGCCCATCCCTGCTCATGCCAAGATCCAGCCCTGGTTGGCAGTTTTTTTAATTTATTTTTTTAATCATATTTACTGCATTCAGAGATGATTGTAGGTTTTAAAATACCAATCACTTCATACTAGCTTCACATTCAACAACACTCAGCTCTATCAACCCTTTTGGGGTTTGAGCCAACAAGCTTTTGCTTATCACTCAGCTCAGAACTTTGACTATTAAGGTACACAGTCACAAAAATAAATAAAATCTTAAATTCCATTTGTCATTGTAATATTAATTTAGTCTGAATTATGTTTCCGCAATTACGCAGCATATGTACATACATAGGCCCTGTCCCTATTGGCGCTCTTAATATTAACTTACGGTCTTTCAATAGTCGCTGCATGCGCGTGCCTGTTTAAGGGCAGGGTGTAGGGCAGGGTTCCTTAAAGGGGTGGTTGATTATAATTTCACTTTTTTGACTTTAGTTAGTGTGTATTGTTGCTGTTTGAGCATAAACAACCTCTGCAAAGATACGACGCACAAAGTTCAAAGCAAAGGGCATTTTTTTTTTACTTTAAAGAAATCTTTTTAACTCCTTAAAGTTCATGAGCGCGTGCACGGGTTGAGCGCTATTTTTAGCACGAGTGTAATGTTTGTTAATAGATTTAACGTAAAAAAACATCATTAATCTTGACAAACTATATATCATTCTAAAGGTCTAAACCTCAAGCATTGAGGACAGACCACTGTTTTTCAGTGAAAAGCTTATAACGGCTGTATTTTTGCATCAATGTAAGCAATACACATCAACGATTTTATAAATAAAAACAGAGCACATACCTTTTGTGTCCTAATTACGAGCCACACACGCATCCACTGCACACAATTCCAGAATGAATGGAAAGGTGAGGGTCCACTGAATAACATCCCATAGAGCATTTTTAATCCAACGAAACGATAATGGTGTAATATTGATGGTTAATCCTTTGTTTACATTGCATTTCTGCGGAGCGGAGTATCATACTAGACTGTTATGCAATAAAATAATGCACCAAAAACAGTCTCCCGGTAGCATAAAGTGGCATGGGTTTAAAGCTTAGAATGTTACGAACATTCTACAACTAACCCCACTCAAAAACATGCAAAGATAGCCGCGATATAGTCAAAAATATCCAACCATTGCACTCGTTTTACGTGATGTCATGATGTGCTCATCCAATGATATTGTCTGTTTATCTGGAGCCAATAAAAGCATTGAATCGTCATGACTGACAGAAAATGTAGCCAATGAGCACACGATTCCAACGAGACCTTGTATGTGTATATTTGTCACATGGGCGTGAATATTTATTCATCTGAATGTGCCAATGTGGCGCGCTCTCCCACGAGATGCAGCGAGTCTGACACCCCCCATCTGACAGCTACAAGCTAACGGGCTAGTACAGACGGTCTCTTTGTAGTAACTGTTTGCTAATCTTACTAACTGGACGGAATGTATTATCCAATGGATCGTCAAAAGAAGTTTTTATTGTGCTGAAGATGTTTTATTTGAGCTCACTCGAAGCAGCTATGTGGAAAACCATTGAGGAGAGTCAAGACAGCGATGACGGTGATATGCTTGTTGACAGAGAAGTTGATCCAATAACACACCGGTGAGTTGCTATGTGTAGTTGTTTATGTATATTGAGAATATGTGTGAGAATTGTATTTATTTTATTGTTTCTGTGTGCTAGAAAAAAATGCAATATACCAGTATGCATTATACATATGCTGATATTTTGCATTTTTCCTAGCACACATGGGGAAAAAGTATATATAATTTTTCCCCATGTGTGTGTAAATAAAACATATATATATAACACATGTAATTGTTTATATATATATATATATATATATATATATATATATATATATATATATATATATATATATATATATATATATATATATATATATATATATATATATAGAGACTGTATTTATTTTATGTTTTTCCTGTGTGCTAGAAAAATTACAATATACCAGTATAGATTATACATATACTGATATTTAGCATTTTTTCTAGCACACACAGAAAAAAAAAAAAAAATATATATATATATATATAATATATAAAATGCATTTTTTTCTCCTGTGCTACAAAAAACAAATTTACGAAAAAAGAAAAGTTCTGGACGGCCGACCATCTGTGTGATTGTTGAATGCTCACTGTATCACCGGCCATTATATTGATTGTAGGACTGTGTGAGAATGTATGGGCCGCCGTCAATATGAATGCTCTCTGTATAGCGGGCCGTTAGATTGATGCTTGGGCTGTGTGAGAATGTATGGGCCACCGTCAATATGAATGCTGTCTAACCGACTGCCCATCAGTTTCATTGTTCATGGGATGGCCTGTAATTAGAGTGAATGATGACAGTGTGATTGTTGATTGAATGGGCAAACTATACAGAAATAGGACATGCAGTGCTAATTCTCTTTCCTTTCCTTGCCATTCTACAGGCATCAGGTTGAGTCTTCAGATGAGCTATGGCATCCAAGCACCAGCCAACCAGCAGAAAAGAGAAGAACGCTTTCAGATTCTTCAAGATCTGCACTTGCTGTTGTAGACCTGAATCGGCCAGTAAAAGGCCAGTAAATGTTTTTTTTTTTACATTTGCAAATTGTGTGTGTTTTTATAGCTATATATTTATATTATATTGTTATTTATATTACTAGTTATATTTATAGTTATTATACTTATATTACTTGTTGTATTTTCAGTTGCAAAGAAGTTTAGCTCTTTTTTATTAATATTTCATTTTTATTATATTTTTATAAGTTCTGTTGTACAAATAAATCACTAATACAAAGTCTTATGGTTCTGCCTATTATTTTATAGTTGAAAAAGCATTCAAGCATCATATATGATGGCTAAAACAGCTTGCAGTACACTTCATAACATTAGGTTATCAAGTCTCCTGTAGGTTTCTTGGCACCTGGACATATTCTTAGAAAAAAGCATGCAGGAACCCCATTTTTCATGATATCTTCGTCAAATTTTAAATATAAACTGATGAGACTTGTGCCTTTCAATTCATTAACTTACTGGATTCCTCCAGGCTTATTTTCATATATTTTTACATCAAATAATAAAGTGTTAATTGTAGCACAAATCATCTTCAAGACACTTCAACTTCTATAACTGTTTGTCTTTCTAAGTTTTTTTCTACTTTAATGTTTGGGTAATAAACTCTAAAGTGTCTTCTTTTTATAGATGTCTAAATTGTGCATGTAGTGCAAATTGTTCAGCAACTGCAATTGTTTTAGTTGGGAGATGTCATTTCTGGGGATGTGCCTCAAGCAGGCGGAGGGAGAAATGGAACAGACATAGTCTTGGAAAAAAGCTTGCAGGAACCACATTTTTCATTATATCT
Organism: Gobio gobio; assembly: GCF_949357685.1. Taxonomy (NCBI): domain Eukaryota; kingdom Metazoa; phylum Chordata; class Actinopteri; order Cypriniformes; family Gobionidae; genus Gobio; species Gobio gobio. The sequence continues at coordinate 28,195,800 of NC_137101.1, read as the reverse complement.
TCCTCAAACTTGAACTATAAACTGATAAGTCGTGTGGCTTTCAATCCATAACTGAACTGGATTCCTCCAGGTCTATTTTCATATATTTTTACATGAAATAATACAACATTCTGTGTAGTGCAAATAATTTTTGAGGCATTTCAACTATTATAATTTTTTATCTGTTTGAGAATTATCAACTCTGATTGCTTTTTAGTAGAGTCCCAAGTGTCTTCTTTCCAAAGATACCTTAATTGTGCCTGTAGCACACTGTTCTCAGGAGCTATAATTGTTTTAATTCAGGTAGGTCGTTTTCAGCTGTGAGCCCCAAAGTGGGGTTGCAGTTTAACAGGACTACAATAAAAAAGTTGGTAGGGACTAAAACAAGCTTATTCACTGGTTAGAGACATCACTAACCCTAAAATGTACATAAACCCTGCCCCTGGGAACACACAACAAAGGCCATGTTGAGAAGAGAGACAGTTTCTGACATTTTCAGTGCATGTCTCCACGAGGTAATAGGAGCAGCTAAAACTCGAGCTCTTGAAGCTCAGCCCTCTTCTTGAAAGGACACCAGGAGCAGCAGCTCATTTGCATTTAAAGGGACACAAACAAAAACAGCGCGTTGTTGCTCAGCCTCAAAAATGGCAATTTTAACATGCTAAAAAAAATAATCTGTGGGGTATTTTGAGCTAAAACTACACATACACACTCTTGGGACATCAGAGTCTTATTTTACATCTTATAAAAAGGGGCGTTATTCAGCACTGGAGGGCCACTGTCCGGCAGAGTTTAGCTCAAACCATAATCAAACTCACGTACCTAGTAAATCTGAAGACCTTGACTAGCTTGTTCAGATGTGTTTGATTATGGTTGGAACCACTGATTTATATAAATGACTGGATTGCTCATGATAAAATGTAAAGCCATCATGCCACCATATTCCTATTCCCTAGTATTCCCTCACATTCTATTGAATTAATAGGATATCATCTGAATTTTAATGAAAAAAACTGTTTTTATACCTGAAGTCTCCCTGTACATACAATGCAAATGTCCTAAACATTTAAATGGTTATTTGTTTAAAAGTCAGGAATTTCCCCTGCTTATTAAAAGTTACGTTCTGTCAGGACCCCTATCGTCAAAGATGATTGACAATTAGCATACAGTTTGGATTGGTGGTATGGTTCTGTTCTGGGCAAGAACTCCCTGCTCATCCATGCAGCCTAGCATGGATGAGAGCAGGGGGAGCAGCAATAATGCCCCTTAGGGTAAACAGAACATAACCAACAATTGTATTGCAGATATTATTAATGTCAATATTTAAATGTACAAAATTATTTGGGAATTTAGTCTGATTCAAGGGCAATCAGAATACCAAATCCTGACTGGACGAGAGGAGGAGCTGGGGATGGAGGAAGGCAAATGAGCTCTGGAGAAACACGATAGCTGCTGATAGTACTGAAGGAGCTTATGTTTGCTGTAATAGACATTGTATCCCTATAGGTAGACGTAATCAGCTGACAGTCAGCTGATGCGAGCTTGACTAACGTGACCTGCCAGAACTGACACTACGCTTGATTTCATCTTCATTACAATAGCATATATCACAGCAGCTGACGGATGAGACACCTCAGCATTTGTATTACAAAAGTCGCAATGATTCTACTGAAATCGGAATACAGATTAATGCTTTGTAAGGCATGCGCATACAACTTTAAACACAATGTATATTAATTAACTGTGGTTATGTATTTATTGCATTATTTTCCTGTTTAACACTGTGAAGCTGCTTTGAAACAATCGGTATTGTAAAAAGCGCTATAAAAATAAAGGTGACTTTACTGACTTATGTTGTGTTATATAGCCTTCCCGTACATAAATTTGGCTGTAAATGATTCAAGGGTTTTCAATAACAGCATGTATTTTGAAGCAGTAAATATAACGATTAACAGTGGTTAAAGGAATAATTATCTTAACAATATATTGGTAAAATGAATAATTAGCTTAATAATTATTAGTTATTAAATTATTAACAATATATACAACACTTAATTCATATGAAAACTGTCATTCTAGTACAAAGCCATAGAATTTAAGCTGACCTGTAGCTTTTATAACGGTTTCCAAGATCTCCAAGAGTCTGAAGTGGATGTGTTAGGGTCCTGTCCTGACATTCTTGTCTGTCTTGTCTCTGTTCATTGTTTCTTTGTTTGTCTTGTGTCTCACCACATGGCTCTGTCTTTGTTTGTGTTGGCCATGTGTCCCACCTCCTTGTTTCCCTTTACCACGCCCCCTTGTTTAGTCCTTGGCTGCGTCCAAAACCTGGGGTGCTTCTCAATTCTTATTTGTGCATCCTCGTTCCCTTTCGTTCAGTCACTACGACGTAACGTTAGTGACTAACGAATGGGGGTTTCGCTTAGAAGCCTATCAACTTCGAGTTTTGAGAAAACGCCCAATGGCGTGCCAATGCCATGGGCATGCGGAATTTGCATACGTAACTCCGCCTCACTGCGTGAGTATATAAGGAAGTACGAGGCAATATCGCATTATGTTTCTGCTTTCGGAGCCAAGAGTACCTACCTCTTCACTCCTACAGCCTTCTGAGACTCTGTCAGCTTCTTCGAGACGAGCAGCTTTCCAGTCGGTGTTGGTGTGACGGCGCGTTCCAGTGATCGCATACTTCCTGCCTGCTGATCTGTGCAGTGGTCTGCATCCAGCTGGTGTGTGTTTCCCTGGGCGCTTCGGCATCGACTGCAAAGTTTCCTCTCATAAAAGAGCTTGCACGTGACACGTCCTTTTCAGGATGTTTCGTCCGTGCACTTCTGGGTGCGGTAGATCGCTTTTTTCTTTTGACGGGCACGAGCGCTGTGTGACGTGTTTGGGCTTTCAGCACGCTCAGGCAGCGCTCGTGGATGACTCATGTTCCCTCTGCGGGAACCTGGCCATCTCAGTGCTTCGATCGAGACTCCGTGAATTCCGTGCTGATGCCGGAACGAGAGTCCCCTCCGCCACCCCCCAATCTGCGGTCTCCTCTGGAGGCGGCACTTTGGCTGGTGACCAGGGTGATCTGAGGGTGACGGTGTGGAACAAAGCTCCGACGCTAGTTCCTCGGCCCACACCCCCCTCTCAGGCACTTGACCCGGTCCGCGCTCAGGCGTCTACATCGGGGCCGGCTCCTGCTGTCCCGACTGTGGCGTTTGGCGCGGCGGAAGAGGAAGTGATGTCTATCGCCGCATCACAAGGTGGGCTGGAGTCATCTGAGGATGATGATTCGGCTGTGCTGCCACCTTCGGGTGCGCCAGCATTGCCCGAGTCGGACCCAGAGTTGACAGCCATGCTGTCTCGGGCCGCCGCAGCGCTTGGACTGGAGTGGAACCCTCCGCCTCAGCCCGAGCGTTCGCGGTTGGATGATTGGTTTTTGGGGGCGGCACGTCCGGACACCCGTCCGGCTGCTCCTCCAATACCTTTCTTCCCCGAGGTGCATGAAGAGGTTGCGCGTTCCTGGAAGGCCCCGTTGTCTTCCCGTGAACGTTTGGCGGCCTCTTCCGCCTTCACCTCTCTCGATGGAGCCGCGGCTCATGGGTACACTGGGGTTCCCCCAGTCGAACGTTCTGTTGCGATGCAACTGTGTCCTCAGAGCGCTTCGTCCTGGCGTGGTGACCCAAAGCACCCCTCCAAAGCCTGTAGGTTTTCGTCATCCCTGGTGGCGAAGTCCTTTAGAGCTGCGGGGCAGGCCGCCGCTTCTTTGCATACCATGGCAACTCTTCAGGCTTACCAAGCCAAGTTGCTGTGTGATATGCACGAGAGAGGGGCTGATCCAGGACTCAGCAATGAGTTGCGTGCCGCCACCGACCTCGCTCTCCGGGCGACGAAGGTGACCGCACGCTCCCTGGGTCAGGTGATGTCCACAAATGTGGTCCAGGAGAGACACCTATGGCTCAACCTGTCTGATATGCGCGACGCTGAGCGAACACGTTTCCTCAACGCCCCCATATCGCAGGATGGGCTATTCGGCGGAGCGGTCGAGAGCTTCGCCCAACAGTTCTCGGCCGCTCAGAAGCAGACTGAGGCAATAAAATACATCCTGCCCCGGCGGTCAGCTGCTGCCTCCACCCCACCACCCGCGCAGGTGCCTCAGCATGCTCGCCGCCGAGGACGCCCTCCCGCGGCTTCCTCCGCCTCTGCGCCACCCAAGCAGCAGCCTCCACCCGGGCCACGCAGAGGCAGCCGCAGGAAGGCGTCCCAGTCCGCTCCAGCCCCGCTGCCCGCGAGGAAACGCCAGGCTAAGCGGCGCTCCTGATGCGGACGGCTCAGGGATGGGCAGTTCTTTCCAGGAGACGGCGGCAGGGCCGCTCCTTCCCCCGGTGGAGGGCCGGGGGAGAATCTTTTGTTCAGCTGCTGGCCCCCGGGTCAGCAGCACCCTAATGTGGTTAAAGAAAGAACTGACAACCCCATCCCTGAGCCCCCAGAGATCGGTGACGGCAGTGCGCGCCACCCTCGGGTCTCGCCACTCTCGTCCCTCTCTGTCGCCAGCCCCCTGGCAGAGCAGACCCCAGTGGAACGCGAGTCCTTCCCTGGTCTCCTCTGTCAGGGCGCAGCCGTTAACCGTGTTCCGACCCGGGGACGCCCAACAGCCTCCCCTGTCCGCGCCGGTAACGCTGCCTCGCTGCCCCACCCAGGGTACGTCTGTCGTCCGTATGACCCCGTTGGTGCAGTCTCTGGAAGCCTGGCTTCAGCTTCCGGGGCTGTCCCGCTGGGTTGCCCGGACCATCAGGCTCGGCTACGCGATTCAGTTCGCGCAGGCTCCTCCCCGTTACAGGGGAGTCCGCTATACCATGACCGGGGCCCATGCCCCCGTCATGCGTGCAGAGATTGCCACTCTACTGGCGAAGGGTGCGATCGAGCCTGTCCCTCCAGCCGAAATGAGGTCGGGGTTCTACAGCCCCTACTTCATTGTACCCAAGAAAACCGGTGGGTTACGGCCAATCCTGGACCTTCGCATCTTGAACCGATCCCTTCACCGGCTTCCGCTCAAGATGTTGACTGCGAAACGCCTTTTCGAATGCGTTCGTCCTCACGATTGGTTTGCAGCGATCGACCTGAAGGACGCCTACTTCCATGTCTCCATCCTTCCTCGACACAGACCGTTCCTACGGTTTGCTTTCGAGGGGCGGGCATACCAGTACGCAGTTCTCCCATTCGGGTTATCTCTGTCCCCTCGCGTCTTCACGAAGATCGCCGAGGCAGCCCTTGCGCCCCTTTGGCAGCACGGGGTCCGCATCCTGAACTACCTCAACGACTGGCTCATACTTGGCCACTCTCGAGAGCAGGTTTGCGGACACAGAGATCTGGTTCTCCACCACTTAACCCGTCTGGGCCTTCGGGTCAAGTGGGAGAAGAGCAAACTTTGCCCCGTGCAGAGGATCTCTTTTCTCGGTATGGAGATCGACTCGGTCGCCATGTACGCGCAGCTTTCGAGCGAGCGCGCGCAGTCTCTGCTGACTTGCCTCCAACAAATCGAGAGCAAGAATGCGGTTCCACTGAAACTATTTCAGAGGCTCCTGGGGCATATGGCATCTGCAGCCGCGGTAACGCCGCTCGGATTGCTTCATATGAGACCGCTTCAGCACTGGCTTCGATCCTGAGACCCCGGCTTGGATATGTGCCCAAGGTTCCCACCACTCCGTTTAAGGACCAGGTGGTGAACCTGCAAGCGCTGCCTTTGGAGGAGGCAGACCCAGCCTTGGCATTGCTCTGTCCAGTACGCGCTCTCTGCGCCTACGTAGACATGACGCAGTGTTTCAGGACCTCAGACCAGCTCTTTGTCTGTTATGGTGGAGAGCGGAAGGGAAGTGCTCTCTCGAAGCAAAGGCTGTCTCACTGGATAGTGGACACCATTGCTTTGGCTTACCAGCAGCAAGGCCGACCATGTCCCCTTGGTGTGAGGGCACACTCCACCCGGAGTGTGGCCTCCTCTTGGGCTCTAGCGCATGGCGCCTCGCTAGCAGACATCTGCAGAGCTGCAGGCTGGGCGACACCCAACACATTCGCCAGATTCTACAATCTCCGAGTGGAGCCAGTGTCCGACTATGTACTCGCCCCCCCGAGGGGCCGGTGATGGGCCAGGCTCAGGTGTATTCGCTTGCTCGCCACTCCACTCCACGGACTGGATACGTGCGATATTTCCTCAGGTGAGCTCCCCGAGAGCCCTGAGCTCCTCCAGCACTGTCGACGCCGACATCAGTTCAGTCTGCCCTTTCGAGCCCAGACCCTCATGTCCGGCCAGGTGCCCCATGTGCATGGTTCCCTCCGGCGACCCCCACATGTGTATTTCACCTAAGGTCTCCGCAGTGAGCGGGTTTCTTCCCTTGGCGTGTCCCCGCCACCCCTAGGGTTAAAAATCCACCTTCGGCTGGTACCCTAGAGATCTTCCATATGCAACCCTCAGCGGGTCATATGTGTCTCTTAAGTCCTCCCCACGGGTAGGCATTTTGGCATTTCCTCACTGGGATATGCTTCCCAGTGTACCTTGGTATTCCTGTGTTAAGTGGGAGTCCTTCGTCCGTACTAGCCTTACGACAGGGTACTCACACTTACGCAGGGCACTGGAAGACAGCTGAGTGGCGGGATTATATTGGGACCCCCATTCGTTAGTCACTAACGTTACGTCGTAGTGACTGAACGAAAGGGAACGTCTCGGTTACGGATGTAACCCTCGTTCCCTGAGGAGGGAACGGAGACGTAACGTCCCCTTGCCACATCAGTTGTGCTACCTGGAACGCAGGAGTTCAGTCTTGGCTCCTCAAGCAGGTAACATAATGCGATATTGCCTCGTACTTCCTTATATACTCACGCAGTGAGGCGGAGTTACGTATGCAAATTCCGCATGCCCATGGCATTGGCACGCCATTGGGCGTTTTCTCAAAACTCGAAGTTGATAGGCTTCTAAGCGAAACCCCCATTCGTTAGTCACTAACGTTACGTCTCCGTTCCCGAGACGTTCCCTTTCCTCACCACCTTTCCTCGCGTCTTAGCTCCACCCCTTTAGGATGCGAGGGAAGGATGCAAGGAAAAGACATGAGGACGGAGGAATTGAAGTAAGTGAAATTATATATCCTCGCTCCCTTTAGCGTCACTTCAAAGCGTCGTCAATTAATGATGACTGCTGGATTTAGTTTGCACGTCGGGATTCTTGAACATTAGAGATAACTATTTATATTGTAATAGTTTCAACCCCTACACAATACCACATTTGTCCATATTTTATTTAATATTACCAGTTATTAATAACAACTAATTATTCCCAGTTATTAACTGCTTTTTATTTGTTGTATAGTATTACAGTTTGTTTGTTTCTTAAATTTTCTTGTGCTTTGATATAATTCTGCAACTGTCATTTGACATACATTTGTGTCTTGTACATTTAAAATTAATAATAATAATAATGAATAAACTGTGGCAAGATGTGAAGGAGGAGGCAAATTTATACATGCGTCACGTTTAGTCGATAAAACACTTCCGCAAAGGATACACCCGTGTATCCTCGCTCATGACTCCTCAGGAAGCATCCTCACTCCTCGATCCTCGCCTCCTCGTGGTGCAATTCGAGAATTGAGATGTCCTACAAGATGGCTGAGCTCGGTCGGTTTCCGGGTCATAGGATGGAGGACGGAGGAGCGAGGAAACGAGGAGAGATATTGAGAAGCACCCCTGGAAAATGCTGCCTTCGGAGGACACATTTCAAGACAGGAAGGCACCAAGGCATGTCCAAATTTAATGTTAGATTCACTTCCTGTCTCCAGAGATACCTTAATCTGATCAATTTTTGAAGGCAGCATATTTGTATAATTCGCTGCCTTTGATATCCCACAATCCTGTGCTGTCCATTCTGTGACAGTTGAGCTGGAAAAAAAAAGATGGCGTCCGAAAGTTGCGTTTGCTGGTCAGTTTGTGTGTAAATGTACGTTTTTTACCAACATTTTCTACTTTTGATGTCATTTCTAGCGATATATTACGAATGTAGTAATTAAATATTTGTTTAGTTTTCACCAAAGCTTTCTCTATTTTGCTGTAGATCATTAAACGGTTACACTGCCTAAGAAATTAGTTTCGTGAGGTGCCTTCATGCACAAACATGCAACCCAGTCTCATATAAAAACGTACCCTGACTACATTGGTCCAAAGTGCAAAACGTAGAGGGGTTACAATAATGGCCCTTGAATTGTATGACTGTAACATTTTTTTTTGCATATTCTTTTCCTCTTGTTTTGCGTCCAAGTCACGTGACTTTCAAGATTCCGGCCGTGAGAACAAAAAACATGGCGGACATTTCTCTCATTTTTAGTGGAAAAAAATCAGTATTTTGAGTTAGTTTCTGCATAAAAATAAGTTTTGATTACATTTCTAGCGAGAAATATATATTTTATTTTCATAATATTCACTCAGTGAATGTACATAATCACTCGCTTGCTTGTTGTTGCGAAGATTTTTCAGATCTCTCCAGAAAAATGTGAAACTGTAAAGTTTTGGTTGCTTTGGACGCTGATATCAACAGATGTGAATGTTATCATGATGAAACCCAAGAAAGTGGCGGGTTATGGCCGATCTTGGATCTGCAAATTCTTGAATGCACAAGCATTCTGAACGGCATTTCTTTAAGGGACCGACCCTTAAAGAAATGCCGTTCAGAATGCTAAACGCAGAAACGCATCTTCAGGTGCATCCGTCCCCAAGATTGGTTAGCAGCAATCGACCTGAAGGACGTGTACTTTCTTGTCTCGGTTTTCCCTCGACGCAGACCGTTCCTACGCATTGCGTTCAAGGGATGGGCACATCAGTACAGAGTCTTACCCTTCAGGCTGTCCCTATCGCCCCATGTCTTCAGGAAAGTCGCCGAGGCGGCCATTGCTCCCATGAGAGAGCATGGGGCACCTCAGCCGGTTGGGGTTTCAGGTCAAGGGAGAAAAGAGCAAACTCTGCCCCAAGCCGAGGATCTCTTTTCTCTGTACGGAGCTGGACTCGGTCAGTCTGACAGCGCACCTCACTAAGGAGCGCATCCAGTCTGTGTTGAACTGCTTGAACTCGTTCAAACGCACGACAGCGGTACCACTGAAACATTTTCAGAGGCTCCTGGGGCATATGGCATCCGCAGCCGCAGTAACGCTGCTGGGATTGCTTCATATGAGACCGCTTCAACGCTGGCTATTCTGCCGAGTCCCGAGATGGGCATGGCTCAGCGGAACCCTCCGTGTACAAGTGACGCTGAGATGCCGCCAAACCTTCAGCCCGTGGTCGGACCCTTCATTTTTACGGGCAAGAGTGCCCAGGTATGCTGTTATCTCCACGGATGCCTCATCCACCGGCTGGGGCGCCACGTACAACGGGCTTGCAGTTTCGGGTCTGTGGACGGGGCCTTTTGTGAAAGCTTTTGTAAGGCACTGCGTGCAGGCCATTTAAAATGCCTGACTGGCATGGCTGGATATGTGCCCAGTTATATGCTCTTTTCCATTATTTGATGAAAAACAGCTGCCATGATCAATAGAAAATGTACACAAACATCTATTTTAAATTAAATGTACTGCTTGGTTTCTGTGGGCGGTAATAGTGCAATGTTAATTGTGGCTTGCAAATAGTGCAATAGAGTTTTGTGAGAAAGTAATCTATAATGAGCCTAATTTACATACAAAGGAGACGTGTTTGTGCTGAAGAATGACAATGACTTAATTTAAAGGCTCAGCATGCAATGCTTTGGCACTGATAGCGTCTGGTAAACTGGTTTCCAATGAATAAACGGCCTTTTTTTCTCCTCTGAAATACTGCACACAAAAGCACTTGTTACTTAAAAAGCCATACACAGTTCACCTAATGCCACACTACTGAAAAATGTAATTAGTAGCCTGACTAATTTTAGTTAGTTACTCCTGTAAACTGATTAAGATGGTACATGAAAAATACAAACATTTGACAATGAAATTGTGTTGTTTTCCCCCTTAGTAAACAGCATAAAATAAAAGCACTTAGCAGATAATGAGTAATATTATTTAAAAATGAGATGCTCAGCTCATGGCTTTGTCGACCAGAGGAAGGAGCTGAGGAGAACAGCTGTGAATGAGCCCAAAGGTTTGCCCACACTATTCTCTCCTTTGCCAGAGATTCACCCACTCATCCACAACATCTGTCCATCCTGGTGCTCCAGCAACGCTCTGGAAAATGGTACTGTACATCTGCCCTCTCCCACTGCTGCCATAATGTGACAAGGGAAATGTATGACTTCATTCACAAGTGTTTATGTCACTGAAGGACCTGTCAAAGCTGACAGAAGTCCTCCAGTGCTACGCTGTGTGATTATTTAATTGTGAATTGTTTTGAATAGTCAGGCAATTAAAGTTTAACATGTAGCTCCCCTGGAGTTTAGACAAGCTTGTTTTTCTCTGGATCTTCAGTGTGTCAACAACTCATTATAATCTCAGGGTTCATCATCATTCTCTTTTAGAATATTAGAATAAACAATATACAGATATAATGGAAATCACTAGCTTCAGTAATGATAAAAGTGTTATGTTTAGAGTCAAACAAATAAATAATTAATACTGTAATATACAAGTGGGGGGGGGGCTCATTAAATGGCACAACTTTCTCTATGAGCGATTGTGTAGATAACACTAAATACATTTGTGGAAATGTTTGTAGATTTTGCAATCAAAATGTATATTATTTTGCAGACTTTATGCGGATTTAAGCTACATATAGCAAGAAAATAATCAAATTTATAGTACATCATAATGTACCATTGTCTGTACATGGTTCTCCAGATTTAATAGCGAAGCTACACATCCAAAGAGCAATGGTACTCTGTGTTCCAAAAAAAGAACAGAAAACATGGTAGTTCAAAAACAATCAATTTATCATAAAGATTTTAATGATGTGTACCTTAGTGGGGTATAAAGCCAATAGAAATTGAAGCTTACAGTTTTCAAGCTGAGTAAAGTGTGAACATGATGTTATTTCAAGTTCAGATGACAACATTCCAGCTCCTTTTATTGTGCCATCCTTTTTGATATCTATTACGACAACATATTTCTGTGACTCAAGCAGGCTGCACACGGTGGTGTTATGTTTGTGAACAAATCAGTGTTTTAGAACATTCAATCTTTTTTTTAGCAGTTTTTAACTGCTCTCTCTGGAATTATTTAGTAAATCTGTAAACATATATGGATATTAAGACAAATATGACTCAACGACTCAACATTTTTGTTATGAATTGGTTGAGTAAATTATTTAAAGATTTCCCCTGAATTGTGGTACAAACGTATCATCTTAAAGGTGAAGTATATATGTAAGATTTTTTTTTATGTTATACATTCTTTTAACCCAGTTTATTGTTCAGTGACTATTAGTATGCCATTCATGGGTCTTCAGGATTACTAGAAAGCTTGGAAATTACATTTTATATGATTAAAGTTGACTTTGGCATGCTTAAATTATTTGATTTTGAGTCATTTTACTTGATTTAGAAGATTTAAAACCCTTTCAAACTTTCAATGCAGAGTGACCACCCAAATCAAGACTACAGTGTATATCGGCTGGTGTGCAGGTGGGCAAGGGGTGGGCAATATGGCTAATATGAGAAATTTTATATACAAGTTATTTTTGTTAGGCTATATAAAAGAACAAAGAAGCACATTACAAAAACAGTAGTACATTTCTCAAAAAAAAAAAAGATACAGACACAGTAGGGTTATAAAATATGTATACATTTATTTAACACCTGTAGTTGTTTGTTCCCTTTCAGTCCGTCACGTTCGACGTACGTCGGAACTGACCAACGAATTGGGATCTGTTTTCAGAGACCACTCTACTTCGAGTGTATAGAAACGAGCCAATGAACATTGGCATGCGGTTCATGCATTCCACGCGCCGCCCCGCGTTGCGGGTATAAATACCAAAATGGAAGTACCGCATATCGCTTTCAACTTCGGAGCCGAGCATTACTACATGTTCCTACGAAGAGTGTTTTTTCTACGAGTCAAGAGAGAGAGGAAAACTACCTACCTGCTTCCAGTGTCGGTGTTACGATGCCTTGCAGCGGTGGTCGTGACAGAAGAAAAACAACAGCTGTTTCCACAGCTCACTGGGCGTTTTCCTTTGAGTGCTCACAGCAGGCTTGCACCTTTGAACAGCTGTGAACCGCGGCCATTTCCCCTGTGTGCCTCGGCACTGTTCGGAGCGGTTTTCCTCTACTAAAAGAGCAACACGGTTTGACCCTGCGTCTTTTTCAAGATGTCATTCAAACCTGTGTTTCTCTCCAGTCAATCTCCAGTTGACGGGCACGATCGCTGTCTCACGTGTTTGGGCGTTCAGCACACTGAGGCGGCTTTCGTGGATGACTCATGTTCGCACTGCGCAAACATGACCATCGCAGTATTACGGTCTAGGCTCCAATACCTCAAAAGGGGTGGAGTCCCATTGCGCATCCCCGATCTAGAGGTCCTCCCGCTGATGCCTTTGGTGGAGATCTGAGGGTTACAGTGAGGGCACTCCCGCCGGGTCACCAGGCTCCTCTGGCCCCTCCCCCCTCCGCTGCACTGGTAGAGCTTCCGGAGGAGCGTGCTGGTCCTTCCCATGGGGGGCCAGCCATTACTTTCGGGGCTCCGACTGAAGAAGTGTTGTCGATAGCTGCATCGGGGGACGAGCTAATGGACTCTGGAGATGAGGATCCGGCTGCGTTGCCTCCTTCGGGTGTGGTAGTGTTGTCCGAGTCTGATCCAGAGCTCACGGCTATGCTTTCCTGGGCCACCGCGAGTGTCGGGCTCGAGTGGAACCCTCCACCGTGTCCCGAACCCTCGCGGCTGGATGATTGGTATCTCGGGACGGACCGTGCTGGTTCTCCACACTTGTGGTCCAGGAACGCCACCTGTGGCTGAACCTGGCGGATATGCGTGAGGCCGACAAAGTGCGGTTCCTCAACGTCCCTGTCTGCCAGGCCGGCCTCTTCGGCGACGTCCTCGAGAACTTTGCCCAGCAGTTCTCGGTGGCCCAGAAGCAGACAGAGGCCATCAAGAACATCCTGTCCCGGCGACCCGCTGCTGCCTCCACCCCTGCTAAACCCAAGCAGCAGCCTCCACAATCGGGGAAGCAGGGCGCCGGTCGTAAGGGGCCCGCAAAGTCTGCAAGGCAAGCGTAAGGGCAAGCGGCCCTGACACGGGGAGCCCAGGGAGAAGAGTAGCTGCTCCAGGGGAGGTGGTGTCCGCACCCCTCCTCCCCCCGGAGGAGGACCGGGGGGAGAATGTCTCCAACAAAGCTGGTACCGTGAAACCCTCCGGGGTCCAGCGGTACCCAAATTCTCAATAAAAGAGCAGTTTCCTCCCTCCCTGAGCTCAGAGAGGGATAGGTTGGCAGTGTGCAACGCCCCCGGGCCTTGCCACTCCTTTCCTCCCCTCTCACCCCTCGCCAGGGGGCAGCAGTGTGGGCACCGAGGACCCCCCTGGGCCTTCTAACCCACACTCTGCCCCACCTGGAGTACTCAGGCAACACTCCGGGCCTCCCGAGTCGGGTCTGAGTACTCCACCTCGCTGCCTCACCCCGGGTACGTCTGTGGTGCCGTTGGTCCCACTTGTTCGGTCTCTGGGGGCCTGGCTAGGTCTCCCCAGGCCGTCATGCTGGCTCATCCGTACCATCAGACTCGGCTATGCGATTCAATTCACACGCCGGCCTCCCAAGTACAGGGGCATCCTCTTCACCTCCATGCGGAGCAGCGATGCCCATGTCTTGTGGTCCGAGATCGATGTCCTGCTGGCAAAGGGCGCGATCGAGCCGGTTCCTCCTGCCGATATGAGGTCGGGGTTCTACAGCCCCTACTTCATTGTACCCAAGAAAGGGGGTGGGTTAAGACCAATCTTGGACCTGCACATTCTCAATCGGGACCTGCACAAGCTCCCGTTCAAAATGTTAACGCAGAAACGCATTTTCCAATGCATCCGACCCCGAGATTGGTTCGCAGCGATCGACCTGAAGGACGCGTACTTTCATGTCTCTATCCTTCCTCGACACAGACCGTTCCTACACTTTGCGTTCGAGGGGAGGGCATATCAGTACAAAGTCTTGCCCTTCGGGCCGTCCCTGTCGCCTCGCGTCTTCACGAAAGTCATCGAGGCAGCCATTGTTCAGCTCAGAGAATGCGGCGTACAAATACTCAACTATCTCGACGACTGGCTCATACTGGCTCAGTTTCGGGATCAGTTGTGCGAACACAAGAAAGCACTTCAGGGGCCTCCATTTGAGCCTTTGCAGTCTGTTGAGCTAAAAATCCTGTCCATGAAGACAGTTCTCCTGACGGCATTGGCCTCAATCAAGAGGGTGGGGGACCTGCATGCACTTTCGGTCGACGAATCGTGCCTAGAATTCGGGCCGGCCAACTCTCACGTTGTCCTGAGACCCCGGCCTGGATACGTGCCCAAGGTTCCTGCAAGCGCTGCAAGCGCTGCCTTCGGAGGAGGCAGACCCAGCCCTAGCTTTGTTATGTCCCGCCCGCGCTCTTCGCGCTTACGTTGACCGGACTCAGAGCTTCAGAACCTCACAGCAGCTTTTCGTCTGTTACGGAGGCCAGCAGAAGGGAAAGGCTGTCTCCAAGCAGAGGTTGGCCCACTGGATAGTGGATGCCATCGTCTGGGCTTACCAGTCCCAAGACATGCCTTGCCCGTTCGGGGTGCGAGCGCACTCCACAAGGAGTGTAGCTTCCTCCTGGGCGCTGGCTCAAGGCGCCTCGCTGACATATATATTTAGAGCTGCTGGCTGGGCGACACCTAACACGTTCGCTAGATTTTATAGCCTCCTTGTAGAGCTGGTATCTTCCTGCATCCTCGCCCCCAGTGGCCAGTAGCGCTAAGTGCCCTTTCTAGTGTCGGCTTGCAACGCCACTCCCGCCCTCTGGGCCGGATACGTGCGTCTTTTCGCTCCAGTTGAGTTCCCCGGAAACGGCTAACCCTGTGAGTTCCTCCGTCACCCCTTCGGTGTCAGACGTTGCGGCCGTCTGACGCCAGGCCTGCACCCATATGCTTGTGGAATGTGTGTGTAGGCTGGGTTCCATATGTTGCGGCCCCCTAACGGCTACCCCATACGTGTATTCTCCACGGTATCTGCTACCCCAATGGGCTAGCCCCGTGTCTTTCCCTGGACAAAGCCCGCTCTGTCGTCTCTGGGTGTGTTCTTCCCCCCTGGGACCAGGTTGGATCCACCCCAGAGACTTCCATATGTTGTACTACCCTGATAGGTTAGTCCTTATGCGTATTTACACCTCTCCTTCCATTGAAGGATGTGGCTCCGCAGCGTACCATCTCCCGAGATGGGCATGCTTTCCCAGCGTTATCCAATAGTCACGCTGAGTGGGTCTTGCAGGAACAGCAGTGACTGTCCTTCCCTGCTGGGAGCCCTGACTCCCACTCCAACATAGGAGTGGTCCAGCGAGCTCAGGCAGGGCGCTGGAAGGGCCAGCATCCCTGGCAGGTGGGTAGGGATCCCAATTTGTCGGTCAGTTCCAACGTATGTCGAACGTGACCGACTGAAAGGGAACGTCTCGGTTACATATGTAACCCTCGTTCCCCGAAGGAGGGAAAGGAGATGTACGTCCCGTCGCCAGGTGCTGTGCTTCAGCTGAAGGCCCGAGCCACTTATCTCGGTTCCTCAGTTGAAAATGATTTGCGGTACTTCCACTTCCGTATTTATACCCGCAACGTGGGGCGGCGCCTGGAATGCGTGAACCACATGCCAATGTTCATTGGCTCGTTTCTATACACTCGAAGTAGATTGGTCTCTGAAAACAGATCCCAATTCGTCGGTCAGTTCCGACGTACGTCTCCGTTCCCTCCTTCAGGGAACAAGGGTTACATGCGTAACCGAGACGTTTTTTGACATTAATGACATTGTAACGAGCATGAATACAGTATGGCCCCTTTAAGACTGCGCGCTCCCTGTTGAACTGCCTGCGTTTTGTGTGTGCGGATTATTTTCTGTTGCTAACATTTAGTTATTTTGTTTTATTAAGTAATGCTGTGGACGCAATGGTGTTTGTGACGCACTCTTGTGAGAGTTTTGCAGGGAATAAAGTGTGAGCTGTTTAATGTCGATCGCCTCCGTGTTTGCATCAACTCCAGTTACGTTAAGTGAGCTATCCCTATTTTCATTCGTACACGTGTTACAACGTAATATTCTGATACATATCCAGTTATTACCCACCTGTTTACGTACACTTAAGCCATAACTGACTGTGTTCATGCAAATACTCATGACATCTGTGACATCATGAAATTTTGACATCTGTGTGCACGTGTATTTGACTATTCAGGCGCAAGGAGAACTGATCAGGCGTGCGACAGAGAGAGAGTGCGCGCACGCAAGAGAGCGCTTTTGATGTGTGTCATTCAGCGCGATTCTGCCTATCCTGCCTTCACTTCAACTGCAAGTTAATCGATAAAGAATTGTAATTGAATTGTAATTTTGTGAATTGTAATATTTTGTGATACAACGGTCTTGGCATTTAATTTGGCTGTAGGCTGAAATTATTTTCAACCCGCCAAAGTGGCTAGTGGGATGGGCTGCCTTACCCGCCACAGCTGAAATCTACCCGCATTTGGCGGGTTGGCGGGTGTTAATGTAAAGCCCTGATTGTGCCTTATTTCATTCTTACTATTGTTAATCTATAGGCTGATCAATGATCTGAGGGTTTGATGTCTGAATATTTTTAGTTTGTCTCTTCTTTTGAGAATAAGGTTACCTGTTCTTTTCATCATGTTTTGTATCTCTGTATCTCTGTCTCTCTGTCTCTCTGTCTCTCTCTCTCTCTCTCTCTCTCTCTCTCTCTCTCTCTCTCTCTCTCTCTCTCTCTCTCTCTCTTTCTTTCTCTCCTGTGGTGCTGCTCTCCCAAAGTCATCCTAATTAGTGTTTAAAGCAGGACTCCCGTCGGCAAGGTCACCAGTGCCTCTGTGGCGCACTGTTGTCAGGACGGTGCTAGAAATAATGAAAGGGCCTATCTGCTCCCATCAGCAGAGAGAGAATGACACTAGAGCTACGCCAACACCCTCAAACATTATTAGTCGCCTGCATTCAATTACACCTACTGACAATTCAGTCATAATAGAACTTTTCAAAGATTTTTTTATTTTTAGTTATTTATTTGACGTTGAAATACTAAATACTATCCCCAGGGAACTAAATACACCATAAGTGTTGACATTTCTGTTATGAAAACTCTAACTTCTAATAAGATTTAATATGCTTGAATTAAAATTTTATGAAAGTATAATAATAATAATAATAATAATAATAATAACAATACCTTTTATTTAAAGGTGCCTTTCAAGGCACTCAAGGATACCATACAATATAAAACAAGGTATAAAATAAAAAGCATACAAAATACAAACTTATTCATCAGTCAATCAATCATATCATTAAAGGTCCCATGACATGGCATTTTTCTATTATTTTATAATGTTTCCTGAGGTGTGCTTATATTGTTAGTATGATTTGTACATCAAAAAAATTCATAATTTAGAAATAAAAGGCATTTTTCTATACTGTTATTACCCCTCTGGCTTGAATGCTCTGTTTCAAGGGACATGTCTGCTGTGAGACTTCAGTGAAAACGGCCACTATTGTGATTGGCTGACATCTTTGCATTTGAAGATTATGTTGCGGAGGGGGCGTGGTTTAGCGAGGCACTGCACGCACGCACGCACTGCATGCATGAGAGAGAGAGACTGACAGGGCACTCGTGAACCACGGAGAGCTGGAGGAAGTTATATTGTACTGAGTTGTTGAGAGCGCTGTGCTGTTAGCGCGAGCTTATTTGGATCTGAGAGTTCTGAATAAACAGTTCCAGTCATGTCGACTCTGTCTTCTTCCAGCCTGTTCTACGAATTTTGTAACACATGTAATGTACCATTACAGCCGTTGAGATGAACGAATCGTCAAAGTGTGGATTATAGCATTATTTTATGATCTATTCCAATCACATGAAAGGCTTCAGTGATCAGCATTGAGTACACAGACAGTCTGTTGATCGCATGAATGCTGTGATCTCCTCATTGCAACACGTTTTCTCTCACAAAATGCTTTCACCACAACTAACAGCAAAGACGACATCGACAGGAATACAGTAAGAGCTTTGTGCAGCATAACAGTGTCATTCATTATAACGGCAGTTTGGACAAATTTGCAGATACACTCGCGACGTGTGATTGACAGCTCCGGACGATTGTTTTAGTCACTGGCTTGATTCACTGATGCATTAGGCTTAGGGCATCAAGACGGCGATCATTAAACGATCTAGAAAGAAAGTCTGAGTGAACTTGAATGATTAGCTACACATCAGAAACCACTGATCACAGATCAGGCATTAATGAACACTGTTACTCACTGTTTGTCGCGGTGCTGTCGAATCCATATCGTAAAGTCTGTTTGTAAAGCCTTTTCTGACATTGCGACTGATAAACTGAATCCATTTTCTCCACATTCTCTGGGCAGGCAAAGCAGAGGAAGGGAAGGTAACCTTTCCTGGTATGATGTCATAACAGGAAAACTCCAGATCAGCTCGTCTGAGCTCTCATTTTCTCAAAGGCAGAGAAAGACAGCCAGAACTCGGTTTACACCCATCAAAATGCCTAGCCACTTGGGGACCATATACAGGCTAGGGGAAATCATATTAATGTTCAAAAACCTCATAAAATGAAATTTTCATGCCATGGGACCTTTAAAAGCTATTGAAAACAGATTTGTTTTTATCTGAACTTTAAATTCGGAAATTGAATCCAGCTGACGGATGTGCAGTGGTAAAGGATTCCATAACTTGGGAGCAGCACAACTTAAGTTGTTTTCCAGGAATACCAAATAAAAGAGAATTACAATAATCAATCCGAGTAACCAAGGCATGAGAAAGTGAAGAAAATAAAAATCTAGCAATATTACGTAAATGAAAAAATGTTGTACGTGAAATATTATTAATATATTAACCAAAAGAAAGAAAGTATAACCCCAAGACTTTTCACTTGAGTGGAAAAGTTAACCAGACAGTTATCAATAGAATGAAGGATTGAGCTTTGGATAAAACAGATCTAGACCCAACAAGGAGGGCTTCAGTTTTATTGGTGTTTAACTTAAAAAAATTATTAGTCATCAAGATGTTAACATCCTGCAAGCATTTAGTAAGATTAGATGGGGGGATGGGAATCCCATCCATCCATCCATCCCAGAAGAAGAATAAGAAAAGATAGGGCCTTGATTTTATTGATTGTGAATTGATTGGAAAACTGAGTGTTCTGTACCAGAATGCAAAACCAGAATGTGAGTTTGCAGTGTATTATGGAAGATTATATTTCTCTTCTAGACCAGTGGTTCTCAAATGGGGGTACGCGTACCCATGGGGGTACGTGAAGGCACTCCAGGGGGTACGTGAGATTTAAAAAAAATATAGCCTACATATATTTAAAAAGTAGCATCCATGCAAAAATCCTTTAAAAATAATTATTTAATAAATATTTCAGGAAAATATAAGTATAAGTTCATAAAATGAATTTTATATTCAGTAGGCTATTCGATTTCATTATCCTAAAAACCCAGAGTCTCCCCCATACCACGATGGTTTGACCCAACCTGTCATATGCCGCCTGGCATCACCTGTCAATCACTTGGATCAACGATAGGGTGACCAGACATCCCCGGTTTTTATTGTTCTGTCCCCGACTGGAGTTGTCCCCGGAAATGTCCCCGTTTTACAGCTCGTTCCTAACAACCCGTAGATATATTGGAAAAAAAGCGCCCAACCAACATACAGCTGCTACGCTGACTCTACTTGGTCGCACGCACCGCCCGCTACTACTTCATGAAGAACGAGAGCAGACCGAGCGCCATTATCGTCAAATATCAAAATAAACCTCGTTGCCGCTTTCAAGGTAGTAACATATTAAATATTCGTTTTTAATTTAAAGTAATATTGTATGTGCTTTATAACAGAGCCTCAACAAGTGCGGGATTGTTTTGTCCCCAAAAGTTCCGCTGTCACAACGCAGTGATTACCACACATCTGAACTATAACTTAAATATAATAACCCTAACCACAAACAATTACACTTGCAACCAATACATCTGCAGAATACATATACTGTCTGCTTAAAATAATCCAAAAATGCTAAATAACAAGACCAATAAAGGACAGTAAGAATTATTTTCAAGCAGTAACAAAACTTTTGAAGGAAAAAAAGTGATTTATATAGTAGCCTATAAACTTAAATACTATTATAAAATGTTACAATATTTGTTGAATAGTTTTATTTATCATATTTATGTTTTATTTTTGTAATGTGTTTTTGTTAAGTCATGTTACAATATTGTTTTGAACTGCTTATTTACAATGGTTAGCTTACCATTAACTGTTTTCATTGGGTTTTTTTTTATTATTGTATTAAATCCAGACCAAAAATCCTAATAATCAAACTAAATCATAATAATTATTAATGTTAATAATAATATAGGGACTCCACAACAACGACAACAACATGCAAAAATGTATTGTCCCTGTTTTTTAATTAAAATATAATAACAAATGAGATTTTAGTGATATTTTGACCACTCAAATAGGAAATGTCCCCGGTTTCCATTTCAGAAATGTGGTCACTGTTTTCACTACATTAGTTTGAATCACTACATTTTAGAGATGAGAAATATTTGCAATAAATTTAGTCATGGATTATCATTTAAAATGTTCAAAATAGTTTTTTTTTTTTTTCAAATGATTGAATTTTGTATGTGTTTATCTGTTCCAAAGTTTAATAAATCAGACACTGATGGCACAGTGCTGTTTTAAGT
The DNA here is from genome assembly GCF_949357685.1 of Gobio gobio. Lineage (NCBI taxonomy): Eukaryota > Metazoa > Chordata > Actinopteri > Cypriniformes > Gobionidae > Gobio > Gobio gobio. The sequence continues at coordinate 28,174,962 of NC_137101.1, read as the reverse complement.
CTTTTTTTTTACCAACCAAAAATGCTTTGCGCTGGTTAGGGGGTACTTGGCTGAAAAAATATTTCACAGGTTCACCACTGTTCTAGACTATTTACAGTTTTTCTCACTCACTTTGGTACATTGGTACGGCTGTTTCCTACATTATCAATTGCTTATGTTGATCAAAGTGTATTATAATGGGTCTCTGTTGAATAGTCTTCCTCTGTTGAATAGTCTCACCTCCCACAACATTTAAGCATTAGCTCAGTCTTTACATGCAAAATGGTTGAACAAGTTGTCATAATATGTCAAGCATATTTCTATACATTTCCATTAGACTTCTTTTCTAAAGATATTCGTTGTGATGTGGATGAGAATTTGTGGCCCAACAGACAGGAACGTCTGGAGGTGTAGGAAGACTGCCCTGTAATGCCTACAGCACTGCATGTACAGTTTTCCCTAAGGAGATTGTCCTATGTCCACATTTCTACTGTTACTGCCATAACTTTTATCATCAGTAATCAGTACTACAAAATTTCTGTTAAATATTGTGAAGGATTTAGAAAAACTTACAAAAGTAGCCTAAAACAATAATTAAGTAGTCCACTTTTATATTGTTAACTGAATTTTGAGATTCACAGTTCAACATATTTTTAACTTTATTTTTATTTCTGAATTTTTTTACTTTAATTATGAAACATGTGATGAAAAGTAGTCCATTTACCATATTTTTCAAATCATCTCATTAATCATTTCTCTTTCGTTAACTCTGTCTTCATTTAATCACCCAGAAGGCTTTTGTTTATCGGCACTTGCCATATGGGAGGCTGTCAAAGGAAAAGAGAAAAAAGACAGAACACAAGGGAAGGAAAAAATGAATCAATATTTTGTGGCCTATGGAGTTTGAATGTCAGCCCTGAGCGAAACTGAATGTCCTGAGTTCAGTGTGTCTTATTCAGAGGACTGGAAGCGCTGGTCTGTAGATCTGTAGATCAATCGTTAACTGTGGCATGCACGTGGTGGATTTCTTCCTCCAAACTCACTTCACAGTGACCACCTCAGGCTCCTCCAATAAGTGGGTGGATGTGGGGTTGAGGATAAACATGAATATAGGTGGAGGTCTTGACTGCTATAAAAGAGAGAAATAAGAAAAGAGACCCCAGACAATTGATATCTAATGCTCAGATTTGCTGTCCACTCAGTGATGACCTGGATTAACCTAAAACGCCAGTGCTTTGTTTGAGCAAAAAGTTTTTTTTTAACTTTATTTACAAAATAATATTATCCAAAGTACGTTCACGGAACTACGTCATGTCTCAAGTGCACACAACATGTGTCATGATGCTCTCCCTACTGGGTTACAGGTCAATATTTTTGTAAATAAAGTGGTAAATTATGGGTTCTTTTTCTTTTGGGCAAACAAAGCTTCATTAAATTGAGGTTAAACCACATGGATTACTTTAATGATGTATTTCCTATTCTATCATTCTGGACCTTGAATGTGGTTGCTTAGCTTCCAATGGAGGGACAGAAAGCTTTCGGATTTCATCAAAAAATCTATATTTGTTTTCCGAAGATGAACGAAGGGCTCGCGGATGTGTTCTCACTCTCAATGCGTCAAAATCTGAAGACTTCCGCGTCACAATGAAGACGCTAAAGGTATTATTATTATTATAGATTTTCAATGTGGTCTCACTTTCAGGCATGTGTGAAAAAATATTCCTTTTCTTGTCTGTTCATTTCACTGTGGAATATATAATTATCTACATTCTAAAACCAAAGTATGTTCATTCAGCCTGAAATTATTTATATTTAAAAACAATTGATATGGTCGGTTCTCTGAGAAACCTCTTGTTGAAGTGTAGATTTATATTGCTACTTAACATTCTATTGGTTGAGGAAAGATAATTGTACTTGTTTGGACTTGGTTTTCTGTTTTCACCATCACCCTACCTGAGTAAACTCGTTTATTTGTCACCATGGTTTCTGATTTGATTAGTCATTGTTTTCAGCTGTAGCCTAATTAGTTCTCTTTGTTTTCTTCCAGTATATATCTGCCTGTGGTTCAGTCTTCTGTTGTCAGTTCTCGTTAATATTAGTTCTGAGTTTGGTTTAGGTTTTCTTTGTATTAATAAAATTAGTTTGAATTGATCTTCTTCGTCTTGCCTTCTACCTGTACCACGCTGGGAAAATGTGACCGTAAAATTTCCAATGTCTCATGTCTCTTTTATTAACTTTCCCATAAGGCTTGAAATAGATTTGTCCTTCACCTCATTATATGAATGATTATTTGATCATATTCATGCTGCTCCTTTAATTGCCAATTTATTGAATAGTTCCAATGGTATGATTAGATTAAATCGTCAAAGAGATTTTAAGTTTGACAACGAATACACACTGTTTTACAGTTTTTACAGCTTTATTATTATTATTATTATTATTATTATTATTATTATTATTATTATTATTATTATTATTAATCACATTTGGTAAGACTGCCAGTAATGGGTAGAGAACACTGAAATGTATCTTACAATAAAATATTAAATATACAAATGGAAAGGCGGAGCAAGACAAGAAAGATCTGCTCTTTCATAAATAGCAGTGTTATATTACAGTGATCTAAGTCAACTCGTGCCTTGTGATAGTAATTTTCCTTTTACATTATAGTAAATAATGCATAATAACGAATGATTTAGAATTTTTTAATTATTATGAATGTGATGATTAATTATAAATCATTAGTCTTGCTTATTTATTCATTTTCATTTTTATGCAAAACAATGGTGCAAAAAAATGTCACAGACTGAGATCAAATCACCCTACTTTCATAGTATGCGCATACTGTAATATAGATAGATACAACTTTATTGTCATTGCATAGTACAGGTACACAGCAACGAAATGCAGTTTGGCATCTACCAGAAGTGCAAAATGTAGCCTAAATATATAGCATATTTACAGCAAGATAAAAATGTAAACATATGTAAAGTAAATAAAAATAAAATATGTACATGTATAGTACAGAGGTTATCTACAGTGTTTTTTGTGTTTTGTTTTGGAGTGATTAGCGGTGTAGTGTAGAGTTCAGTAGTGTGATGGTGGACGGAAAAAAGCTGTCCCTGAACCTGCTGGTTCTGGTGCGCAAGTTCCTGTATCTCCTTCGTGATGGAAGAAGGTTAAACAGTTTGTGACTGGGATGTGCAGAGTCTTTGATAATATTGTGAGCTCTGCGCAGACATCTGCTGTGGTGAAGGTGTTCAATGGCAGGTAGTTGGGTGCCAGTGATGCGTTGGGCGGTTTTGACCACCCTTTGCAGGGCTTTTCGTTCCTTCACAGTTGAGCCTCCATACCATACAGTGATGGAGTTGGTCAGGATGCTCTCAATGATGCAGCGGTAGAAGCTCGTTAAAATCCCCGGGGACAAATGAGATTTCTTGAGACTTCTCAAGAAGTACAGGCGCTGTTGTGCTTTTTTAACCAGGGCTGAAGTATTCTGCTGCCATGTCAGATCCTCAGAGATGTGAACTCCCAGGAACTTAAAGCTGGAGACTCGTTCTACCTCAGTTCCATCGATGTTGACAGGTAGATGTCTCCTGCTGTTGGATTTCCGAAAGTCCACAATGAGCTCTTTGGTCTTCGTGGCATTGAGAGTCAGGTTGTTGGTGGCACACCACGCTGCCAGATTATGGATCTCTTCCCTGTAGGCCGATTCGTCATTGTTGTCAATCTGGCCGACCACGGTGGTGTCATCTGCATACTTGATGAAGATGTTGGAGTTATACAGAGGTGCACAATCATGGGTGAACAGGGAGTAGAGCAGTGGGCTCAGAACACAGCCCTGCGGGATGCCAGTGCTCAGAATGAGGGTAGAGGATACCTGGTTTCCCAATCTGACAGATTGAGGTCTGTTGGTGAGAAAGTCCAGAATCCATCTGCAAGTGGAGGTGCAGATACCCAGTTCACTGAGCTTAGTGATCAGTTCAGTGGGGAGGACTGTATTGAACGCAGAGCTAAAGTCAATGAACAGCATTCTGATGTATGTGTTGCTTTTATCCAGGTGGGTGAGGGCCGAATGAAGAGCTGTGGAAACTGCATCCTCTGTTGACCTGTTCGGGCGATAGGCAAACTGGTACGGGTCCAGTGTAGGTGGTAGGCCCGCAGTAAGGTGATTCAGGATCAGTTTCTCAAAGCACTTCATAGCGATAGGGGTGAGTGCAACTGGGCGAAAGTCATTCAGGCATTTAGCAGCTGAGTGCTTAGGCACTGGTATGATGGTAGTGGTCTTCAGGCATGTAGGTACCGTGGCTTGGGCCAATGACAGGTTGAAAATGTCAGTAAAAACCTGTGCCAGTTGTCCAGCGCATGCTCTGAGAACACGTCCTGGTATGCCATCCGGGCCAGCTGCCTTTCGTGCATCCACTCTGCTAAACACTGAATAGACATCCGTTGTTGAGAGTGAAAGTGGGCTGTAAGCAGTAGAAGAATCCGTGGTTGTTGTGAAATGTCCTGTGCTTTGGTCAAAACGAGCAAAAAAGTGATTGAGCTCATCCGGTTGGAAGGCACTGCTGGTTGATTGAGCTGTAGGTTTGTAGTCTGTGATGGACTGGATGCCTTTCCACATGCGCCTGGGATCAGAGTTGTGGAAGTGCTCTTCTATGTGGAGTTTGAATGTAAGTTTTGCTTTCCTGATGCCCCTTTTCAGGTTGGCCCTGGCTCTGTTGTAGTCCTCTGCACTGCCAGATTTAAAGGCAGCATCTCTTGCTTTCAACAGGAGACGGACTTCAGAGTTCATCCATGGCTTCTGATTAGGAAAGCATTTAACGTGTTTAACAGTAGTGACATTGTCAATGCATGTGTTAATATGGTCCAAAACAGATAATGTGTAAATGTCCATGTTCGTGTGAGAGTCCAGTGTGGCCTGTGAGGCAAACATATTCCAGTCAGTATCCTGAAACTGTTGCTGTAGAGAAGAAATGGCCCCCTCTGGCCATACCTTTACTGTCCTCACAACTGGTTGCACACGTTTGATCAGTGGTGTGTATTTGGGTAGCATGAACAAAGAGAGGTGATCAGACTGACCCAAGTGGGAGAGGGGAATGGCTGTGTATGCCCCAGGTATGTTTGTGTATACCTGGTCCAGTGTTTTGTCCCCTCTGGTAGAGCAGAAGACATTGCGGTGAAATTTTGGTAAAACAGATTTCAGGTTGGAGTGGTTGAAATCTCCAGCAACAATAATAACTCCTTCAGGATGTGCAGACTGCTGTTTGCTGATAGCTGCGTGAAGTTCCTCCATAGCTAGCTTAGCATTAGCATCCGGCGGAATGTACACTGCAGTCACAACAACGGCTGAGAATTCTCTCGGTAAATAAAAGGGTCTGCACTTAATCATCAAATACTCTAAATGAACAGAGCAATGACTTTCAATAACAGTAGAGTCCGTGCACCATGAGTTGTTAACATAAATGCATAGACCTCCACCTCTGCGCTTACCAGAGTCCTCTGCCGTCCTGTCCGCCCGAAAAACACTGCGACCCCCGAGCTCAATGGCGCCGCTGGGAATGTTGTTGTTGAGCCATGTTTCCGTAAAAATCATGACATTACAATCCTTAATCCGTTTGTGTGATGATATCCGGAGCCGCAGCTCATCCATTTTATTTGCAAGAGACCGTACATTAGCAAGGAAGATGCTAGGAATCGATGGTTGATGCGGGTTTAGCCTTAGCTTAGCCCTGATGCCGCCTCGCTTCCCCCTCCTTTGTTTACGGTCTCGCCGCCGGCGCTGTGGTCTCGCTGTCGGCCGAGCTGGATCAGCAGTCCGCGGTGTTCGGGCGATTTCCAGAGGGAGTTCAAAGTCCGTTGAAAGCCCGTAACTGTGAGTGTAGCCGATGTCTAGTAATGCTTGTCGGCTATATGAGATGTGTGCAAGCCTGTTCTGAGTGAATAAACTTGCTGTTGGTGGAGAAATTGCTACTAAATTGCTACTAAATTGCAAAGTCTGGAGAGACGCTGGGCCTCGCGTTGTGCACGCGCCGCCATCTTGATTAGCCGCTTGAATATGATCCTTGTTTTTGACAAGATCAGTGCTCCTTTGGCCTTTGCGAGATTTTTTCTTTATATATATATATATATATATATATATATATATATATATATATATATATATATATATATATATATATATATATATATATATATGTGTGTGTGTGTGTGTGTGTGTGTGTGTGTGTGTGTGTGTGTGTGTGTGTGTGTGTGTGTGTGTGTGTGTGTGTGTGTGTGTGTGTGTGTGTGTATAGATGCATAGATTGCTCTTTTCCATAAGCTTCATTTTTTCATTAGGTTTCTGTTTTTGTATCCCTACTTCTGTATGTTTTAAAGAGGAGATATTTCTCTTTGCACTATTCATGTCCTAAGACGCTGTAAGACCACCACATGGCCAGCTTTATTACAAATACAATGCACAGAAGTGGCGCAACTTATTAAATTTGCCTCATTCTGACTTACTCATTTGACACTATATTTTGCATCCTGCAGGGAATGTTGTACATTTTGGCCCATTGTGACAACTCTGGAATAAAAGCAGCAGAACACATCTAATGTAGTATGAAAATGAAGATAAAATGGTAAGTTGGGTTTTGAGAGAACTAGACCACCCGCAACATCGCTTTATCTACCCATTACTGGCATTTGCTTAAGGTTCATTCCTATTCCAGTAGTAATTGCACTGTGCCACTTTACAGGGCAGCTGCAGGTGCAAGGGCCTGATAATGAAGCACTCTGCAGTGTGGGTGGCAGCTGTGCTTGACTCTAGAGACGAGAGAGCCATATCCCCTTAACACACATACCTCCAATTGACTCAGCACTTTGAGAGACCTCTGTGGTGAGACTTTAGCTACTTCCCCAGCTGGCTACTTGCTTTTCTCCCCAGCTCATATATATACACATATATATCACATATATTACAGGTGCACTCTACTTTCAATTAGACTCTCTCCCCTCATTAATAAGAGTGAATGACCTGCGCTCCCTCCGGTGCTGTGTGGACCCGGCTGCAAGGGCCAGGTGCTCATCCAACCATACAGAGAAAACAGGTTACTGCCTCCCTGTGGTCTCTGTAAATGGCCGAAAGATGATGTGAGATGGTCTAAATATAACCAAAATTATTTCTGAATCACAAAACTTTGATGTATGCATTACACAACATAATATGCATTAAGCATAATGATAAACATTAAATATGCACAGGGAACGATGAATTGTATATATATATATATTATTATATACTATATAAAATTACATATTAAAAATATAATATGTTTGACACGTTTATGTTTATGTTGTATTTTGTTTAATTGTCATGTTCTGTTTAGTTTCTTGGTCATGGTTTTCTTTGTTTTACCTGAGTTCTAGTTTGTAGTTTGTTTCCATGGTTTCTAATTATGGCTCGTTTTGCACCCTTCCGTTGGGGTACCTAGCAAAGTAATCCGGTACTAAAGGGTGGAGCTTGACTCACTGCAGAATGTTGATTGGTTGTCAGAGAATCGTCACTTGCGTGTGGTTTTTCGGCTGTGTTTTTCCTTGCAGTCTGCAGCCTTGGTTCAAACAAAGCGTGTTTTCTTCTTGTGACAACAGCCCCATGCTGAGGAGCAATAAAAAGATCTGTATGTCGTCCATTGCTGTTTACTGTGTCACTTTCTTCTTCGCGTGAGAATGACATTGATTGCTACACCACTGTTGACGGTGGAAGTTCAAGCTGAATCAGGGTTTACAGTCCCGAATCGTACTGAACTGTACTGAACCGTAACACACCGCTCGGTGGAAATGAGCCATTAGTGCACACCTGTTCCCTGTCACTTTGATAGCCATCCTCCTGTTTATATAAGCCCTGTTTCTTCAGTTCAGTGTCTTGCGTTAACGTTATGTTAGTTATGTTGTGTGCTATTGCTGTTTGTGTTAATTAAATCCTTGTTAAATCCCTAGTTAATTTTGCGACACAGCCACCTGTGACAGTTTATGTTTTTCTGAAACATCCTCAAATGCAAGGTTGAGTACTATTTAGAATTAAACTGAGAATGAAATTCAGAATTGTATACCTGAGTTTGAATTTAGGCAGCCAGAAGGATGCAGCATTGTAGTTCAGATTTGAAGGTCGGTTTCTAGGAAGTCAAAATTAAATGCAATTAGATTATGCAAGTACAGCTCCTATATCTTTGAATGTCATCAAAATCATATTCTCCAAAGCTGTTCACCAAGCTTATGATTAAATTTCATATTTGAAATCACCAATGAAATCTGACAACAACTGTCTCATAAATTGTGTTCCTTATGCTCACATTGTCAAGTAAGGAAGTGCATGAAGCAGGAAAATACAATGAAAATAGTCTTTAATCCAAGGGAAAACTCATATATTATATTATATTGGGAAATATATTACAACTATTAAACATCAATGACACAGAAAAATAAGCAAACAAAACAGGAAGCATATATACACAGGTTAACTAAACGAACAGCTGAACTAAATGATAACTAATGTGTAGCCATAGAAACTAAACTAAACAGGAACTAAACTAAACTAAACAGAATATGACCAGTAGTCCCCCCTCCCAGAAGGCATTTCCTCACGCTGTAACTGAACATCCAAATGTGAAGGGAGCAAGGGGGCTTTGTGGGAGCAAGCAGAGCTGGTGACAGACGGGGATGAGGAGGAGTCTGCTGAGGATGAGGAGCCGACAGTGCTGAAGGGCTGGGCGGAAACCTGGGGACTGACTGACGGACAACCAGGGTGTCTAGAGGAATCGGCGGAGCAGAGAAGCCAATTTTTTTGTTTCAATGACGATTTAAATGGTGTCGACGGGACTGAAGACTAATTCTCCAGCAGTTCCCTATAGATTTTTCTATGGGGTTTTATAATGGGTTTCTTTAATTTATGAGTAAAATAACATTTGTGGTAAACATAACTTGACAATACTAAGTCGTTTTGCTTTGCAATGTAAACTGCACACATCTACGTACATGTAGTTACTTTATCAAAACATACATTGTAAATATAAATAAAACTTTTTATTTTTTAGCGATTGTCTCTAAATTCACATTTTTAGTATGGGTGTGTGTATTTAACATTGTAGTGTGAGTATCATCAAGTTATTTTTACCACAGACCTTATTTTACTTATATTTTTTGTGAATATATATGAATTTGGGGAGGATCTCCAGCCTTACTTGCATTGTCTGAGGGCATAGAGACCAGTGACGTACCAGTCGAAGAGGTTTCTGTCAGGACCACTATCGTCAAAGATGACTATTAGCATACAGTTTGGATTGGCGGTATGGTTCTGTTCTGGGCAAGAACTTCCTGCGCATCCAGTTGGTTGTCCACGATGAATCGTCTTGATTCAAACATCGAAATGCTAGTGCAGCATATTATGGGTTCAGTGAACCATCGTTACATGCCTCCACCGTCAGCAAACGCCCCTCATCAAAACCAGTATTCCTATACACACACACACCCACAAGAAGACCACTTGGGATGTACAATCCACCTGCACATAGCCAGCACAGCACCTCATTTTCAATGTATGGTGACTACGTTTGTAGCCTAAAGTACAAAAAATAGGAATAGGAATACTGGTTTTGATGAGGGGTGTCTGCTGTAATGTTGGTTCCCTTTGTGTTACTTATATTTATATATTTTTATTTGCACATCTGTGTGATCTGTTTGTGTGGTTATACTTAATGTATATTTACAAAATGAATGTGTCTATGTTTTTGTGTCTATTTTGTGTTTGTATGTATGCTAATTTGATTAAAACATTGTTTATCATTTTTGTGTTGTGATACTTAATGTGTTTACAATTTATATTCACCTTGATATTTTTGTTTGAGTATGCTAATTTGTTTTTTTCTTTATAAATATGGATAATCGAGGCTAGCATGTATGCTAGTGTGTATTTAATCAAACTCAATGCATACACTCATGAAGTAATAAAACAATAAGGGATTATTTTTTTTTAATTAAATGTAGGCTGCTCAAATGGCTTATTGGTCAAATGGTAAATGGACTGCATTTATATATAGCGCTTTTAACAGACCTATGGCCATCCAAAGCGCTTTACATTTGCCTCACATTCACCCATTCATACACCGACGGCGGTGTCAGCCATGCAAGGCGCCATCCAGCTCGTCGGGAGCAGCTGGGGTTAGGTGTCTTGCTCATGGACACCTCGGCACTTGGTCAGGTGGAACCGGGGATCGAACCACCAACCTTCAAGTTTGTAGACAACCTACATGAACCACTGAGCCACTGCCGCTCCTACACGCGTCTCACACGCGTCTCACTCGTTTCCCCACGGTTTTGTTGTCCGCCCTCTCATCCACCCTTGTGGGTGGCCTGAAAGCCCCTTTCGTACTAGAGAGCAGCATTTATGCATTGTTCGATTATGGGTTCATGGAGCGTTTCTCAATAGCTGTGCAGTACAAAACAAGCATAAATAACAAAAGGAAGGTTCTTCATGTTTATGTCCATGGCCCTCCTCAGAGCCACAAACCGTGCCTTCAAATGTCCAAATGCACACTTGATCACAATACGTGCCTTGCAAAGTGATAGCCCAGAGTACTGCTCCTGTGGGGTAAATCATACATATTCTTTCATGAGCTATGCCATCAGGGGATAAGCTGGATCACCAGTTGTTTAGGGCAGGAGGGAATAGTCCCATCTTTTAGGTCACCACTTAGTTGTGAATTAGCAAATATGCGTGTGTCATGTACACTGCCCAGCAATTTAACAACATTGTCCATGAAACATTCAAAAAATATTTTCCCTTTCTGTTAATTAAGTCTGTGGAATTAGACAAAGGTTTTTTTTGTTTGTTTTTTTACCTCAATTTTTGTGCAGCCAATTGCCCCCGAGCACTTCGGCATACCGTGTGTGTGATAAAAGTTGGCTACAACTTAATTAACTTCAGGCTCTGTTTTCAGTGTCTTGATGTAGTCTGGACCCAGAACGATGCTAATGGCCTTACACACTTGTCGTATAATGACCAAAACTATTTGTCTGTATAGTCCAAATGCATTCACAGTTTTTCTGAGCCTTCCTTTGTTACAAGGCACACGCTACCCTTGTGAGTACATTCACAGACGCCCTCAGTCTTACCGTCTCACCTACCACAAACAAACATAGTATTTCGCTCAAGTGAATCAGGGCCAATCTGGACCCCTGAAAATTCTCTCACCATTCTTCAGGAACAACTCCATTGACAAACATGTCCCACCAGGCACAGGTTCTTCCTGGTCTAACCCAAAACTGGCGTTCCATGTAGGGCATACGTCACTTGAAATGAGTTGTTGCCGATTGCTCTAATAATAGCTTGCCACTTGCGCATGTAGGAAGCTGCAGTATTTTAAATTCAGAGTATAACTTCAAATGGCTGCTAATAAGGACAATAAAGTCAGCAAAACCTTACTGGTCTGTTCCGTCTTCATGTTATTGTTTACATGGTTGTCGAGGCTGGTCTGTTATTGTCATCTTCCGGTAGCTTAATGGTCATATTATATAGGGTTTGACAAATCAGGGAAGGATACGAAATGATCCCAAAGACCCAATCAGGGAGCGAATGTGGGCAGCCATGCCTTAGTTTTATAAAGTCTCAGTTTTGGTCTGTCTACACTGAAACGCAACCCCAGAGTTTTCAAACTAAAACAGGGTCTGCGATATTTCCAAAAGTTTTTGAGGGTTGAAAACTCTGGAGTAGTGTGGATGCCAGGAGTAACTGTAGCAAAAGTTATGCGTTTTAAAACAAAAACAAACTAGTGTAGGCCTAAACAGGACCTCAGGCTAGACCAGCCAATGCGCATGTGAAGTCATAAGCGTGCATCTCAGAACATTGACTGTTTCTATAGCAACAGGAGCTTCTAACGGCAGCTACAGTGACGCAATGACTTTACCAATCAGCGATTGGCTCTTTTCTTTAGAAGGTGGGACTTATTCCGCATTACACTTTCTCTTAGTCATAAGTAATATGAGTGCACCGTCTTTTTAAGTCTTTGCTATAAGTAATGTTGGACTTACATGTCATCTAACTTTTATTACAGTATTAGCTGAGTATTAATAGACTGTTAGGGGTAGGGTTTGTATAATAAGGGGTTAAGGTTAGTAGAATACATTGACATACTTGCAAAGTTACTTAGAATATCTGTTGGGTATGGAAGCTTGTTTACGCCACAGAATAAAACAATTTAAAATATAATTGTGCCTTTTTATCTGACAATTCTGACCTTTTCTAACAATTGCGAGTTATAATGTCAGAAATGCGAGATTACATTTATTCATTTAGCAGGCGATTTTATCCAAAGCGACTTACAACTGAGGAATACAGGAAGTGATCCGTCATGAAGAGGCGAATAATCACAAAAAGTGCCTGAAATACTATAGTTTATATCACGCAAATCTGACTTTATAACTTGTAATTGTGACATTATATCATGCAATTTTGACTTCATAACTCAACTTTATCACTAAAGTCAGAATTGTGAGATAAGTCGCAATTACCTTTTACATTTTTTTTATTCTGTGGCGGAAACAAGCTTCCATAGTTGCGGGACCATCAAAATAATGTGTTAGCAGATATTTGTCAGGTGTCATCTGTTTTCTGTTACTAGTTTTCCCTACGTTAGTTCCTGTGTGCCTTGGTTGCCTTGTGTGTGCTCATTCATTTCCACACCAACCCATAGTGTTAACCTATGTAACGTTATTGCTTTCAAAAACTTGCACTTTAAATCCCCTTTTAAAATTAAAACTTTGCATTTCCAGGCCCCCAAAATGCCGTTGTCGCAAAAAAAGTTTTACGTTTTTAGGAAAAGTGTCAGTGTGAAAATATCTTCGAAGAGCAATTTTTCTGCATACTTTCTTTTTCTTCATAAGCAAATTTCTATAATTTTCTAAACATATTTATTTATGGAGCTTTAAGGTTTAAGAGTCTGAGTCTTGTAGCCATAACAGTCAATTTAGACACCATCACCATCTTATACTGACCAAACCCTCTAGCTGAGGCCTGTAATCTCTGGACAAATCTGACCACTTGTGCATTGTGGAATTGGCAGCTGTACTCTGTAATTGTCCATAATGGCTGTTGCTCTAGCTCAAGGCTTGCTGGCGGCCTGGAAAAAGGCAGCTTACATGCATTAAGCTTCCGTATTATACGCCAAGTTGATCTGCTCAGGCCATGTCAGAAAACATGTGCTCTCTAATTAGACCTCTCGTCAGCACCTTCATTGTGTCCTATAACCACTTTTCTCTGTTCTATCACCTCTCGAAGGGTGCGCTGCAGTAATTGCCTTTTAGGGGTTAGAAATACGCCGTATCTGCCTCGACTATCACTGCACTGTAGAGTCCCTGTGACAGGATGGGTTGCTACAAATTACATGCTGCCACTGCTGTTACCTGGGACACATCTACTCCCCCAAAAGCCTAGAAGACCAGTAGAAGTATCTATGAGCTAAATTAGCAATGTGCTCCGTTAAGAGCAGAGGTAATTAAAATGAAAATAAAGCAAGTGTTCCCTGCAAAATTAATCCAAAGTGCTTAAAGGAATAGCACGGCAAAAATTATTTACTCATATTTGTATTATTCCAGACCGCATGAGGTTATTTTTTTATGTTCAACACAAAATGGGGATTTTGAAGACTCTTCACAAATACATGATATTTCAGCAGACAAAAATAGAACAGACTTATTTTCACGTGATTCCTTGCAATAATACTATGACCTCAAAACATTTTTACCATAGTGCATGATTTGTATACTACGTATTAACATTTGCATCACATCACCAACTCTGTATGCCTTTTCTAACACAGTAAATCTGTAAAGCTCACCTGGTACAGCATTGCACAGCATTGGACACAAAGTACAAAGAGTTAGATAAGAAATCTAAAATGGCATGGTTGCTTCAGCAAATGCGGTTCCAAAGCAAAAACATGTTCCATGTGAATGGCACCTAACAGGCCATTTTTCACAGATCCTTTTCCACATCAAACTACAATAAGAACATAGGCGTCGATTTCGGGGGGGACGGGGGGGACGCGTACCCACCAGATTTCGTCATGAGTCCTTTTATACCCACCACTTTTTTTTGTTTTTTTTTTAAACCTCGAGTTCAATTTTGCGGTGAAGCATTGCTGACACACACATATTATTTTTTCCACTCAATTGTGTCGTAATAACGATATCTTATGTCGTTTTAACTACATATTTTCTCATAATAACGAGATCTTATGTCGTTTTAACGACATCTTTTGTTGTAAAAACGTTTGAAAAGCAGAAGCAAGCTCCGTAAAATAGGCTCTTCCGCTGCCTGTATCAGTGGCAGTGCCCATAACACGAAATTGTTGTAATGGATTGATGTAGCCTATACAGTTCTTAACAACCATGGGTAGCAGGTGCCATGGACCGCTCATGATTTAGCGTAATGACGGACCCCGGTGCAGCCACAAATATCATAATTATCTATAGGCTAGGCCTACTGTAATTGAGACATTCAAGAAATGTATTAAAAAGAAAGACGCTTTCAGCCTTACTCAAAGTAGAGCCCTACATTTCTGCCCGAGCTCGACGGGCCCCGACTTTTTTACGCCCTAGGGCCGGGCTTCGGGCCAATTTTCCAGTCATAGCCTACCTCAGACGCGGGCCGGGCTTCGGGCTTTTTTAGGCTATAGGACGGCGCTATGCAACACGCATCGCCGCAAATGAGTAAAGCAAGCCAACACGCAAACTGCCACAAGTGAAACTGAAAATAAGCTACGTTTTAGATGCTCAAAAGCACAATCATCTTCATTAAAATGAATGAGACTAAATGCTCTTACCAGTGTTTAGGTCGCTCATTCTCATAATGCGGTCTTTGATGTTGAAAAGAGCTGATGAATAAAATACTCATATCGGTTGATTTCGTTGACATGAACTCCGTTAAATGTGCATATAGCACGGGAATTGAAGATCGGATATATATTCATTTCGCGGAGAGGTGTAGCCTAAGGTAAGACAACCAGCATGTTTTTTATTTTTAATTATTTGTTTAGATTGTGTAGCCCGTTTTGTTTGCGTGCGCCGTTGCGATCTGCCTGCCTCATCTTGTCAAAAATGCCTTTTTACTGTGATGGTGGTGATAATAGGCTAAACGTTTAAACGATGCTTTAAGTGTTTTTTATGGATTTAATAAGCAAGACAAGTCAAGTGTTGATTTCAGAGGCTAAAGTGTTGGGTTAACTCACTGTCGGCCGCTGGCCGCTTGGTCGTCACTTTAAACAGCAAAAACTTTAGTTTAACAAACATTAAATGCTTTAAACATTTTTCTAAATTAACTTAATAAAGAAACAAAACGAAATATATCTACTTTGACATTAAAAACAAAACTGAACTATTTTAATGGCTGTAACTAATGTGTAATAGGGAGGATTAAAAAAACACGGGCTCCAGTGGGACTCTGATAATGAAGTGGTAAAAAAAATTGCAAAAATGAAAAATATTAAAGAATTCGCGGGGCGCTTTTGTCGGCATGAGTAAGATAGGCTATAAGACCCGCAATATGTCTCTCATCTGACATTTTTATTTATTTACATTAGTAAGCTGCAGGACATAGTCTTTCAAAACATGACCTGCGCGAAAGAGAAAAAAAAATGTACCCAGCACTTCTGAAAATGCACTTCTGAATGCGTCTCTGTCCCCAGCACATTTCAAACCAAACTGACGCCCATGAATAAGAATTGACTTCAGCAGACTTGGGATGCATGCAGCGTAGTGTTATTAAATCATTAGATGGTAATTTTAAGGTACCCCCCTTTGTGGAGCTTGATAGTATGAATCACCATCCATTTGCATTGAGCATCTTTAACAATGCTCTTTTGTTTTTTCATAGAAGACATACATGAAAGAAAGAAAGAAAGAAAGAAAGAAAGAAAGAAAGAAAGAAAGAAAGAAAGAAAGAAAGAAAGAAAGAAAGAAAAGTAAATAATGAAAACCTTTTTTTAGTGAACGATTCCTTTCACGCATTTGTATTTCTAACATTACAGTGTAAATTAACTTTCTTTATTACATTGTTCGGTTACCATGTGTAGCTCATTTGAATAAAGTTTAGGTTCTTGATTCCTGGGATGCTTTCCTGGATGCAGTTGTGGGACTTCTTGCAACTTCCCTTTAATTCTCTCCGGATCCATTACATTACCCCTGTACCTGTCACTGCAGCAGCTTCTTAAACACTACCTAACATGTACTGTGGATAAATAAACAGGATGGCTAAGAACGTTTCTGTCATATTCCCAGTACTTAGATCAGTCACTATGAACCGCATGTGTGGTGGTGAGCTGTAGCCAGATCCTCTCTACAGGCATGTGACCCACCAATCAGCTGGCCAGATGCTGAGGGAGTGTTTTGGAAGCAATGCTGCTGTCAATCACAAGACTCTTCAGGGATTGAACCTGTCAGCAGCCTCTACCCTTCCTCCTGCTATCTCTCAGATGACTGGCTAACTGCTTTGACCCATATCTGTCTCGCCTGGACATGGCCCAACATTGTTCCAATCGCTCTAATTATGCCCATGAATTACAGTTGTCTGTTGCAAAGGGGACGCATTTGGCATCTCTGAGCAAAGAGTCTATGATGGTAGTGCATCATTGAGGAAAAAAGTGTCTAAATAAGCTTTATGTGCACATTGTAGAAATACAGAGATCAACAATAGCTGTTTTCCTGCACTTTGGTTTTCTTAAAATATTATCATACTTAACTTTCAACAATATGTATATTGTATAGTATTGAGTATCCAACAATACTGTACTTCACAAAGCAATGCACTCAACTTCATCTTTCCATCTTCCAAATCCTTTAAACATGTCCATCTGATGAATAATCCAGAAGTAATATCTGCTGTGATATCTAAGAGTTAAGACATCTTGGTTTAAAAAATGCTAAATAACTTATAAGTATATGACATAATAACTGGGCACCATTAAATGTCTATGTAATGACATAGGACAGATGTAATAAAATTTTGTCACAACCTTTAAAAAAAAGGAAAAAAAAACTAAAACTTAAAAAAAAAAGAGTACTTACTACAACCCCAAATCAGAAAAAGTTGGGACAGTATGGAAAACGCAAAAAAAAAAAGTGATTTCTACATTTACTTTGACTTGTATTTCATTGCAGACAATATGAACACAAAATATTTCATGTTTTGTCTGGTCAACTTCATGTCATTTGTAAATATGCATCCTTTCCTGTCATTCAGACCTTCAACACATTTAAAAAAAAGTTGGGACAGTAATGTTGCCATTCCTTTTCACAACACTTAAAAGACGTTTAGGGACTGAAGACACCAAGTGATGAAGTGTTTCAGGTGTAATTTTGTCCCATTCTTCCTGCAAACAAGTCTTAAGGTGGGCAACAGTACGAGGTCTTCATTGTTGCATTTTGCGCTTCAAAATGCGCCACACATTCTCTATGGGAGACAGGTCGGGACTGCAGGCAGGCCAGTCAAGTACCCGTACCCTCTTCCTCCGCAGCCAGGACTTTGTAATGTGTGCAGAATGTGGTTTTGCATTGTCTTGTTGAAATATGCATGGACGTCCCTGGAAAAGATGTCTTCTTGAAGGCAGCATATTATGCTCCAAAATCTCTATGTACTTTTCAGCATTAATGGTGCCTTCACAGAAGTGCAAGTTACCTTTACCAAGGGCACTGACACAACCCCATACCATGACAGACCCTGGCTTTTGGACTTGTTGCTGGTAACAGTCTGGATGATCCTTTTCTTCTTTGGTCCGGAGCACACGGCGTCCATTCCTCCCAAAAAATACCTGAAATACTGATTCATCTGACCACAGTACACGTTTCCACTGTGTGATGGTCCATTCCAGATGCCTCCGAGCCCAGAGAAGTCGACGGCGCTTCTGGACACTGTTAACATAGGGCTTCCTTTTGGCACAGTACAGTTTTAACTGGCATTTGTGGATGTAACTACGTATTGTGGTACTTGACAAAGGTTTGCCAAAGTAGTCCTGAGCCCATGTGGTGATATCGCTTATAGATGAATGACGATTCTTGATGCAGTGCCACCTGAGGGATCGGAGATCACGGTTGTTCAGCTTAGGCTTGCACCCTTGTCCTTTACGCACTGAAATTCCTCCAGATTCCTTGAATCTTTTAATTATGTTATGCACTGTTGAATGTGAAATATCCAAATCTCTTCCTATCTTTCTTTGAGGAACATTGTTTTTAAACATTTCAATAATTTTCTCACGTATTTTTTGGCAAACTGGCGATCCTCGGCCCATCTTTGCTCCTAAAGGATTAGACCTTTCTTGGATGCTGCTTTTGTACCAAATCATAATTACAATCACCTGTTGACATCACCTGTTTCAAATCACATCATTATTTAACCATTTTACCTCATTACTAGCCCTAAATTGCTCCTGTCCCAACTTTTTTTTAAATGTGTTGCAGGTCTGAATGACAGGAAAGGATGCATATTTACAAATGACATGAAGTTGACCAGACAAAACATGAAATATTTTGTGTTCATATTGTCTGCAATGAAATACAAGTCAAAGTAAATTTAGAAATCACTTCATTTTTTTTATTTGCGTTTTCCATACTGTCCCAACTTTTTCTGATTTGGGGTTGTACATACATAATATAAATTGCAATTTAATTGCAAGTTGTTTACAATTAAAATAAAATGTATGGTTACACTTTATTTTACAGTATGTGTACAGTGTACTTACTTTTCTGTAACTCCTGTATAGCCTGGCTCCGCCCTCCTACGTACTTCCACTCAATTTTCATTTTCGAACAGAGGGAGTAACTGAGAATGATGACGTTGATGCCGTGCACTAGTTTGAGTTGTAGTTCAGTAAAGGCCGCGGAGAAAAGATGCGAGCGAAGCCATTTATTCCGTTGTGGCACTGTGGTCGAATATCCAGAAGTTAAAGAGTTTTTTTGGAGGCCATGAAAAGTTTGATTTTCCAGCTCGCTCCGTTAGTGGTGAAGGAGTTGGGTAATTGTTTTGCGTGCGGTCGTAAGGCATTGTCATAATTTACAAGGGCTAGTCAGTGATTTTATTGCCGTCCGTCTCCCACCACCCGCGTAAAAATCCACGGCCGAATTACCTACTGTTTTAGACAAACACCAAGGTCGTGTGGTCATTTAATTGCTGTCCGAATCCACATATCTGAGTTTTCAAGAATATATCACTTCAAAATTCACTGTTTATATCCTTTTTGACCACTGCAGAACAACGTACGGCTGCGCTTCGCTGTAATTTGGATGCATTTCTAGACTTGTATTTCTTTAAATGCTGGCAAGTATTTTCAAAGAGCAATATATTTCATCACGCTCAAAAAATAAAAGGAAGAAAAGCACGTAAACATTTGAATTGGGCCGTTATTTACAGCAGCATTTATTCTTATCATACCAAGCATATGATATTTTTTTTACAGTATGTTATGGACCACGTGACCAGCGCGTTCCTGAACACAAAACTCTCCCCTCCACCGTGAATAAATCACCATCCGAATGCACAAGGTTTTATCACTGAGGTGGCGTGCACAATCTGCACAGTTATTTTTACGGATTTCCATGTGAGAAAAAAAAGCGAACGGCGCATGACATACGTCACGTCCAAACGTTAGCGATTGGTTATGGCAGATCCAGAGTGCCACTGGGCAGATCCAATAGTTTTAAACTTCAACAGAGTACCAGCCTTCAAGGAAGTAAACGCTTGTCAATGGAGAGTGGCCAGACTGTACAAATGAAATGTACGAGAGTCTAGTAGGACCTGGCTAACTCCTGTATACCCCTCGTTTAATCAAGAATAGGTGAACCTTACATAAATCATTTGAACCCCATGTCGCCCCCCGTACATTAATGAGATAATAATCTTTTAAACAATTAACTACCTCTGTAGGCGGACACCACATTTCCATCTCCTCCTGCCAGCACTCCTTGTTATTATAAGGTATGAATGGGGAATGATTGAGGGGTCAATCAGTAGAAGGATTTATTATGTGGGAGGTAGGAGGGTGGAGCTGTTGGCAGGAGAAAGAGTGAAGGGAGCAAACGGAGATTGGGTCACATGGCACCATTCATGCATGGGCCTCCCTGTAGCGCAATCAATCCTTTTTATCTTCTCTGGATTTGTTATGTCACCATTTTTGCTTCAGTAATAACCCTATGTCACCTCCAATGTAAAAATAGGTGGACACATGGCAACCTTTATATAATAGTTTTATGTAATACCTTGTTATATTGGCCATCTTTTTCCCCTCTTTTTTTTTTCAAAGTTGTCACCTGTGTAAAGAGTAGTAGATGGAAAAATATGCTTTGTGCTAATCAAAAGTGAAGCTGTTGGCCAAAGTAATATCAGTGTGAAGGGTTTTGATCTACCAGTTATGAGGTAATTGCCTTTTTCCTGCTTTCCAGAGTGCAAGATGTGTGGCAATGCTGCTGATTTTTATTTTATTTTCATATTTTAAGCTTTCTTTCCCAGAAGCACAAGAGAATAATATCATGGACATGTAACTAATCACATTTCTCTTCCTGCAAGGTTTTGTGCACAGTAAAAAATTCAGACTTCTTTTAAATTATTAATCTATGGTATGATTTTGAGCCAAAGCCAGAGTTTATTTGGCAGGGCCAAACAATGATGAAAGATCAAAGGAGGATGTGGGAGCATTTTATGTCATGTCATTTCTGGAGCACTCTGTGGATCTCTAGGAGAGGAATATGCTGAAATAATACCAAGCTCACATCAACCACCTAGACAAAATAACATGCATGCCCTGGTAGTCAGATGAGTAAAGGTCATTTTACATAACTTAATTTTACAAAAACATCCCCAAATGCTCTGAACTATCTATATATTTAAATGTTAAGTTACCATATTGGGTGTCTTTAACTACTATGTACTTACATAAAAAATAAGAATTGTTTGGTACAATGTGTCACAGGATCTGCCACACCATCCGTCACACGCTCAACACCAGATCATTCAGCTCCACCCATCCGATCCCAATCACCGGAATACTAACACAGCACACCTGCACCAGCTCATTATCTCACCCTTCATAAGCAGTCCCCCTCCACATGACATTTGTCTGGTCTTGTTATTGTATATGTTACCGGCAATGTGTGAAATACGCCATTGTATAGAATGCCTAATTCCTGAAGTTTGTTGGCAAAGTATGAAATTAGATTAGATTAGATTAGATTCAACTTTATTGTCATTACACAAGTACAAGTACAAGGCAACGAAATGCAGTTTAGGTCTAACCAGAAGTGCAATAGCAGCAAGTGCAGGATATACAATGGATGCGTAAGTGCAGGACATGGATATGTACTGAATATGTATAAATATGTATAAATAGAGAGACGTTATTACTATAAACAGAACTGAATTTACAGGTGAATATGTACAGTGAATAAATATACAGATGGCTATTACTATAAACAGAATTTACAGGTGAATATGTACTATGAATACAATATACAGATGGCTATTACTATAAACAGAATTTTACAGATAGAGGTATACAATAATATGCTAGGCTAATATGAGGAATAGCAGTGGATTAGGGTAGTGCAATAAATTATGGACAGAGCTATCCGGAAAAAAAAAGTGTAAAGTGCAGTGGAAAGTGGTTGCATATTACATTTAGAAGTACAGTGCAAAAATGCAAATGTAAACATTGGTACTATAAATACAGTCGGCAGTGCAAATGAGCATAATCCAGTTAAGATATGGCAGTGTAAGATGCATATGTAAACAGTTGTTACTGTGATAAACAGTCGGTAGTGCAAATAACAAAGTGAAGGAAGATGTGAGGTAGGAGAGTTATCAGTTTATGAGGGAAGTGGATCAACGGGGGTTTGAGTTCAATAAAGAGACAGCTCTGGGGAAAAAACTGTTCTTTAGTCTGCTGGTCCTGGTCCGGTGGATCCTGAAACGCCTGCCGGAGGGCAGGAGAGAAAACAGTCTGTGGGCTGGGTGAGAGGAGTCCTTGAGGATGCTGCGAGCTCGATGCAGACAGCGTTTCCTCTGGATGTGTTCGATGGCAGGCAGTGGAGTCCCTGTGATGCGCTGGGCAGTTTTCACCACCCGCTGCAGTGCCTTGCGCTCCGCAACAGAGCAGCTCCCATACCACACTGCCACACAGTTGGTCAGGATGCTTTCTATTGCGCAGCGATAGAAGTTCACCAGGATAGCCGAGGAGAGCTGATTCTTCCTCAGTGTCCTCAGGAAGAAGAGGCGCTGGTGAGCCTTCTTGACCAGGCTGGAGGTGTTGGTCGTCCACGACATGTCCGCCGAGATGTGGATCCCCAGGAACTTGAAACTGGAGACACGTTCAACAGCCATTCCATTGATGTGGATGGTGTCGTGTGTGCCTCTTGACTCTTTCCTGAAGTCCACGATGAGCTCCTTCGTTTTGGTGGTGTTGAGGAGCAGGTTATTATCAGCACACCATGTGGCCAGGTGCTGGATCTCTTCCCTGTAGGCAGTCTCATCGTTGTTGCTGATGAGCCCAATCACCGTAGTGTCGTCCGCAAACTTGACGATAGAATTAGATCCATACACAGGCTTGCAGTCGGCGGTGAAGAGGGAGTAGAGAAACGGGCTTAGCACACAGCCCTGTGGTACACCAGTGTTGAGTGTGATGGATGTGGAGCAGGTGGATCCTGAACGAACATTCTGGGGTCTGTCAGTTAGGAAGTCCAAAATCCAGTTACACATTGAAGTGTTGATGCCCAGGTCTCCAAGTTTAGCTATTAACTTGGATGGGATTACAGTGTTGAATGCGGAGCTGAAGTCAACAAACAGCATGCGTGCATACGTGTTCTTATGGTCCAGATGGGTGAGCACAGAGTGCAGTGCCATGGAAACGGCATCCTCTGTGCTCCTATTGCTGCGGTAGGCAAACTGGTGTGAGTCCAATGTGGATGGTAGAGAGTCTTTTAGGTGTTCCAGGACCAGCCGCTCAAAGCACTTCATAACGATGGGTGTGAGTGCTACAGGGCGGTAGTCATTAGGGCACCTCGGGTTAGAGTGTTTTGGCACTGGCACAATGGAAGTGCGTTTAAAGCATGTCGGTACAGCTGCTTGGGCAAGAGACAGGTTGAAAATGTCTGTAAAAACCCCAGCGAGCTGCTCCGCACATGCCCTGAGCACACGTCCAGGGATGTTGTCTGGTCCAGCAGCCTTGTGCGCGCTGATCCGGCTCAGTGCCTTGCAGACATCTGTGGAGGAGAGTGTGATTGGTGGGTGGTCAGCTGAGGGTTTGAGCTTGGTGGCAGTTTCTCTGTTGTCTCTTTCAAAACGAGCATAAAAGTAATTTAGCTCGTTCAGGAAGTTGACATCAGTGGCTGCGGGGGTGGAGTGGGGGGGTTTGTAGTCACTGATGGCCTGGATGCCCTGCCACATGCGTCGAGGGTCAGAGTTGGAAAAGTGACCCTCTATCTTTAGCTTGTAGCAGTGCTTGGCCTTTTTGATGCCCCTCTTCAGGTTTGCCCTGGACGTACTGTAGGCTTGTGCATCACCTGATCTGAAGGCAGTATTGCGTGACTTCAGCAGGAGTCGAACTTCCCTGTTCATCCAAGGCTTCTGATTAGGGTATGTGGTGATCTGTTTCTGGGTTGTAACACTGTCGATGGTGGTATTGATATGATCCAATACAGAGGAAGTGAATGAGTCAATGTCCGTGTGAGCGCCACTGGTGGCTTGAGAAGCAAACATACTCCAGTCTGTGTTTAGAAACCTTTCCTGGAGTGTGGAGTCTGCCCCCGCAGGCCACACCTTGATGGTTTTTACTGATGGCTTCACACGGTTGATGAGGGGTGAATATTTGGGTGATAGAAACAAAGAGAGGTGGTCTGACTGTCCCAGGTGGGGGAGGGGTGTCGCAACGTAAGCTCCAGCCATGTTTGTATATACATGGTCTAAGGTTTTGTTTCCTCTGGTGTGGCAGGAAACATGCTGGTGAAACTTGGGTAGCACTGACTTTAGGTTTGAATGATTAAAGTCACCTGCAACAATAAACGCAGCTTCCGGGTGATCAGTCTGTTGTTTACTGATGGCTGCGTGAAGTTCTTTCATAGCAAGCTTGGCATCAGCATCCGGGGGAATATAGGCTGCAGTGATAATAGTGGAGGTGAACTCCCGCGGTAGATAAAACGGTCTACATTTAACCATGAGAAACTCCAGGTTAGCTGAACAATGACTCCCAACAATAGCAGAGTTTGTGCACCAAGCTTTGTTAATATAAATGCACAATCCACCCCCTCTGCTCTTCCCGGAGCCATCTAGTGTTCTATCCGCCCGGAGTGTGTGGCGTCCCGCTAGCTCAATAGCGGTGTCCGGTATTCCGCTGTTTAACCAGGTTTCAGTGAAGATTAGGACGTTACAGTTCAAAAGTTTCTTACTGTGTGTAATGCTGAGTCGAATCTCCTCCATTTTGTTCACTAGCGATCGTACATTGGCAAGGAAAATGCTGGGTAAAGAGAGCCGGTAAGGAGTTAGCCTTAGCTTAGCTCTTAGACCTCCACGCTTACCCCGTCTTTGTTTACGATCACAGCGCCGCCTTCTAGCACTTCCGCCCGGCCGGGCAGAGCGCATCGCCTCGGGCGTCCTAGCGATCTCAGGAAGGAGTTGAAGATTGTCCATAAAACTGTCGGAAATTCGCAAACCAATATCCAAAAGCTCACAGCGGGTGTACGATGTAAAAGCACAACTGTTCTGTACGAACAGACCCGAGATGAACAAGAAAAATACCGCAAAATTGCAGAATCTGGAGAGACGCTGAGCCTCGCGATCTACTCGCGCCGCCATCTTGGTCTTAGGTCTTGGTCTTGGTCTTGGTCTTGGTCAAATGGTTTATATTTCATACATTTACTAGGCAATCTATAAAATGCCAAAGGGACAGCCGGCAGAGTGTAGAATACTCACGCTTGGGTCTTTGTTCGGCGGTGGTGTGCCGGTTTACGAAACACATGAGCTTCCACTCCCGCCACAGAGGATAGCCCCTATTGTTCCCTGACGGTTTCTGTGTCTTGATGTCGGAGCAGGAAGAAAGTGTAGTGCCATTCAAAATGCCATTCTAGCCTTCCTTGCTGCAACAAGTAGCTCAACGCCACTTTTGCTTTCGTGTTTTTCTGGTAAGAATGTCCTTTACTTTATGTCGTAGCTCTTCGTTCATTTTCAAAAACATGTTCAATGCCAATGAAGGCGTATTTTGATACTTTGCCTAGAGTGTACTTGTCATTCTGTATAATACCTAGGTAATGTATAGAATGCCTTGGAAAAGTATGCAATATAATCACAAAAACCAGACATTTCATACTTTGCCTACAAACTTCACGTATATATTTCCTAGGCATTCTATACAATAACTGCTTTTGACGAATTGCCGGTAACACATGTTTACATGCTTCAACTTACCGGCTATCAACCTGTACTACTTACCTGAAATTGCTACTGGGTCTTCAGTCATCCTTTTCCCACATCCAGTGATTCTCATGATCGTCTCCTCCTGCAAACATAAGACAGAACAGTTACTGTACAGCTAAGTCTTTTCAAACTATCTGACCATTACTCGCCCGAAATCCTCACCTGCTGCTTTAATCCATTCTTGCAAATAAACTTACCTGTGTACTTCAAATATACCTGTGTTGTCGTCTTCTGTTGATAACACAATGAAGTTGTGTTAAAGGGTTAGTTCACCCAAAAATGAAAATTCTGTCATTAATTACTCACCCTCATGTCGTTCGAGACCCGTAAGACCTCCGTTCATATTCGGAACACAAATGAAGATATTTTTGTTGAAAGCTAATGGCTGAGAAAGGCTTCAGATAGGCCTCCATTGGCATTCAGTACACTTATACTCCCAAGACGGATAAAAGGCACTCAAAACATCGTTACAAAGTCCATCTCACCACAGTGACTCTACAATAATCTTACGATGCGACGACAATAGTTTTTGTGCGCAAAAAAAATCAAAATAACACCTTTTTCCAACTTGTTACTGCCTTCCGTGTGTGCCTCCACGACGCATGCGCGAGAATATGACGCAGATCCGGCGTTCGGACAGATGACCCAGAAGTGATTTGTTTACAATCAGAGGAAGACGCGCGTATCTCAGCTGTTGAATTCTACATTGATCGTGCTTTAGGTCTCGGCGTAGTGCTCAAAATGGGGTTAGAGTGTGCATTTCATGGAATCCCGAGCCCCGGCGCTACGTCATATTCTCGCGCATGCGTCGTGGAGGCACACGCGGAAGGCAATAACAATCTGGATAAAGGTGTTATTTTGATTTTTTTTTGCGCACAAAAACTATTGTCGTCGCATCCTAAGATTATTGTAGAGTCACTGTGGTGAGATGGACTTTGTAATGACATTTTAAGTGCCTTTTATCGGTCTTGGGAGTATAAGTGTACTGAATGCCAATGGAGGCCTATCTCAGGCCTTTCTCAGCCATCAGCTTTACACTAAAATATCTTCATTTGTGTTCCGAATATGAACGGAGGTCTGACGGGTGTCGAACGACATGAGGGTGAGTAATTAATGACAGAATTTTCATTTTTGGGTGAACTAACCCTTTAATGTTATAGTGCAAAACACTTTTGCTACTATTGAGGTGGGATACAGGTAAGGTTATAAGGACAGGTTTGGTGGTATTGGTAGGTTTATGGGTGGGTTAAGAATCCACATTATGATCAGATGCTTTGTTTTGTACTTTAATTTGCTGCTCTCTCCATGCTTAAGTTGTGTTTAAGTTCTTTCTTTTATGCCCTTCCCTCACTAACTTCCCTCTCTCGTTCACTCAGATGTACGTCATTGCTTAAATTGCACACTACTGGCAGAACCCTTGCAATGTGTTTAAAAGGAACACCCTAAGACCTTGATCACTTGGAATCTGCTGTGGAGCTGATTTATTATTTACAGTGGATGGAGGCGAGTATCCGTCCCCTCAATGAGCCCTCCAGCTCCACCGCCTCGATTGTCCATGCCGGCAGAGGACTCAATCCAAAACGATGCCACCTTGACTTCCCCACAGCACCTGGGCTCTATAACAGTGCATCCCTCCTTCCTCCTGGGTTTTGGCACAAGTGTAACAATGTTTGTACAGTAGTTGAGGGAAGGAGGCGGGAACCGGCGAATGCTCAACAAAACTTTAATCATAAAATAAGCAAACAACAAAACGAAAGTATAAACATAATAGAACATAAAACTCAACATAAATAGTCCAGGCCTGGTCCTCTCTCCTAGTCTTGCACTGTCATCACTCCTCCTTTTATCCTCCCTGATCTCCTTCTGTGAGACTCGAGACCGGTGTGTGCGCAGGGGCCAGTTGTATAAACTTAGCCATTATGTTTAGACTGTGTCTTAAGAACTAATTTGACACACTAGCAATTAGTCAGGAGGTTATCAGTCTTACTTTTCTGTTTCAAATTAGACCAATCAAAATTTTTATTTAACTGACTTCAAAAAGTTAAGAACAGTCTTGAAGAAAAAAATAGACGACTAACTTTTAAGACTAGTCTAAGCAGTTTATGCAACCGGCCCCTGGTTAGCAGTCACTCCAGCGGCCTTGCTCCATTCCCGCCGCTCTCAGCCCGCCCTACTTGCCACAATATGAATATATTAATATTTGTTATACATAAAGGCCTATAGAATAGTGCGTACACAAAATTAGAAGGGAAAAGTCAGCTCCATATTGGATTCCGAGTGATCAAGGGCTTAGGGCAGGGGTGTCAAACTCAGTTGCTGGAGGGCCACTGTCCTGCAGAGTTTAGCTCCAACCCTAATTAAACACACCTGAACCAGGTAATCATGGTCTTTAGGATTACTAGAAAATGCAGTCAGGTGTTTTAGAGCTGGGTGGAGGTATACTCTGCAGGACAGTGGCCCTCCAGGACCGGAGTTTGACACATGTGGCTTATGGTGTTCCATTTAAACACATTGCATGTGTTCCACCAGTAGTGGGCACTTGTTCGACATGAGCAAAGACATACATCAGAGTGAACAAAGTTAGCAATGGAAGGGCATTTTCACATTCACGAGAATCGCGCCACAGTTCCAGTGCAACCAAACTCAGACCACCTCCTACAGGTAGTCTCTGGTTCAGTACCCCAGTGCGCTCCCGGGTCCGCATGATAGCTTTACCAACTTTTCATGCGAACCGTGCTGTTTGTAACTTAACTGCCAGTGTGAAAGCCCCTTGGGACCTAATATTGCCCCTAGTGCTGCAACATTTTGGGGCTTGGGTTCCATTCCATATTTGGATGTAAATCTAATTCTTCATGTACATTACATTTCAAGTCTGCACTAGTCCCCCAACCAGTGATCAGCTTCTGATAGCCAATTTATAATTTATGGCCATTTAAGAAAAAAAAAAGAAAAAAACATTGCAGTAAGCCAGAAATAAGTTTATTTTTCAGTAGAACTAATCTATTACATAGCAGTGTAACCTGCTGGTGCATACAAGTTTGCTTTGCATACATTTGCAAACTCTGATGAGTGAAGCATGCATAGATGCACCCTAAAAATATTAAGGCTTAACATAATACCATTTCACTTATTACAAGTATGCTTGAGAATGAAAATATCAAATCATGTTCATCCTTAGGGATCATCAAAGTGAATTAAATTACAAACTTTTACAAACTCTGTCAGCACATTACATTATTCTGTGTGCATGATTGAATTAAAGCTCTGAATGTGCTAGGAGTTCCGTCCTCAAGCAGCGCTTCACGGATGATGGTTCTCAACAATAGTGTGCAATGTCAGCTCTCTGTCGCCTGTCATATTTGTCAAAGAGGATTCTTTCTGCGGCCCAATACTGCTGTCTCTTTCAACCCTGTGACTGGGTGCTTTAGGGACTCTTGGAGAAATATCTTACATCCAATAAACAGCAAAGCAACAGGTCACTAGTTTCAAACTCGATTCTTTAATTACAAATGATGTTCTGTCACGGAAAATATTTTTCACACACGTCTGCAGGCCCGTGTTTTAGCCTTCCTCTGTAAAAGATTATGGGTCAGTGTGTGAAAGAAATATTTGTTTGGTATATCTGATTTATATTACCCTTAAAGGAATAAAATGAAAGTTCTGTCATTATTAATTGACCCTTATGACATAAACCCAGTAAACTTAGTAAAACTTTTTTTGCTCTATCCTCTGTGCTTCGACTGTGTCGCTTTGACTTTTGGGTAGAAGTCTTCTGAGGAGCTTACTTCAGTGCAGGCTCTGCAAATCGAGGGCACATCGAGGGTGCATATTGGCCTCAAATGGGGTGCTCGAGAGCACCCTTCTTAAAAACCTAAAATGACAAATGGGATACCCTACGTTCTTGACAACTTAACAGCACACAGCAGCCATTAGTCCACAAGACTGCAAGTGCATGCCATGTGGGACAGGGCCATAGCGGTGTTACTTCGCAAAAATAACAACTTGACTTGGAATAATATTGTATGATTTGGAAGACTTGGAAAATAGTGGAAATAGTTTGGCAATTTTTGCAACTGGACATACATGGTTACTATGAACTGTTGTTGAATGGTAAAGAAGTGTGTGAAGATTTATATGCAAATAATGACAGAATTTTCATTTCTGGGTGAACTATTGATTTAATACATCTTTCTAGCTGAAGATATTCCTTATTTCCAGCAGTGCTCTTTTTCTCTTCACTCTCTTACACTGATATTTCAAAATTATGTTGAGGAAATCAATGTAATGCTCAAAATGAGGATTTTGTTGTGTTGTCACTCCAGCCTTTGTGTTTGGTTTCCGCAGATGTGTTCAAGAGCTCTCCAGGCATTAATAGACACAAACAGATTATATACAGTAAATGTCTCTCTCTGGGTTATTACTGTCTCTCTTCATTGGCCTCAATGTATTGTGGAACAGCTGCTCTCCATACAGAGAAACATTGACTCATCTGTTTTCCCTTTTGCTGTCAGGAAGTGACACAGCAAATGCTGGTCATGCATGGTTTGAAGTATGATTATAATATTATCATGGTTACTAAGAATAGTTGAAAAAACTGATCTTAGTGGAAGGTACTTGAAGTCAAGCTATTTAGAAATGTTTCAGATTTTGACAAACAATAGATGTCGTGGTAATAGAGATATATGACAACACAATACCTGTAATAAAGTTTTGTTCTATTGTATTTCTCATGAACACTGACATCATAATTGCTGTAGAGCAATAGAACGGAGATATAAATAAAGCTGTGGTCTACTGTAATTGTAATAGATCTGTGACAATAGTTATAGTTGTGTAATAGCTGTAATGGAGCTATGACTACAATGGTCTATTTCACTGTTATTGTAAGTGTTAATTTATTTATAGGCTTTTAAGCGTCTAAAGAGAGACATTCAAATAATAGCGGCGACGGAGGAATAGCATCAGGAATTGACAGAATTGTCTGAAGCATGTGCTACCGCTGCACCATTTTTTTTCCACTGACATTCCTAACCTATTGTTTCTTTTAGTGTTAAACCTCTTTCAAAGACTGATATCTAGTTGTAAATCAACATAACTTATTTGGTTTTAATTGAATGAATATAAAACTTTAGGAAATCAGGATTGTTATTGTTAACTAAAACTAAAATAATTTAAAACCTGTTTGTACATTTAAATAAAACAAATTACATACAATATGATTTCTGTAAAGGATTTCTGAGTTTGTGTTTGCTTTTGTCATGTGTATCTTGCCTGTGTTCATTTTGTTTTCGTTTGGCATGTGTTCTAGTTCTGTTTTCATTTGTACCACAAATGGATTCAGTGACAGTTCGAATCCTCCTCGCTCAGGGGAAAAGCTCCCTTGAGAGACACATGCAGGATTTCCTGGACTTGTACCATCTGGTCCACTATGATGGCGAAAACCTGTGAGTGTTTTACAGTCCTCAAGGGAGCTTCAAGGAGTAAGTGGAATGGGTCTTGTATCACTGTGGATCCCCCTTTACCATTGGCAAGATGGAGGAGGATCTCCATGCCACGCACTTTGTGCCACCTGCTGCCACCAACCCAGCATACAGAAAGCCAGAGCCCACTGCAGAAAAAGAGCCCCTGCTGCAATGCCAGAGCCAGAGCTGACACCTGAGCCATTTATCGCCCTGGAGCCCAAGCCTAGTACATCTGACCAGGTGCATGAGCCAGCAACATCGTCTGTGCCAGTGGATATTTTGGTGGAATATGAGAGGATGGTGTGGAGCCCTATCCCATCAGCAAAGGTAGATGTGCTGTACTGCCTGTTCAGTCGCCCAGCACTGAACTATTGATGTCCGGTTCCGCCTTGGTCAGTCGTCGCTTTGCCATTGCCATGGACTTAAGGGCCTTCGTCTGTCACTCATTCCTCCACTCCTTTGGCTCCATTGGACTCCACCATCCCTCCGGCTTCCTCTTAGTCCTTCGGCGTGCCAGCTCCGTATCAGTCCTTTGGCAGCCTGGCTTCACCTCAGTTGCTCTTTCTCGCAGCTCTGTCTTGGTCTCCTAGAATCATCTCGTCGGCTCTTCGGCTCTGCCTAGGTCTTCATCACCATAAGCCTCGTCTCGGTTGGTCGTCCCCCTGGTTCTGTCTGCCAAGTCTCCACCATGGCACCCTCAACTCTGCAGTGAGCTTACATCAAGGGATTCCAGGTGGTGATTCCTGGCTTCTACCTCCATCATCTCCTTCCTTGATTTTCCCGCTGTTTGTGCCGCCCTGGTTCCTGTGGTCTTCCCTCATACCTGCCCTGGTTCCTGCTTTTTTATTGTTGATTCATAAGGGATTTCTGAGTCTCTGTTTGCTTTCACCACATGTATATTGTCTGTGTTCGTTTTGTATTGGTTTTGCATTTCGTTTCTATGGTTTTTCGATAATTTCATTATCATTCATTTAATTAATTGGTTTGTTTGTATTTAAGCTCTGTATTTCTTTAAGTTGATTGTCTGATCTCGTATGGTTAACATTGTTGTTATGTTCCTGTTTTAGTTTTGAGTCTTTGTTAATAAAATCTACTACAAATAGATCCTATCTCCTCATCTCCTTGTCTTGATTGCAACCATGCTGACACCACCTTTATACAGTTAGATTAATTAATATTAATATATTTAATATTAATAACATTTTAAATGCACAA
Source organism: Gobio gobio (assembly GCF_949357685.1). Lineage (NCBI taxonomy): Eukaryota > Metazoa > Chordata > Actinopteri > Cypriniformes > Gobionidae > Gobio > Gobio gobio. Next base: position 28,142,826 of record NC_137101.1, on the reverse strand, counting down.
GTTAAGCATAATTAAGTATTGGAGGATAATGTTGGGTATTTTTAAAATATGTATATGGTGAACACAGGGGTACCAAAACAAGAACCTCCAAACATATAAAACACAAGCAGAAGGGAATCAATACACAGGGTAGTAATGAGTTAAATAAGGCACAGGTGATGAACTAATGAGTAACTATGGTGACAAACATAAACACAGGAAACACTGGCTGCATCTGAGCTGTGTTTAAGTCCAAATTTGTATGCCCTTTCCTCGCTAAAATGAAGTCACATTCACTCAGATATATTTAATTGCTTACATTGCACATACCCACTACTGCCTGAACCCTTGAAATGCGTTTAAATGAAACGCCCTAAGCCCTTGATCAATTGAAATCTGTTATAGAGCTGCTTTATTATTTACAGGTTTTTTCCTTATGAATTTGTTTGCACCATTAAATAGACCTGTATGTATGCTTGGGCTGTTAAAAAAATAAATATGAATATATTAAAATATGTATATTAAATATAAAATAGCCTATAAAAAATACACAAACGAAAATGGTAAAAATACAATAAACTATAACTATGTTTAAAAAAACAGTCAGCTTAAGGTAGCTACAACGACTATTAAATGCGGTTAAATGTCAAAATAACACCAATATCATACACTAGAGTTATGTGGGGTGGGGTAAATTAAGCATGCTCTGCTGTGCAGTCACAATTATGGTGCATTGTGGTCTGTGGATCTGCCTGAAGTGTACATGTTAAATAGACTCGCTCCCTCTGTCAAAATCGAGGGTCTGTCCAAATAAACTTCCCCTCTTCCACTTGACGAAGTTAAACGCACTTCAAAATGGCGGTGGGGATTCCCCCTGAGGAGAAGTGCTTAGGGAAGTTCACGGGTGTATGTCTAAAAGTGGACTTAAAAGCAGTCCAAGGTAAAAAGGCATCAATGCACGTCCAAATCCGATTTTAGCTTCACTTCCTGTCTCCTGAGATGCCTTCATCTAACCATTTTGAAAGGCAGCAGATGTAGCCTTTTGCCTATGATAACCCACAATCCTGTGCAAAAATCTGAGAGGTGCATTTGGTGGTCAGTTTGTGTGTAAATGTACATTAAAAAAAAAAACAATCCACTTTTAATGTGATTTCTAGCGAGAAATTACTATTATAGTAATTAAATATCCGTTCAGTTATCCCAAAACTTGCTCTGTTTAGATCATCAAATGCTACCTCAGAAGTCTGTAGAAGTCTGCAGCCAGAGATGAAGAAGAAAATAAACATAAGAGCCAAACCATGTTAAAATAAGAGTCTTTGATTATATACATCAACATAACAACTGTGACAACTAATCTACAGAAACATTCTTTTTTTTTTTTTTACATCACTGCTGAGAACATCCCACAGTCATCTCAAAACTCAAGTAAACCGTCCATCTGACTTTAGACTTCATGCATCAAAATATATGCAATCCTCTTGGACATTTATAGCTATAGCCTACTAGATGTTCCAAAGCACACTCTATTTCACAGTAACCCCCACCTCCATGGCCAGAGCATCTGTGCCCCTTCCTCTACAGTATGTCGGCTTCCCCATGAATAATGGACAAGATCACCAATTAAATATTGAAATTAAATCAGAGGAATGAGATGAATTTAAAGGGAATTGGGGCATGTCAAACAACTGCTCCTTATGTTCCTTTTCAGGATGAAACGTTCTCTCTACGTTTGATATTTTGACTCCAAATAGTTGCGTGGGAATGGAAGAAGTTTTGGCTCGTCAGAGTATGTTAGCTAGTTTCCGGCACAAGTCTGAGGGTGCCTACACTACGGTGGCCGAGAGAGCTCAACGCACTGCAACTGAAGAAAACCCATGCAAATAGAAAAAAACACCAGCAAATAAAGAAAACAGTCATCAGTTTGACAACAAATGTGCTGCAAAAGTTCACAACACAATCAAATACAGAAAAGCGCAGCAAAAGTTCACAACACAACCAAATACAGAAACACGCAACAAATACTCACAACGCAAAGATCGTCTCGGTTACGTATGGTAACCCTCGTTCCCTGAAGGAGGGAACGGAGACGTACGTCGGACGTACCGACGAATTGGGATCACTTCGGGGAGCCCCTATCAGCTTCGAGCTATCTAGAACCGGCCAATGAACAATTGGCGTGCGAGATTTGCATCTCGCGCTCCGCCCCGCGCCGCGGGTATAAACAGGAAGCGAGAGCGAATGCACGCTGTTTTTCACTGAGGAGCCAAACGTAGTGGCTCAACCTGCAGTGATGGTACAGCAACTGTGGCGACGGGACGTACGTCTCCGTTCCCTCCTTCAGAGAACGAGGGTTACCATACGTAACCGAGACGTTTCCATTCAGTCGGTCACGTTCGACGTACGTCGGACGTACCGACGAATTGGGATCCCCTATGGAAAACGCCATAGTTACTACCACTTCCAGCGCCCAGCGATGAGCACCACAGACCCCGATCTGATGCCGGCGGGAAAGTTCACGCAGGGAGAGTCAAAGCTGCTGTTCCGCAAGACCCACTCAGCTGACTGTATTGGATAACGCTGGGAAAGCGTGCCTGTGAAGGCAGCTGCGGAAGCCACATCATGCCCAGAGGGAGTTACCATGTGGAGAATACACATATGGGCTGGCCGTGGGCAGCACAACATACGGAAGTCCCAGGGGTGGCCCCGGCCAATTAGGAGGGAGACAACACGTACCTGGGACGGCAGAGGGAACTCTGCCGAGGGAAAGACACGGGCTCGCCGTAGGGAGCCGTACCGTGGAAGAATACACATATGGGACCGCCGTGGGTGTCACTACATATGGAACCCAGCCTAACACAAGTTCCACCAATGCATACGAGTGTTAGACCTGGCGTCGAACGCTCCGCCACGTCCGACAGCCGCGGGTTGCGGAGGACTCAACAGGGTTCGCCGTTCCGGGGAGCTCGACTGGAGCAAAATAAGCGCACGCATCCGTCTACCATAGGGGAGGGAATGGCGCAGCAAGCCGACACTAGAACGGGCACTTCGGTGTTACTGACTATGGGAAGTGAGCACACAGGAAGAAACCGGCTCTACACGGAGGCTATAGAATCTAGCGAACGTGTTAGGTGTCGCCCAGCCCGCAACTCTACAAATATCTGTCAGCGAGGCGCCACGAGCCAGCGCCCAGGAAGAGGCAACACCCCTAGTGGAGTGGGCTCTTAACCCGAGCGGGCAGGGCACGTCTTGGGACTGATAAGCCAAGACGATGGCATCCACTATCCAGTGGGCCATCCTCTGCTTGGAGACAGCCTTTCCCTTCTGCTGTCCTCCGTAACAGACGAAGAGCTGCTCTGAGGTCCTGAAGCTTTGCGTTCTGTCCACGTAAGTCCGGAGAGCACGGACGGGACAGAGAAAAGCTAGGGCTGGGTCTGCCTCCTCCGAAGGCAGCGCTTGCAGGCTCACCACTTGGTCCCAGAAGGGAGTAGTGGGAACCTTGGGCACATATCCAGGCCAGGGTCTCATGATCACATGAGAGTTACCGGGCCCGAGTTCCAGGCACGATTCGTCAACCGAAAATGCCTGCAGGTCCCCTACCCTCTTGATGGAGGCCAACGCAGTCAGGAGTATTGTCTTTAAAGACAGAACTTTCAACTCAGCTGACTGCAGAGGCTCAAAAGGTTCTCTCTGTAGTGCAGTTAGCACCAGAGTTAAGTCCCAAGAGGGTATGGAGGGAGGACGAGGCGGATTTAATCTCCTCGCTCCCCTAAGGAACCTGACGATCAGATCGTGCTTACCTAGAGATTTTGCATCTACGAGCTCATGATTAGCGGCGATAGCGGCGACATAGACTTTGAGGGTGGAGGGAGACAGCCTTCGCTCCAACCCATCTTGTAGAAAGGTAAGCACAGATGCGATCGAACATCTTCGGGGGTCTTCTCGGCGAGAAGAGCACCAATCGACGAACAGGTTCCACTTCAACGCATAGAGGCGCCTCGTAGAGGGGGCTCTAGCGGAAGTGATGGTGTCAACTACCGCTTGCGGTAGGTCACCTAGAACCTCCGCGTCCCGTCCAGGGACCAAACATGGAGTTTCCAGAGGTCCGGACGCGGGTGCCATAGGGTGCCCCGTCTCTGAGTCAGGAGGTCCTGCCTCAGAGGAATGGGCCAAGGAGGTGCTGTCGCAAGGAGCACTGGTTCCGGGAACCAAGTCCGGTTGGGCCAATATGGAGCGACCAACAGGACCTGCTCCTCGTCCTCCCTGACTTTGCACAGTGTCTGCGCAAGAAGGCTCACTGGGGGAAACGCATACTTGCGTTCTTCCCGGGGCCAGCTGTGGGCCAGGGCATCCGACCCGAGGGTCCCCTCGGTCAAGGAATAAAACCACTGACAGTGGGTCGTCTCTGAGGAGGCAAACCTGTGCGGCCCCGAAACGACTCCAGATTAGCTGGACCGCCTGGGGATGGAGTCGCCATTCTCCCGGAAGCACCTGCTGACGTGACAGCTCGTCGGCCGCACGATTGAGCAGGCCCGGAATGTGAACGGCACGAAGCGACCTCAGATGCTTCTGACTCCATAAGAGGAGATGGCGGGCGAGTTGCGACATGCGACGGGAGCGTAGACCACCCTGTTTGTTGATGTACGCTACGGCCGCAGTGTTGTCCGTCCGGACCAGAACGTGCTTGCCTCTGAGCGGCACTTTGAAGCGGCTGAGTGCAAGACGAAATGCTAACAACTCGAGGCAATTGATATGCCATTGCAGTTGAGGCCCCGTCCACAGACCCGAAACTGCAAGCCCGTTGTACGTGGCACCCCAACCCGTGGATGAGGCATCCGTGGAGAGTGCCTGGACACTTGTTCCAGGGGGACTCCCGCCCGGAGAAACAGAGGGTCCGACCACGGGCCGAAGGTTTGGCGGCACCTCGGAGTCACTTGGACGCGGAGGGAACCGCTGTGCCACGCCCATCTCGGGACTCGATTGTGTAGCCAGCGTTGAAGCGGTCTCATATGAAGCAATCCGAGCGGCGTTACTGCGGCTGCGGATGCCATATGCCCCAGGAGCCTCTGAAAATGTTTCAGTGGTACCGCTGTCCTGCCTTTGAACGAATTCAAGCAGTTCAACACTGACTGGACGCGCCTCGGTGAGGCGCGCTGTCATGAAGACAGAGTCTATCTCCATACCGAGAAAAGAGATCCTCTGTGTGGGACAGAGTTTGCTCTTCTCCCAGTTGACCCGAAGTCCCAACTGGCTGAGGTGACTGAGCACCTTGTCCCTGTGTTCGCACAACTGCTCTCGCGACTGGGCGAGAATCAGCCAGTCGTCGAGGTAGTTGAGGATGCGAAAACCATGCTCTCTCATGGGAGCAATGGCCGCCTCCGCAACCTTCGTAAAGACGCGGGGCGACAGGGACAGGCCGAAGGGTAAGACGCGGTACTGATATGCCCGTCCCTCGAACGCGAAGCGCAGAAAGGGGCGGTGTCGAGGGAGAATCGAGACATGAAAGTACGCGTCCTTCAGGTCGATCGCTGCAAACCAATCTCAGGGACGGATGCACCTGAAGATGCGCTTCTACGTTAACATCGTGAACGGCAGCCTGTGAAGGGACCGGTTCAGGAATCGCAGGTCCAAGATCGGTCGTAACCCGCCGCCTTTCTTGGGTACAATGAAGTACGGGCTGTAGAACCCGGACCTCATATCGGCTTGAGGGACCGGCTCTATCGCGTCCTTCGCCAGTAGGACAGCGATCTCCGCGCTGAGCACGGGGGCGTTCGCCTCCACTACAGTCGTGAAGTGAACGCCCCTGAACTTGGGGGGACGCCGGGCGAACTGAATCGCATAGCCGAGTCTGATGGTACGGAGGAGCCACCGAGACGGGCTGGGAAGCGCTAGCCAGGCTCCCAGACTCCGAGCAAGGGGGATCATCGGCACCACAGACGTACCCGCAGCGGGGCAGCGAGGCGGAACGCAGGGATCCGGCCCGGACGGCATGGGAGCGGCCCGAAGCGGGATCTGAGTGTGCTGTGCAACACTTACCTGCATCCGCGGAGGGGACGTGCGAGTGTGGGGAGGCCGCTTGTGTGCGTCCCGACAGCCGGCGTCCCCTGCTGGCGAAGGGAGAGGTACTTGAGGGTGGCGAGGCATGGGAGCGTCGACCACCGCCAAGCGCGCTCTCTTGGCACCCAGAGATATTGGAAACGGCTCTTTTATTGATGTTTTGGGTCAGAACCAGCGGAACAGAAAAACAAAAGATTTTCCCCCGGCCCTCCTCCGGGGGAAGGAGTGGTGCTGCAGCCATCTCCCTCAGAGCAGTTTCCTCCATCTCTGGGCGGCCCGTCTCAGGGTCGCTTGCGACGACGCTTGCCACCTGGCTTGGCAGCGGCCTGAGCGGGCTGGACATCCTTCCCACGGCCGGCCCCACGCCGTCGGCTGGTGGAAGGCTGCTGCGGTGCCTTGGCGGGGGCGGAGGCGGCGGCGGCGGCGGGTGGACGTCCTCGGCGACGAGTAGTCGGAGGCGCTGCCGCCGGCGGCGGGGTGGAGGCAGCAGCGGGCCGCCGGGGCAGGATGTGCTTTATCGCCTCCGTCTGCTTCTGGGTGGCCGAGAACTGTTGGGCGAAGCTCTCGACCGCGTCGCCGAATAACCCAGCTGACGAGATGGGGGAGTCCAGGAACCGATATTTATCGGTCTCCCTCATATCAGCCAGGTTAAGCCAGAGATGCCGCTCCTGGACCACAAGTGTGGACATCGCCTGACCGATGGCACGGGCGGTGACTTTCGTCGCCCGGAGGGCGAGGTCCGTCGCCGTCCGGAACTCCCGGAGGAGCTCTGGGTCAGGCCTACCCTCGTGCATGTCAAGGAGTGCTTGGGCCTGGTGGACCTGAAGCAACGCCATGCCATGCAAGGCGGACGCAGCCTGTCCGCAAGCCTTGTAAGCCTTCCCGGTCAGACCGGAAGAGAACTTACAGGCCCGGGACGGGAGACGTGGGTCACCGCGCCAGTTAGAGGCGGTCGCCGGACACAGTTGCATCGCGACGGCGCGCTCCACTGGCGGGATCCCCACGTAACCCTTGGCTGGCCCGCCGTCGAGGGTAGTAAGGGGGGAGGAGTCACTCGGCCGGTTTCTGGCAGAAAAAGGTGCCGTCCACGACCTCGTGAGCTCCTCATGCACCTCCGGGAAGAAAGGTGTCGGGGCGGGGCGCTACCCACCCCGAGGAACCAATCGTCCAACCTAGAGGGTTCGGGACACGGTGGAGGGTTCCACTCGAGCCCAACCCTTTCGGCGGCTCGGGCAAGCATAGCAGCCATCTCAGGGTCCGGGGCAGCCGTTGCCACTCTCCCAGAGGGAGGCAGTACAACTGACCCTTCATCCCCCGAGGACTGAAACTCCCCCTCCGATGCAGCGATCGACATCTGTTCGTCCGCTGGAGCTCCAAAAGTCACCACTGGTCTCCCGTGGGAGGGTCCAGCGGGTTCTCTTGGAGGCTCTACCGGCTGCGGAGCTGAGGGATTAGTGGCCTGCGGAGGATCGCTCGGCGGGTTTGCCCTAAACGTAATCCTCAGATCACCCTGGCCATCCAAAGAAGCAGGTCCACCCGGGTTAGGGGTAGACCTAGTTCGTGGGATGGGTAAGGGGACTCCCCCAGCCCGGAGGTAGGAGAGTCTCGATCTTAGCTCCGAGATAGTCATGTTCCCGCAGTGGGAACATGAACTATCCACAAATGCCGCCTCAGCGTGCTGTGTGCCCAAACACGTGAGACAGCGATTGTGACCGTCAGCAGGGGACAGGGAACGACCGCATCCAGAAACGCACGGGTGGTAAGACATCTTGAAAAAGACGGCACGTCACCCGTGAAGCTCTTTTTGTGAGGAAACGCTCTGTGCTGAAGCACTCAGGGGGAAACGCGACAGCGCATGGGATTGTGTGCAGCCCGTGCCTGTACTCAGCAGGAAAACACACCCAACCAGACCAACAGATTTGCTGTTGCTGTAATAACAGCAGTTTTTCTCTGCTTGCAGAGGCAGCCGATGAGTCAGCGCGGATCCCGGTGAAGTGTGCCGTCTCTCCAACACGCGTCTCCTGGAACTTCTCCGGTTCTTTTTTTCTCTTGCTGATAGCAGCGATATACTCATTGAATGAATAGTATTAATTTAATTATAAAAGTAGCCTAATAATCATCATCATCATCATCATCATCATCATCATCGTTCAGATCATTGCAGAAGGGGGCTTGAGATCGCCGGACCTGGTTTTGCAGCGCATTTCTGTATTTGGTTGTGTTGTGAACTTTTGCAGTGCGTTTCTGTATGGATGTGTTGTGAACTTTTGCAGCACGTTTCTGTATTTGGTTGTGTTGTGAACTTTTGCAGCGTGTTTCTGTATTTGGTTCTGTTGTGAAATTTTGCAGCACGTTTCTGTATTCCGTTGTGTTGTGAGTATTTGCAGCACGTTTCTTTATATGGTTGTGTTGTGATCTTTTGCAGCACGTTTCTGTATTTGGTTGTGTTGTGAGTATTTGCAGCGCGTTTCTGTATATGGTTGTGTTGTGAACTTTTGCAGCGTGTTTATGTATTTGGTGTGTTGTGAAATTTTGCAGCGCGTTTCTGTATTTGGTTATGTTGTGAGTATTTGCAGTGCGTTTTTTGTATTTGGTTGTGTTGTGAACTTTTGCAGAGCGTTTCTGTATTTGGTTGTGTTGTGAGTATTTGCAGTACGTTTTTTGTATTTGGTTGTGTTGTGAACTTTTGCAGAGCGTTTCTGTATTTGGTTGTGTTGTGAGTATTTGCAGCACATTTCTGTATATGGTTGTGTTGTGAGTATTTGCAGTGCGTTTCTGTATATGGTTGTGTTGTGAACTTTTGCAGCGCGTTTCTGTATTTGGTTATGTTGTGAGTATTTGCAGTGCGTTTTTGTATTTGGTTGTGTTGTGAACTTTTGCAGAGCGTTTCTGTATTTGGTTGTGTTGTGAGTATTTGCAGCACATTTCTGTATATGGTTGTGTTGTGAACTTTTGCAGCACATGTGTTGTAAAACTGATGAAGATGTTTTCTTAATTTGCTGGTGTTTTTTTTCTATTTGCATGTTTTTTTCAGTTGCAGCGCGTTGAGCAACCGTACTACACACTAAAATGATAGTTTATGCTTCAATTCTATTTACTTTAAAGGGGTGGTGAATAAACATTAAAAAAAGTATTTCTTTTTTGAAGTTGTCACATTATGAGAATAAGCTTTTGTGAATGATCTCATAATAGGACTTTTATGAATTTCAGATGTCATTTATTTTGAAAATTCAGCCTAAATTAAGGGATTAAAGTAAGAAAATTGTATTATAAAAGTTCTTATAAAGTATTATAAAAGTCGTAATATGAAATTTGCGTCAAAGTGAAGTGGAATCACACATTGATTGCCATTTGCATTTGCAAGAAGGCAATTTCATAAATGTCCATGGTTCTTTTTCCTAAATAAATTAATTCCTTCTAACTTCCTTTAACTGCTGCAGATCAAGGGTTTCTTTGTCACCCTAAAGTGTATTAAAGTGTGTATTTGCAAATTAATTGTAATAAAAACCATACTGAAATTATTTCCATTTTAATTCTACTTTAAATTCAAATTCAAATTACAAGTCTGCATTATTTATTTATTTATTTATTTATTTATTTATTTATTTATTTTTTATTTTTTATTTTTTATTTTTTATTTTTTATTTATTTATTTATTTATTTATTTATTTATTCGGATCAAATCACATACAGGAAGTGAACAGGAAATTAAAAGGCATTCTTAGTTCAATTCTGAATTAATTGAACAACCCTGTTTTCCAGACTAGATCAAACCAGATCGTATGCATTCCTATTCATCGGTTGCTCCAACATTGTATGCGCACACCTTTCAACCTTTTCGACATGGTCGAAAGCTAATATTAGAGAAAATTTTGACATGGGTTTTGATAACTCACAGAGAGCAATAATTTGTCACAAATATCTTCTTAGTGGTGATTGCCACTGTGAGCTTGGGTTTCACCGGCATTCTTCATCCTCTTTATATCCCATGGGAAATATGCACAGGTCAGTTCTCCAAGGAGGGGTTACATACCCATAATTTTCTCATATTGCTAAGCGTCGTACATAGGATACATTCAGATGGCAGATGTTGTATGCTGTTTTAACACAGTGGTCATGCAAAAATTTGCTTTTGAATGACTTTCCCAACTCCAGTGAGACACTAAGATATATTGTTTTGTCAAAATTCTAAAGTAGCATCATTTATATATTGTTCTTGTCTTTGACAACAATCTCATAATGCACTGCGCAATGAGCTCATTGCAAAAAATGTATTCAAGATGGCTGAGAAGTCAGGAGAAATTGTATCACTGTATTAATTTAAAACTATCAATAAAATAACTTAAATCTAATAAATAAATAAAAAACGAGTGTGTGTGGATTCTTTGTGATTTTCAGTATTGTATTGCATTTCAAGTTGCTTAGCAACATGCAAACAGACTCAGGTGAAATAAATTGCAAGTAGGGTCAATATAGCCCATTTTGTGTGACTGCCTATAGAGGGTTCCAAAATGGTCACTTATGATGTTCCTGTCACATGCCTGTCTTTTCTTGTATTGCACATGTGGTGTTTTGTTATTTTCCTGTCTCTGTCTAGTTCCCACCCCCTTGTTATCTCATTATTGGTTTCATTTGCCCCACCTGTGTTCCCTCATTACCTGCCTCATTTGTCCCCTTTATAAGTTCCTTTCTGTTTGCAGTCGATGTCGGATTGTTGTATGGTCTACGTCTCCCGTTTCTGTCCCTCCTGTTCTTCCCTGGTCTGTCCCACCCGTTCCTCCTTGGTTGGTCCCTCCCGTCCCGCCCTGGTCGGTCCTTCCAGTCCAGCCCGGGTCTGCCCCGCCCTAGTCTGTCCCTCCCGCCCCGCCCTGGTCTGTTTCCCCCGTTCCTCCCTGGTCTGTCCCTCCCGTTCCTCCCTGGTCTGTCCCTCCCGTTCCTCCCTGGTCTGTCCCTCCCAATCCTCCCTGGTCTGTCCTTCCTTTGCCTCCCTGGTCTGTCCCTCCCTTCCCTCCCTGGTCTGTCCCTCCCTGGTCTGTCCCTCCCTTCCCTCCCTGGTCTGTCCCTCCCTGGTCTGTCCCTCCCGTCCCTCCCGCTCCTCCCTGGTCTGTCCCTCCCGTCCCTCCCTGGTCCCCGTCCCTCCCTGGTCTGTCCCTCCCGTCCCTAGTGGAGCATCTGATAGCTGGTAGCTGCCTGCCCTGTCTCGTGTAGCACATGTGGTGTTTTGTTATTTTCCTGTCTCTGTCTAGTGTCCACCCCCCTTGTTATCTCATTATTGGTTTCATTTGCCCCACCTGTGTTCCCTCATTACCTGCCTCATTTGTAAGTTCCCTTGTGTTTGCAGTCGGTGTCGGATTGTTGTATGGTCTACGTCTCCCGTTTCCCCCCCGCGTTCCCGTTTGGTATGTTTTTAAGTATTTTTGGTTTTGGCGTTATGTCCCATCCCCCCCATCATTCCCCCCCCCCCCCCCCCCCCTGAGTTTTTGTTTTGAGTTTATGTTTTATTTTGTAATAAATTAATTCTTTGTGCACATGAGTCCTCACTTTAGTTTTCTTTAAGTTTCACGTGACAGTTCCATAATGATTAGTAATAGGATGGCTAGCAAGGCTAGCAGCTCACTAGGTTTTTGAACAGTGGCTTTATTTGAAACTGGCCACAAATATGTGAAGTTCCTTTGATTAAAAAAAATGGGAGAACTATGAATATACAGTATGTACAAATTATGTAAAAAGTGCTTTTTGATCTCCAGGGTAAAAAGGAGCGCAAGTGAACATAAAAGCAGGCTTTGTTCTTAAAATTATGCCTATTTTTAATGTTTCAGGAGCACATGCAAAGACAAAACTTCATGCCATGCACATATAGTAAATTTCCATTTACAGTTCAAATATGTTCTAGATATTGTATAATATGGTCTGTTTTATTGTGATCATTTTTATCAGAATAACCCGATAACTGATATATTAATGCCAATACAGATATTATAAATAGATGAAATATAGAAAATGAATTATACAATTTTTCATGACTACTGTAAAGTGGCCCCACAAAGTATTTGGACACAATTAAAAATTGTATGAATGTCACTGTAACAAAATATCAAACCTATAATGATATTTGAAACAAAAAAGAAACAATAAATACTGGAATATTTTCATAGTTAATGTGAAGAACAAGTGAGCTCTTTTTTGTTCATTGACTAAATGGTACACGTTTGTTCAGAGGAAAGCTTTAGCATCATTTCTTCGCAGATGCCACTATGATATTTTGTATTCTAATGCAATAGCATGGCCCCACTTTATATTAGGTGGCCTTAAGTACTATGTACTTACATCAAAAAATAAGTACAATATACTTACTGTGTTCAAATTGTATTGCAAAACACCTTTGCTGATATTGAGGTGGGATACAGGTAGGGTTAGGGACAGGTGTGGTGGTATGGGTAAGTTTAAGGGTAGGGTTAGGTGTAAGGGAAGTGTCAACTGTGTAATTACAAAATTTAACTACATAAATTAATTACAGACGTAATTACATGCAGGTATTTTTTAAAATGTAAGTACAATGTAAATACATGTATGTACACAATAAGTGCATTGTATCAAATGATTAATTAAAATGTTAGTACATATTAGTTAAGGCCACCTATATAAAGTGGGTCCAATAACATTCTAACATTTGTAAACAGCTTAGAACTGTTTCTTACAGAGCCCTAAGGGACATGGTGATGAAAAAAAAAGGGATGTGGGAAAAAAAAAATTCATAGCTTTTGCATTCTCTCGCAAATATTTTGTGAAAACGTTGTGCTCACTCACAAAATTTTTGCGTTCCGCCAAGAAAAATGTTTTGCTAGCAAATGCAGTTTCTCTGGCAAAGCTAAACTTTTGCAAGAGAATGCAAAAGCATATTGAAAATATTGGTAACACTATGTCTCATTTGTTAACATTAGTTGATGTATTAACTACCATGACCTTACAATGAGCAAATCATTTGTTACAGTATTTATTAAACATTGTTAATTTTAGATAATAAAAATACAGTTCATTGTTTGTTCATCATAGTTCACAGTGCATTTACTCATGTTAACATATACAACTTTAGATTTTAATAATGTATTAGATGGTGAAATTAACATTAACTAAGATTAATAAATGCAGTGGAAGTATTGATCATTCATAGTTCCTGTTAACTAATGTAGTTAATTCATGTTAACTAATTAAACCTTATTGTAAAGTGTTGGCAAAATATATTCTCATATTTCAGCATCTCCTTTTAGGGTCTCTCTAAATTTCTAAGAAAATTATTGAAAAGATAATGGCTGGAAATTCTTAGGTCAAGTGATTTGGCTTAAAAACTCAAAAAAAAATAAAAATAAATAAATAAAAACATGTCAGCATGCTACGGGAAGTGAACTTGAAGTAAAAGTTGAAAATTGTAAAAATGTTGAAAGGTTGAAAAAGCAATATTTTGCACAAAAAATGCATGTTGTATGGACAAATTGATTATGTTTTAATGGTTATTTTTTGCCATTTTTGAGCCCCATTCACTTTCAATAAATGGTGGCCAAGATATTCTTCAAAAATTCACATTTTGTGTTCTACAGAAGAAAGAAAGTGGATTTTGTAACAATATGAGGATGAATACATAATGACAGAATTGTAATGAATAATTGTTTTAAACTATGCCTTCATGGTAATATCTTTTTATTTTCATCCAAGCACATTCACAAATCATCTTCATAAGGCTTGTTATTATTCAAGGTTGTGTATAAAGTGCATCAGTGAAGTGAAGAGGCTTTCAGAATAGTGTGTGACATTGCCGGACCCTCAATCTATGAAAGACTGACAAAGCCCAATATCTAAAAATGAAAGCTGAGCTGTTTGTGACAACTCACCGAATGAGCATGGGCAAACTTATCAATTTTATGACAGCTCTAAATCAGGTTGTTACAGAGAAATTTATCGTCCCATTCTTGCGCTGCTCAAAAGCGTTACAGGGGTTAGACAAAAGCGTGGCGAAATAATCATCTCAATAAGCCATGGAACATGACCTGTAAAATGATTAGGAAGGGAATGACAGAAATATTCCAAGAGCCGCCGGAGCGTCGTGAATTTACAGCTTTATTAGATTGTCTGTCTGGCCATCTCTACAGGCGCTTACCGATGATTTGAGGTGAACGGAGGGTAATGGGAAAACTTCAAATCTATTGGTCATATTTACTAAGGCTTCCAAAAGAGCAGAAAATAGTACAAGTGGTGTGTGTCCTTTAAATGAGTTTGGATTAATTCTACCATCTTGTCATGATCACAGAGAAGAACAATTTCAGAAGAGGCGAGAGGGAGTATAAAGGCAATGATTGAAATGTACGAAAACATTTGCGGGATCTTTTCGGGAGAACAAATGCTGTCTCTATAGACACATAAGGTTTAGCTTCCAACTACGTATGATTTCATCTGCGTTTATGACTAAATAGGTCATCAGACAGTTGCAAAAACGCCCAGAACATTTACATGAAAGACTGTGCTTGGTCAAGACAGACAGCATCAGGGCCGGCCCTGACCAATTTGCTGCCCTAGGCAAGATTTTACTTGGTGCCCCTTGTATCAAGGTTTAGCACTACACATTATCATTCTAAGTTGTGGAAACACTCGTACTGTTTTATTTTTGTAATGCATTGATGTTTTATTTTTATTGTTGTTGTTGTTTTATATGATGTCCAGTCCATTCTACCCCATCATTATGTTCATGATATTTTTTTATTTGTTAAAGGCTGATGATAGTAAAACTGTACAAATATTACACCTATGCCACATTACAGCCTAAACACAAATAGCAAGAGTAATTGCATCCAACATTCATGCACAAACTATTCATTGAGAACTAGCAAAAGTGTTTGTTTTCCAGTAGATGGCAGCAATCTTCCACTAAACTATGAGCATTCATGCTTTCACCAGGAATTCAACTGAGAAATTTTGATATTTAATGTGAATTTTACATAAAATGTTGCCATTTTAAATAAACCTGTATATAAATATCATTACTAATTTCGGCAAATACATTTTAAAATTGCTATACACCCCCTTAAAACTGTACAACTGCAGAGTAAAAACATTAGGCTATTAAAAAAGTGATATTACATGCGTTTAATATTTTTATATTATTTATTTTTTTCAAAATCACACTGGCTGTGACCTCTGGAGAACCCAGAACAGCTGCTTGCATAAAGTTTAAGGTAAAAATAACTGGAATTAATTAGCAAACATTAGTATTTTACTACTATGCAATTAAATAAACTGTTCATTAACTGTTCAACTAATTTGCCTACATCCCTTTACTTCAGTCTTTACACAGCAAAAAATGCTCTTCTTATTTAGAATCTTTTTCTTGTTTCCAGTCCAAATATCTAAAAATTCTTAAATCAAGGTGCATTTACTAGATGAGTAAAATTACATACTTCATTTTGATTTGATTTTCAAGCAAACAAGAAAAATGTCTTGAGTTTTTGCTTAAAACAAGCAAAATTATCTGCCAATGGGGTGAGAAAAATAATCTTTTCTGTTTGGGACAGAAACAAGATTTCAATCAGAAACAAGATTATTTTTCCACTCCATTGGCAGATAATTTTGCTTGTTTTAAGCAAAAACTCACTTCATTTTGATTTTATTTTCAAGAAAACAAGAAAACTATCTTCTGTCATTTAACTTATCTAGTAGCCTAAATGCACCTTCAACCTTGATTTAGGAATTTTAGATATTTAGACTAGAAACAAGACACAAATACTATGTAAGAAGAGCAGTGTATCCCTTATCTTCCCTGTATCAGAGGGCTTCTGTCTTTTTTTTAGACACTTCAATTCCGCCATCCGTCATAAATAATCAGGCAACTTTCACCGTGTCAACACCTGGCGCGAACGGCCAAGCACCCTATAAAATGAAAGCAACCTTGGCTGCGTTGGATGCGGCGAGAGGCGACGCGACACAACAAATTCCCCTAACGATAAACTGATCGCGCGTTGTATTTCTGACGCACTTCAAGTAGATCGGCGGGGGGAGATTGATGAGGCGGACCGGAAAGATGCGGGGACTTAGTTACGTTTTTTTGCGCTTTATTTGGTAATATTTCAAATTAATATTAATAAAATAGTATCAGTAATACATTTTGGCGCCCCTATGGATGAGTGGCGCCCCTAGCATTTGCCTATTCCGCCTATGCCACGGGCCGGCCCTGGACAGCATGATGGGACAGATAGTTGTTTTGGTAACACAAGTGTCCTGCCTAAGGAGAAATGAATCACATGGTGAATCAAGAGTCTTATCAGAGACATGCCTGCAACTTTAACCTTTTTCCCTTCTCTAGTGCAGATGACCCACAAAGACGGAACATTCTCACGACAGAACAATCACGCAACAACAAGATAAGCAAAATACGTTATTTTGGCAGCAATCAAATTCAACAACTTAATTACATCATTTACATATAACACTGAGCTTCAAAAATGACAAAAACAGAGCCATAGACATACATTATAGTGCCAAAAGTATTGGGACACACGCATCAAAATAATTGAATTCAGGTTTTCCAATCACTTCCATGGCCACAGATGTATAAAATCTAGCACCTAGGCATGCAGACTGCTTCTACAAACAAAAAGTGAATTCAAGCATGGTACCGTGAAAGGTTGCCACCTGTGCAATTAAGTCCATTTGTGAAATTTCCTCAGTGCTAAATATTCTACCTACACCTACAGGGGTTCAGGCTGCAGGGTTGCAGAATGACTAAAGAAACGTGATCAGCAAGATTGTAGAAAACTGAACATTTCTCGTCTTTACCACCCACTGCAACTTATACCAACGACGGAAATAAGCGCAGTTACAATAGCAAAATATGTGGGAGAGCGTTGCTATAGTGTGACTATATTGTATTGCAATAGGTAGCACTTCAAAGTCAATACCAAATCAAAACTAGTTAGCACATCATTTGTTAATGACAGAATCGGGTTATTGTTACACTTAAAATAGTTTCAAAATAGATGTATGAGATGATAAAAACTTATACCATTAATCATAACCAGCATGAATAGAATGTTACCTGAGGGATAGAAAGAGAGAGGGGGGGGGGGGAGACAAAGAGAAGTAGAGAGCCAAGATGAGAAGAGTCAAAAGGCAGGCCCCAGAAGAGAGAAAACCAGAGAGTAAAAAGACAGAGCAACAATTACAATCTTCTTTTATCCTTTTCTTGACCATGTGACCAAACCCAAACATGAGACATTCAAACTGACCAATCAGAGCAAACTTCCCCCACTGTACTAAAGGTGTGACACACATTTGGCCTACAGGCCTTCAACATGCTTTGTCTTTAGGAATTCCAAATAGCCCTTCTGATAAGAAAGATGGGGGTTGACAACAGTAAAGCAAATTTCTTTGTTCAATTTCAAATATTAATTAAAGCTGCTAGCAGCGATGAAAGGGCCCTCGCACATGCACCGCCACCCGGTGGCCTCAGGAAAAAAGTGAATAGTGGCCGACATGCATTTAAGCGGGTCAATATAGGAGAAATATGGCAAACTCACTTCAATGTGCCACACTTCCTTCTGCCAGCAGGTGGCACTTCGACTATAACTGAATATTGCCATGTAGTCTTCAGGTCAGGACTATTATCAAACATGTGAAGTTTGAGGCAGATCGGACATTGTATACCTGAGTTACAACAACTTCCTGTTTAATACCGTAAATCACATACAGTAGCACGTATCCACGTGTTGAAATATTTATTGTGTTTCAAGCATGTTTGGGATTTCATGGCATATTTAAAAGTGTTTCTGGGAGTGTATTATAGTATAAAGCATGCCATTTCCTGTTGCCAGTAGGTAGCGCTATGACTTACTGAATATTTGCATGTAGATGGGTTTAGGTCAGGACTCTTATCAAACATGTGAAGTTTGGGGCAGATCGGACATTGTATGCCTGACTTACTACAGCTTCCTGTGTCATGGCGAAACATCAGACTTTGTCAGGCCACCACGGTCACGCCCTTCAGGGAAAACTCAAGATCTTCACAATATAACATCACCAAGGCCTTTAGATTAGACTGACCAAATAGGATGTTGATTTGGTTACATCTCAATGAGGAGTTAATCACAGTGTTAAACATGCCATTTCCTGTTGCCCACAGGTGGCGCTATGACTGTCACTGAATATTGGCATGTTGATGTCTTTAGGCAAGGACTCTAATAAAACATGTGAAGTTTGGGGCAGATCGGACATTTGTATGTCCCATTTAAAACAACTTCCTGTTCCATGGCAAAACATCAGATTTTGCGAGGCCGCCACGGACACGCCCTTCAGTGAAAACTCAAGATCTTCGCAATTTGACGTTGCAAAGGCTTTTAGATTAGACTGAACAAATATGATGTTGATCTGATTAAATCTCTATGCGGAGTTGATTAAAGTACAACATCTGGAAATGGGAAAATTTGCAACAATTTAGTAAAGAAAAATCAAAATATCTCACTTCCTGTTGGTTTTCAGATTTTGTACCAGGAGACTTTTTTGTAGGTATTGGGCTGTTACATGTGTCTACCGACTTTCATACCTGTACGTGAAACGTAGCGGGAGGGGCACTTAGTTGAAATGTTGTAGGTGGTAGGGCTGCTCGATTATGGAAAAAATCATAATCACGATTATTTTGGTCAATATTGAAATCACGATTATGTAACACGATTATTTCACATGACTTTGGGAATGTGTTGTATTTATTTAAAAATACACCTTTCAACAATTCAATTGAAATTGTAACATTTGTTGTACTTTTTGAACTATTAAAATAAATAATATAACATATATTCAAATCAAAGTATAAAAGTATTCACGTAAAAATGATAACCACAAATAAATAAGATCAACAATATGGTTCGGCTAGATATGCTTTTCAGGTACGTCTAACATTAGTTTTCAGGTACAGAAATGTATCAAATGTAAAATAACATTGCATATTTGAGTGCATAAATTAAAGATTAATCCTATTAAACTTACAAAAGCTATTCAATCAAGAGCAGTGAGTGATGTCCTTGTCTTTTGTTGTTTGACATTAAACAGACAGACAGCAGTAAAGGCAACTGCCTCTTTAAGACCTAATGATCGGATATGCGTCGTCTTTATCGACTGTATAAAGTTCACTTAAGGCATATACAGACTATGTCTGCTAGGATACTCATCGAGATGGACATGTTGACATACGTTTTGTGTGAGTTTGTCCGTTCAAGAGCAAGACTTGAAAGAGAACTCAATATTTGCGCGCTGTGAGACGTGTGCGCGCTCTCGGATGAGGGCACAGAGATACATTTTCTCACAGCGCGCGCGGCTTCTCATTCGCGTCTTCTGGCACTAAACCCGGGTGATGACGGCAAAAACGTCTGGTCATATTCGAAAATATGGCAGCACTCGCATGCATTGAACAAAGTTTACAAAGAGAGAATTATTTGAAAAATATGAGGGGGAAAAAAGGACGTTTACACGGCACCCCTGCTCTCGTCAGTTTTTGTTTCTTTATTAGATTGTCATAGGTCACTCTGTTTAATTTTCAAGTGGTTAAACAAATTAGTGGTGTTCCCTTGCGTTGCAGACACTACCATGTAGCAAATCTTGCACGTAGCATGTTTCTTGCTCGTCGTCTGATTCCTCGAAGCCAAACTGTTCCTAGACAACGGAGTTGGTTTTGCCTTTTTTGCTCACCAAACGCTGCTGTAACTGCCCTCCTTCTGCCATCTTTACTCGCGCAGAGTTTTTAAATTCCAGCGGATGATATGCACACGAGACTCACGAGACGACCTGAGAAAGATTTGTGGCTTCGAGAGGGGCGGATGAGCTCGTGCGCGTTTCATTCAGAACGCAAGACAAAATAAGAGTGTTCTTGCAAAACTGAACATGGCAAAATAATCGTTTTTTCTCGATTGTACTATTTTGGTGATCGTTGGGAGGCAAAATCGAAATCAAAATCGAAATTCGATTAATTGCACAGCCCTAGTAGGTGGCGCTATGGAGCCATTTTGCCACGCCTAATTCTGAAACTCATATGTAGATGTCTTCAGGCCAGGGCTCTAATCAAACATATGAAGTTTGTGGCAGGTTGGACATTGTATGCCTGACTTACAACAGCTTCCTGTGTCATGGCGAAACATCAGACTTTGTCAGGCCGCCACGGTCACGCCCTTCAGGGAAAACTGTTTAGGCCCCCAAAAAAGCGATTCATTTGGGAGAAGAAGAAGAAGAATTAAAGCTGCGAGCAGCGATGACGGGCCCAAGCCGGTGGCACCGCCACGCCGGTGGCATCAGCTTAACTGTGCACGGCAGGCAATAGGCATTTAAAATGGAAAAACATAAAAGGACTATGTCAAAGTCATCTGTATTCACCACATTAACTGCAGCAGTTGGTGCTGCTATGACCACAAACCACAACAGCCACATCTATGAGATCAATTCAATTTATATGAATTTCATGTCAGATTATGTCAAAGGTCAAATTGGAATGAGTTCAGAATACCATTCGAATGCTGATGTTGTTTTATTCTAACACTTCTCTTCATGTGTTTTTGAGCTACCTTAGCTACCGTTTGTGCACCAATCTTATGCACAATAAAGCATGCTTTCATTTCAATATGGGTGGTCCAATAAAAAAATGTTAATAAAAAAATGTATAAATGGAGCCAAATCACAGAAACTGCAAAGATGATTTTAATATCAGTGTCAGGTAAGAGTAAGATGTGTGTCTACATTTTATGGAAGTTTATTATAAATAGCCACTTTTATAAAATCATGTGAAATTTATGTTTTAATACATTTATATTATATCAGTAAATAATTAATTTAAAGACATGTGCATCATACGTGATCTTGGCAAACACATCACATGACTTTTTATTTCAAGTGATAGTTATTTGTGATAGCCTATATGAAAGGGTTAAATTATCATCATCAAGAGAGAAAGTCACACACACACACACACACACACACACACATACTTGTTTTTGTGGTATAGAAGGACTTTGATGGCCAAACCAGTATGGTGGTGGTATAAAGGGACACCCCTTTCCCAATGCCCTACAGTGGTGATAAAACTATCAAAAATTTTGTTTTAATCTGCAGATCACAAATCTGACTTCAAATATTCTATACACACAACAGAACAGAAAATATGACAATATGATATTTTGGTGGTACTCAAGGACATTCCCGCCCATCCTGAAATGTTCCCGCCTATGACATAATTGTGATTTTTGGGGCCCGACCGTATTATGAGGACACTCGTTTTACAATACACAAAATATGTCATTTCAGTGGATTACAGGGACCAGTGTGTTTTACAGGCACATGACCACACACACACACAAATGCGACAACACAGTGTATTACCAAGACTTAGGTGATTTAAGAGGACTGGATCTTAAACACAATACACAGCTGCACAATCCAACATTACGGGGGCCAGTGTGTTTTACTGGTACATGACCACACACACACACACACACACACTAACCTGAAAACACTGCGCATTACCAAGACTAAGGTGAATTAAGAGGAATGATCTTTAAACACAATACACAACTGCACAATCCAACATTATAAGGACGTGTGTGTTTAATGGTTCATGCCCACAACACACACACACACACACACCTGAAGATATGGTGCATTACCAAGACTAAGGTGATTTAAGAGGACCGGATCTCCAATACATTACACAAAAAAACTTACAACATTACAGGGACCAAAGTGTTTTAGAAGTGCTTTAATTATGACTTAAAATATTAACATAAACATTGAGTTTTTCAAGTTTTACCATGTGATACCATCATGTCATGCCATTTTAAGAGGAAAGTGACACCCTCGAACATAAAAACATGTTTCAGAAAGCATACAGCATCATTACAAAGCTTCGGAAAGATAGACAAAACAGCCCATTTGGAAACAGGCACATCTGAAATCAGTCATTAAACAGCTTTGATATATATTAAATTAACCCACTCGACATGCAATAAATGCTGCAGCATATAGAGAAACGACTTATAAGAGACGCTTTACCCAAAAAGACAATTCTTCACAATTGTCGAGTCAGAGTTTCAAAGCAGCTTAGAGGAAAACAGTGATAACAGGAAAATTATGTATTATTATTACATTTATTAAAATGATATTTGATTATGAAGTTAGTTTGGACTGTAGAGCAGCTCTAGAAGAGTATAGTGTCATCGTTCAGTGTTGATTGAGTTATGTTGTAGAAATCATCAGTTATTCCTTTAGTTAATATCATCTATAGCATGGGCGCCGGAAGCAAAAAAAAAAGTGGGTGGGTCCTCTCAGAATATTTTTACTGGAGTAGACGGCATTTACATTAAGTAGAAATATACTGCCTTGTTTGCTAAACGTCTGGTTGGGCCAGACAAAAAAACGGAAATCACCGTATCAGTGAGAGCAGCAATAGTGCCGGGTGAGACGCATGGCATCAAGCTGACGCAAATCGACCCGCGGTTCGAATCCACCTTTTGCCGAACTCACTCTACTCCCTTTTTCCATCACATATCAGATCGGAAAGGCATTTATTTCCAATAGAAATGAAGAAAATATTAGAAAAGTTGAAATAAAGCGTCTAACGTGTTTAATAATGGTTAAGGGTTGGTGCACAGACGTGCTGAATTACAGACGGTAAAAGTGAGTGGGTCCAATATCATTGATCGTAAAAAGTGGGTGGGTCTTTTCCCGCACACATACAATGGTTCCGACGGCCATGATCTATAGCAGCTCTGGAGAAAACACTCATGTCATCGTCCAGCTCACTTCAGTTCTCATATAGTGCCAATGCAGTCAGATCAATAATAGTTTTGAAACGTATAATAATACTATTTCTTTCAAGAACAGTTCAACTTCTAGATGTATAGAGTGAGCTCTTAGTATGTTCTGCTGCTCTACATAAGTTTAGCTATAGAATGAACTAACAAAACCAACAACCAAAATAATAATCCAGCATCAAATGAGACACATGATGTAACATCACTTATTTTAGGCTTTGCTTTTCAAGGTAATTCCACGATTTCTTACAAAATATCTTTTGTCCTCTGTGCTTTCCCAAAACAGGCTCCTCAGTGGTCTTACACTGTGGTCTTTCAGTCAGTGTGGCCAGTTCTCCTTTGGCTATATGAGCCTTAAAAGGTTCAATTACAGCTGTAACTTCAGCATTTGACCAGCACACGTTTTGTCCTTTCAGTTTCTGCCTCACTGTCATTGTCTGTCCAGAAGAACACATGCTTTAGTAAGCTCTAACTATATGAGAGCTCCTGTACTTACACTGATGGAGGTATTCTGATTTAAACCTCAGGTACCTTGAGAAACTTCAGTGGTTTTCTCAATGGGCATCTTCTGAACACCTGGAAGAAATCAGTTATACACTGATCAGAAACTCAGATATAACGCAAACCTGTATCTAGATCTTAAAACTGAATATACACCTGATATCTAAAAAAAAATCACATTTCAAATGACATTCAAAATATTATTCTGGAGAAGAAATGTTATATTAAACACCTCCTTTTTAAGTTTTTGACCAACATGAACATGATCAACTTATTGGTATAGGCCAGAATTACAATGTTGGTGCAACACTTATTCCATTAATGTTCTTCTAGAAAAGTTTCACTATATAAAAGTGCAAAAATCTGATTATTGATAACTGATTATTACAATTAATGGCAAAAGGAATGTTTAGAAATGTAAACTGATATTACCTACTGACACACTGCAGCATTATATATTATAGATCTATATATATACACACACACACACCGTATATAACTGTCTTAAAACCACTGGCTTAAAATGAACATTTCTAACGCATCATCTTACTCTAAAGGTACAAATTCTGTTGTGTACCTTATCAACATTATTTAATATTAAGCCATTGATTTTGGGCTGTTGGCAAACATAATTCTAAAGTGGAAACCATCTAAACATCAACAGACAGGTTGTTCATGTTTATACGCACTTTACTATCATTACTAACATTCAACAAAGCATGTATTGATGGATTTTGTTACCCTTGTTGTAAAGTGTACACTATTTCAACATTACCTGATGTGTTATTAACATTTGTAGACTCTTTATCAACATGACTTGTCATTAACAAAGCATTTATTATTATTTAATGAACCTACAAATGTTAACACATCAGTTAATGTTGAAATAGGGTACACGTGATAATAAGGTTCTCAAAATCCAATAATATACATGCTTTGTTTTAATAATGTTGATAAGGAATACAACAGCATTTTTAACCTTTAGAGTAAGATGGTGAGTTAGAAATATTCATCCGTAGTGTGTGTGAACTGCTGTGTAAACTAATGTAAATATGTACAGTAAGATAACCTTACAAAAACAGTAAAGCTACAGGCATTGTTCATGATTAGTTCATGTTAACTAATGCATTAACTAATGTTAACTAATACAACCTTATTGTAAAGTGTTACCATAATAACTATAATACTTTTAGATCACTATTATTAGAATTGTTGCTAAGATACTAATATACTACTACTGTCAATGAAAAATGTATATTTTATAATGATTATTTTATTTTACAATACTTCCTTCTTAATTTCTTCGCTTAAGCTGTTATACTGGCAGAAGCCTGCAGTTTCAGTGGAAACAGGTTTATAAACGCATCTTATTACAAATGGGGTGAAATACTGTAAATCAACTGTCCACAGAAAGTTTGGATATAATGCAAATGTGCTAATAGAGTGTAAGTTGTGCTCGCTGCATGTTAAACTCAAGGCACATGTAGAGATGGAGTTCACTGCATTTATTGGCTGTGAAACGAGGCGTGGACAATGCCAGATCATGAGCTGATGGAGTGAGGAAAGTGTGCGGTTCAGTTTGAAACACGCAGCACAACAAACTGTAGACTTACTTCATTATCGTCTTGTGTGATTTGATAAGGGCACGAAGCTCTATCGTGCTTTTGATTTTAATTTCATTTTAGAGACGCTTTACCAAAGCGCATGCCGCAAGATACAAAGACAATTTATGTTATTACACAAACACATTTGGAGACGGCATTAAATCCGGTGACTCAAAGCACTTCAGGAGGTGGTCTGAGACGCATTCCAGATGAAACTGGACAAGTGTAAATGCAGATGGTTGTTGAAACCGCATATGGTTTACCACAACTTTACTCCTCACAAAACTGCCAAATTATAAACAAGTGAGAGCGTGTTTTAGGCTATATGACATGTTCTAGTCAGATATGACAGCGCTCATCTTCATTAAAAGTAGTGAGAATAAATTATTTAACCAGTGCTGATGCTACTCTCTCTCCTATTGATCTTGAAATTAGCTGATGATAAATAAAATGCTTCTCATAGCGGTAGTTTTACGATGACGTGAACACCGTTAAACCAGCGTATAGCATGGAAATAAAAAAATGGATATATATCCGTTTTGCAAAGGCCCATTTATGTGGCCAAGTGTAAATGGAATTGTTTTGACAAATCATATCAGTAAAAACACATGAAAAGATTCTTACTAGACTAGCATTTTCTAAAATGATGCAAAGCTCTTTTTATTACCATCTCAGCACAGCCTTGATCATCCAATGAGAACTGGTCCTTCTCAGGGCTCACCTGAAAGCAAGGTAAAGAAAGAAGAGATAAACATTCAACTACAGACAAAGATTCAGAGATGATCCAAATGAAGCAGCACAGACACTGGACTCCATCTGATAATAACAATGAGGCCGATATATAAAGACTAATAAATAATGGATTATTTCCTGCAGCTTCAGATGTGTACTGTTCACCATGATGGTTGTGAAATGTTTGAATCACTTTGAAAAGGAAGACACAGTCAAGGTGCATCACAATCAGCGCGGTGTTACAGGGAGAGTTTGTTTGTGCATTCGCAGCATTTTGTGGAATTATGTAATATTTTTTAAATGTTGTGTATATCTGATTTATCTCAGACAGGATGAGTTACTGAACGCTGCAGTAAAGTGCTTCACTGTAGGCCAACCGGTGATCATCTCTTCCACACGCGAGCTCAAACAGCAATGCAGGACAATAATAACTGACTGTCATATATACATAACATTATAATGAGAAGACTATTGCAATAAGACGCTGTGAATTCTTTGGGTCTAGCTGCCGTGCTTCAGCGCTGTTGTGGGAAGAACGCGCTGAACAACAGGAGTTCCACATTTTGACAAACACAGTCAAGTTCACTTGTGCATTTGCATCAATGTGTGCAGATATAAGTCGTGATAGTAAAGTTATGTAGTATAAACCTTTGATTTCTCTCATATAGGATGGATTAGGATTAGTTAAATAACTCAAGCAAAGCTCTTCATTGTACCGCTGATGCTCATTGGCTTCAACGCAGAACATTAATAACAATAATTGGGACTGTCATATATAAATTACATTATAATGAGAAAACTATCTGAATAAAGCGCTGTGAATTCTTTGGGTTTAGTTGCCGTGCGTCCACAACAGGAGTTTCAATACGTAACTTAGTTCAAGTTCATCTATGCATGATTTTGTGCAAGTATGAGTTGTAATATTGTGTTTATTTTGTATAAATATCTAATTGATCATATATAGGTTGTGTTCCATTGAGCTAAACAAAAGCGCTTGGGTTTATGGGTGTTCATTCAGCTCTTCAGCTTTAGCGCGCGCACCTCAAACACATGTTATTTGAAACCATCCTATTAAACACGCATAATATTACTGTAATTTTAAAAATGTTAATATGTTTTCAAAAGTATTGATGCATTATTTATCAGAACTAGTACTTTTATTGTTCTTGTATCATTTTCATCAACAATATGAGTAAAATAATTCCCTTATTGTCCATTTGATTTGATTTATCCATGGCACAGGTATTTGATTCTTTATGTAGCCTAAGTAATGTTGCCCATGACTTGTTTGCATTTTAATTTAATTTTATTTATTATTATTTGTAAGGCAATAGATGTTTTGGGTAAAACTTTACAATACATTTGTTATTGCATTAACTAACATGAACTAACAGAGCAAAACTTTTGTTAATGTGAGTTAATAAAATATGTGAGTTGATGTTAGTTCACAGTGTGCACTAAATGACAGATACAACACTGGATCATAAACATGTTGAGATTAACGTTAACTAAGATTAATAATCCTGTAGAAGTGTTGTTCATTCATTGTTAGTTCATGTTAGCTAACACTAACAACATGAAAACTTATTGTAAAGTGTTGTCATTTTTTTTTTATTGAAAAATGGGATCACGAAGAACAGGATGATGAGCTTTAATGATGAGCCTTTTGTTTTTGTAATCAGGCTCTCAAAGTATATAAAATTTGGATTTAGATTAATCGGCCAATATATCAGTTATCGGCTTTCAAATATAAAGAACGATCAGTTATCGAACTCTGCCCAAATGTTTATATTGGTGCATCCCTAATTTTAATTTCCAAAAAGAAAAAAAAAAAAACAATACCTTCTGTACTCTCTGTATCTCTGACTTCTGACTGGGACAGAGTGCGGAGGGATCAACCTCACAGAGAGTCTACAAAACATCAAATTAGACATGAAACACTGATGTAAATATGTGAACAGCCTAGATCTCACACGTGTGTTTGCTTGGTTTGCTCATTCTCTTACAGCACAACTCTCACTTACCTCATGTAGACCCACAGTAAGAGCAGCACAATCACCACTGCCTGATGACAGCTGGGTCTGACGGCTTATCTGAACATATGAAATAAAGCGTTACATACAGAAACACTTCACCTAAAAACATAATATATGGAATATAGCAAAGGGATAATGTACAGTCAGCCAGTAATTAATACAAAATAAACATGGACAGGATAATCAGATAATCATACATAACTACCCATCAATAAATATTTGCACATAAAATATTGATTTGAGATAATATACAAGATTACAAAATAGTTAAATTTCAAATCAATATTTCAAGGTAATGTTAATGTCTTTTATGCATCACATTAGATGCGTGTTCATTATAGTATGTCATGTTGTGTGTGTGTGTGTCTTACAACAGTTTTATGAGGACACCGTTTTATGAGGACATCATAAGAACATGTTCTTGATGTTTGACTTTGACTCAGTGTGTTGTGTTAGTTTGACAGAAGTCTGGTCTATGAGGACACTAGTTTTTCCGGGACACTGGTCACTAGACACATTTGGACGGCACCTGAGCTCCAGTATTTGTGTGTATGAGAGAGTGATACGAGACACTGCGTCTGTGCTAGTTGTACAGTAAGTGATCCTGACTCACTTTTTACACACAATCATAATTCAGTGACTGATAACTCTGGCAAACGATCTGTTTCTGAGCTGAAATCTGTTCTATTCTTTAAGGAATAACTCAATTATTACATTACCTTCTTGGATACCTTTAGAGTTGCTGTATCTTGTTTGGTTTAATCTGATTCTTCTCAGTTATCATCTGGAAAAAAAAGAAGAGCAAATCAAAATCAAAACAAAATAAAGACAAATAAATACTCATTTTAGTATTACATATTGAAAGCCAATTTCAACCGAGGGTCCTATTTTTTTCTTCTTCAATTATTATATATATTATAATAATTATAATAAATATTTTTCGATATTGGTATTAGCCGAAATGAGCTGTGAATTATGGGTTATCAGTATCGATCCTAGTATTCCATATGTGCACCACAGTGTCCCAGTAAAACTAGTGTCCTCATAGACCAGGATTCTCAAACTAACACAACACACTGAGATCCTTCAGTCAAGTCAAACATCAAGAACATGTTCTTATGATGTCCTCATAAAACGGTGTCCTCATAAAACTGGTGTAAAGCCACACACAACCTGACATACTGTAATGAACACACATGTAATGTGATGCATTAAAGCCATGAACATTAACTTGTAGGGCTGCACAATACATTGCTTTATCATTCATACCTATTCATGGTAGTGACATTGGAGTATAGCCCTATGTGAAGTCAAGTAGGCTATATGGATCATAGTTGATCTCTTATAGTGAAAACAGCCTAATAAACTGCTGCGGACTGTCATTAATTGCAATAAAACATCCAAATACAAAGAAAAAAATCAGTTTTGTAGCTTTAACCAGGAATAATTATATCTGATGTATACAGTAAAGACTATGCAGTGTTATTTTACAGTTGATTACTCTATATACCCGTATTACTGTTCCTAAATGCTATTAGACTTAACGTTACCTGGAAAACATGAGGCACTGTTTATTTCATATTTTTGTATCTATGCTTGCAGTTTATCATTTTCTATGCAGACGCACACCCCTACAAAATCACACCAATCATTCTAGAATGATTAGTTATTTCCAAATAAAGCTATTTAAGTCATCTGGTGAAATTGTTTTTCATTTTGCATTATATATTGCAGGGGAAAAAATCAATATTGCCATACCAGTTTTTGTTTAAATATTGTGCATCTCTATTAACCTGGGTAACATTTAAGCTTTAATATTACCTTTAACAATACTCTGTAAATAAAATATAATGTACCAGCTTTATTAAACAAGTTTTAAATGACGAGCATCGCTGATTCTCTGTAAACAGAATCACTATAAGTGCGCTAGCACCGTTAGCATCACGCGCTAGCTGCTTTCTAAGTGTAAAACGAGCTGGGAAGAGCTAACAGGACATGCACAAATAAGCCAAACGGACCCACAGGCTATTAGAGAAGCATTATAACATTATTAAACAGTGTTATAACTTACCTTTAAATAACAGTTGCCTTCATCAGGTCCGCAGTCCTCTCATGTCCGGTCCAAACAGGAAATTAACTTGCCCCATACACCTCTGACTACACCACACTTATCATAATATAAACGGGATTTTATCATATAATTAATATATTACTTGTAAAAATACTTAAATAATTAGTATTTTGCATTATGTTGCTTATTATACAGACTTATGCTGAAGCTGAATGAAGCTCCGCCCACCGGCGCCATCTTGTTTTCACGATTTCCCGCCTACCGGAACCGATCTGTCCAATCAGAGGCCTCAAAACTTACACTTGTGTGTATTATGCAAATTTTTAAAGACGCAGGTGTTATACCGGGACCTGACTCCAGGGGCGCACTCCCGAAATCAGGGATACACTGTGTATAGTAAAATTTCAGGGTTTTGTGGTATGTAAGGACATCGCGCCAAAATTGGAGAGGGTGCTTCTGGGACATAGTAAATGTGATCTACACTGCCGGAATTATGAGGACATGGCCCCTGTCCTCATAAACCCAAATGTCCCCGTAATGCTGGTGCGTATTCAGGTCAAAAGTCCTTGTAAACCACAAAAACAAACACACACACACACACACACACACACACACACACAATGATAGAGTGAGAGTGAGGGGGGAGGGGAAGGACTGAGAGAAAGAAACACACACAAACTCACAGGGTGAGAGAGAGACCCCCCCACACACACACACACACACACACACACACACAGAGTGATAGAGAGGGGGAAGGGGAAAGACAGGCAGAGGGCATTCCATAGACTTAATGGTTTTTATACTGTACAAACTGTACATTCTATTCCCCTACACTACCCCTAAGCCTACATATCGCACACACAAAAAAAGCTATTTTGATTTACGGGGACACATGAAATGTCTTCATAAACCATGATTATGTTGTAATAAACACCCCTCCAACACACCCATTTCTGAGGCTTTGCCCATTTCCACTGGCTGACATCTCTGATGTTTGTGTTGAGTTTCAAGCAATTTCAAGCATGCTAAGAGCCTCAAAAACAGCCAAAAGATGATTAAACTTTGACACACTGCCATGGCAACAGTATTTAAAATATCAGGAATCCATTCGTATGTCTACATCTGCCATGTTTTGTCATTATACTGATGAAGTTTGAAGTAAATCGGGTGAAAACAAGACAGTGATTTAGCATTTTTGAAAGTGACACACTTCCTGCTGCCAGTTGGTGGACACACAAACACACACACACACACACACACACACATGTTTGTTTTTGTGAAATGTGAGGACATTCCATAGGCGTAATGGTTTTTATACCGTACAAACCGTATTTTCTATCCCCTTACACTGCCCCTGTCCCTAAACCTAACCCTCACAGGAGACTGTGCAGTTTACTTTCTGTGAAAAAAAACTTGTTCTGTGTGATTTATAAGCATTTTGAAAAGTGAGGACATGGGGAACGTCCTCATATTTCACCCTCTTTTTGTAATACCTATGTCATACCCATGTCATTATACACATTTGTGTCCTGATATTTCACGAAAACATGCCCACACACACACACACACACACACACACACACACACACACACACCTCTTAAAGCTATTTAATTTATGGGACACAGGAAATATTCTCATAAACCATGTTTACATTGTAATTTGTAGTATATTTTTAAAGCTACTTGGTTACATTTTAATAATACATTATTTAGTATGTTTTTAAAGATATTTTTATTATGTGGACACATGAAATGTCCTCATTAACCACTACGTTGTAATAACAGTATAATACCCATGTCATTATACAAATTTGTGTCCCTAATAAATCAACACACACACACACACACACACACACACACACACACACACACACACACACACACACACACACACACACACACACACACACACACACACACACACACACACACACACACACAGAGAGAGAGAGAAAGAGAGTTTCAAAAATAACACAACACTGCTACCTTTTAGTGAGGGGAGGGCAGACAGAGAATAAATATTCAGAAGAAATATATTAAATAAAATAAATATATTGATCTGAAAAATAGTATGATTATTTTAAAGATATTTGGTTACATTTGAATAAAACATTGTTTTAGTATGTTTTTAAACACACACACATACACGTTGTAATACCAGTGTAATACCCATGTCATTATACAAATTTGTGTCCTCATAAATCACATAAACAAGAGAGAGAGAGAGAGAAACAAGTTTTTTTTTATCCTGCTTCAAAACTAATACAATGCTGCCATCTTGTGTTCATTGAGGGGAGAGCCGCACACACAGACACAGAATAGATAATTCAAAGAAATATTGTAAATAAATATATATATTGATCTGAAAAATAGTTTAGTCATTTTAAATAAATCCAAGTTCAATTACTGAACATACAATCTTAATTTAATTGAAATCAAAATATGATTTTACAAGATATGAGAGAATTTCTGTTCCCCTTTTTTGTCCTTATTTAATCCCTTGCCATGGAAACACCGTTTGAGATATCCAATATCCGTTCACATTTTAGCATCTTCAGTATCTTTGTTTCATGTTGACCGAGTTTGGTGGAGATTGAATAAATTGCCTACGAGGAGAACGTAAAAACTCAGACCCCGATTTAACCAAAAATTCACCTTCAAACCAAAATATCTGGCTTCCTGTTGGTCGGAGCTAATGACTGTAAATTAGAAAGTTGTCCGGCTCGATGATGTCAATATATATATACTGAGTTTGGTGATTGTAGATGAAACGAAGCCCTTCACTTTTGTCAAAAGGTGGCGCTAGAGAGCCCCTCATCCCCACCCGTTTCTGAGGCTTTGACCATGTGTACTGACTGACATTTCTGATGTGTGTGTTGAGTTTCAAGCAGTTTCAAGCAATTTCAAGCATGCTAAGAGCCTCAAAATAGCCAAAAGATTATTAAACTTTGACACGTTGCCATGGCAACAGAATTAAAAATTTCAGGAATCTAATAATAAACCTAATAATAAACTTTCGAAATCCAATAGGGTCCTCACACCATCGGTGCTCGGGCCCTAAATATCTTTGATTATTTTCAATCCTACACTACGGTCAACTGTTAATGGTATTATAACAAAGTGGAAGCAATTGGGAACAATAGCAACTCAGCCACGAAGTGGTAGTCCACATAAATCACAGAGCGGGGTCAACGCATGCTGAGGCGCACAGTGCACAGAAGTCGCCATCTTTCTTCAGAGTCAATAGCTACAGACCTCCAAACTTTGTGTGGCCTTCAGATTAGCTCACGAACAGTGTGTAGAGAGCTTCATGGAATGGGTTTCAATGGCAGAGCAGCTGCATCTAAGCCTTACATCACCAAGTGCAATGCAAAGCGTCGGATGCAGTGGTGTACAGCACGCCGCCACTGGACTCTAGAGCAGTGGAGACGTGTTCTGACGTGCCAGTAGAACAGTTCTTGCCTGACTGCATTGTGCCAAGTGTAAAGTTTGGTGGAGGGGAGGTTTTGTTGTGGGGTTGTTTTTTAGAGGTGGGGCTTGGCCCCTTAGTTCCAGTGAAAGGAACCCTTAATGCTTCAGCATACCAAGACATTTTGGACAATTCCATGCTCCCAACTTTGTGGGAACAGTTTGGGGATGGCCCCTTCCTGTTCCAACATGACTGTGCACCAGTGCCCAAAGCAAGGTCCATAAAGACATGGATGAGCGAGTTTGGAGTGAAGGAACTTGACTGGACTGCACAGAGTCCAGACCTCAACCCGATAGAACACCTTTGGGATGAATTAGTCCAACATCAGTGCCTGACCTCACAAATACGTTTCTAGAAGAATGGTCAAAAATTCCCATAAACACACTCATAAACCTTGTGGAAAGCTTTCCCAGAAGAGTTGAAGCTGTTATAGCTGCAAAGGGTGTGCCAACTCCATATTAAACCCTACAGATTAAGAATGGTATGTCATTCAATTTCATGTGCATGTAAAGGCAGGCGTCCCAAAACATTTGGCAATATAGTGTATCAAAAAAGTAGAGCACATTTTTTTCAAAATCTTCTTTAGCCACACAATAGTGTGATGTGAGAAACAAACCAGAGAAAGTTATTTATTGAAAACAATCTCGTCACACTTCTGCCGCATCACAGTTGGTCATGTGACACATAAGCATCAATGCTTTTCTCAGTGACATCAAGGGCATGGCCCAATACCCACATTGCAGTCTTTGCACTTAACAATTTGACTTCTTACTTGATGTATTTCCAGTTTGCCTAGGTTCAAGTAGGCGTGAAGACTTTTTAACCTTTGTTGACTGATGGGACACACTTACCACACAGTGTTGAAAAATGCTACTTTATTTACACATTTTCAACACTTTGAACTTTAAAATAAACGTCTTCATTCAGTAGTCCCTATGTAACAGATGACACAATTTAATTGTGGTGTGACAAAATACACAAATTTATCTCTGCTCCAATAAAATGTGTAACACTTTAGTTTTGCTCCCAAATTATATGTAATATCTAAATAATTAAATACACTGGAAAGTTGAATGTGCTAATACAATATTTCAACTCAAATCAATACTTTGTGGCTAATTATTTACTTATGTGGCAAGTAGCCATGTAATAAGTGGGATAATGTACATCCTGCAGGTTTTTATTAAAAAAAAAACGAGATACCCAGATGAGCGGTTATTTTACAGCATTGCGATTGGCGATGATTGCGACTGACCAATCAGAATCAAGCATTTCAGAGAGTCGTGTAATAAGGGCACTGAACTCAGTCTTGTGCCCTTACTTTGTATTGTGTGCTTGTGCTCTCAAGGTGTCAGGATTGAAGCACCTAAAGTTAGCATTTTTGAAACACACACAAGTCCAAGTAGGATTTGAGAGTGTCAGCAGAGGAGAATTTTCCACTTATTAACAAAATTAACCATCTCAATACACTTATGTCAGAACACTTCTTTTGTGGATAGAGCCATATTATCATATGGACATCATACTTTTATGATGCTTTTTGTATGTTTTTGGAGCTTGGCATTAATAAAATAACTTTTTGCTATAAAAAAAAGTCTATTCCATAGACTGTAAAAAAAAAGTGCACGATGCACCTTCACTCTCTTCCATTGTAGTAAGTGAAGCCTCCAGTGTCCAAATATGGCACTGACATTTTGGGTCTCGAGTCTGCACAGTAGTGAGCGCAAAGTGGAGCCGTGATATCAAGGTCCCGCCTGTACACTCCCACCTGATTAATCACACACCCCTGAATGTTTTGTGAAATAAACTGTTATGGAAATGTAGAAATTAAAGTTAAAGCTCCAATCTCCTCCCGAAGTTCTTGAAAAAAGTCTGTTGGTGCCTCAGTGACTACTTCGCGAAGCTGTCAGTTTCAGCTGTCAATAATGACGTCATGTCAATGCCGTTTTTATAGCATCAAATAACTAACTAAACCTAAAATTATTTAAAGATGAACATTCGAACTAACATCAGCGTGATAAAAATGCCTAAAATGACAGAAACCATCTTTGGGAAAAAAATATTTTAAGAGTAATTTGATTTGTAATGTACAATCAAATTACCATGTCCCATTACATTACATGGAGAGAGCGGGGTTTATGACCTATACTGCATCCAGCCACCTGGGAACGATCGAGACGCTTTGGCTTTACTTTTCAGGACTCATGTGGCACGCTTGAAATATTCTGGGTGGGTAATCATGATGGAATATTAATTTTGGTGAATAAAGGGCCTTGAACTCTGACTGCAATTTGCACCATTAAAGCGTTATTCAAAGAGAGTTGGCAATTTTAGAGACACGAGTGACTGTTGGCAATTCAAAAGAGGTGAGTAGACAAAGTGCAACAGCAACTGTGCAGCATCAACCAAAGGGCTCATATAATCTGTCACTATACAGAACATGATGGACAAGTAGTGACAACAGTAAATAGGTGTCCTTCACTAATGAGTGAGAGGTTCAGAGGTATGAGATTTTTTTTTTTTCATTGCTGAGTCAAGTGAGACTACAAAGAAGAGAAAGTGATGATTTGCTTAGTCGTGAGAAAATTAACAGGGATGTTTCTGTTTCATATGACGGGTTCAAATCATGTGTTTTGTGCGGCTGCAATTGTCTCGTTCTGACTAGAGTAACAACCATATTAAAGGATGTCATGGGCTCAAGGGTGTAAATTTGGCACAAATGCTTTACAGCCACACATGAATAATTAAGAAGCAATAAATCAAGACTGGATTGGCATAATGAGCACACAGCTTTGAAAAGGCATGTCATCTGAGTCTCAAGAACGAAATAATTCTTACACAGCGGGTTTCAAAAGTGCATTTTAGGATTCAAATATTGACAGAACATGTAATTATTGTTTTTTTCCAAGTTATTCTTGTAACTTGTATGCAAAAGTTTGAAAATATAGCCCTCTTCATTCTCAACCACCTACCCTAGAGAGCACTTTTAAAATAACATTTCTACATTTTAACAAACAACTTGGTGTACAGATGAAGAGAGCAAAAAACTCCCAAAATTAAGTTTTATTATTGCTTTAACGGCATATTATAATTATTTCTGGAGAACCATGTGACACATTGAACACTGAAGTAATGGCTTACATTTTAAAATATACACAATATTGCCAAATGTTTTGGGACGCCTGTCTTTACATGCAGATTAACTTTAATGACATACTATTCTTAATCCGTAGGGTTTAATATGGAGTTGGCAAACCCTTTGCAGCTATAACAGCTTCAACTCTTCTGTCATGTTGGAACAGGAAGGGGCCATCCCCAAACTGTTCCCACAAATTTGGGAGCATGAAATTGTCCAAAATGTCTTGGTATGCTGAAGCATTAAGACTTCATTTTACTGGAATAAAGAGGCCAACCCCAACCCTTGACAAACAACCCCACACCACAACCTCCCCTCCACCAAACTTTACACTTGGCACAATGCAGTCAGACAAGTACCGTTCTCCTGGCAACTGCCAAACCCAGACTCGTCCATCAGATAGCCAGACAGAGAAGCGTGATTCGTCACTCCAGAGAACACGTCTCTACTGCTCTAGAGTTCAGTGGCGGCTTGCTTTACAACACTGTATCTTACGCACTTAGTGATGTAAGGCTTGGATGCAGCTGCTCAGCCATGGAAACCCATTACATTAAGTTCTCTACACACTGTTCTTGAGCTAATCTGAAGGCCACACGAAGTTTGGAGTTGACGACTTCTGTGCACTGTGCATGCGCTGAATAAAATGATTTTACATGGCCTACCACTTTGTGACTGAGTTGCTGTTGTTCCCAATTGCTTCCACTTTGTTATAATACAACTAACAGTTGACAATGGAATATTTAGTAGTGAGGAAATTTCACGAATTGACTTATTTCACAGTTGGCAAACTATCACGGACGGTACCACGCTTGAATTCACTGAAGCAACCCATTCTTTCATAAATGTTTGTAGAAGCAGGCTGCATGCCTAGGTGCTTGATTTTATACACCAATGACCATGGAAGTGATTGGAACACCTGAATTCAATTATTCGGAGTGGTGTACCAATACTTTTGGCAATATAGTTCATATAAAAAAGGTAATCATTTACAATATTACTGTTTCTACTGTACTTTTGATCAAATAAATGCACCCTTGAAGAGCATAAAAACGGGTAATTAGGCAATATTAATCAAACAACATTGACAAAAAAAAAAACTCATACTACGAACTAAGTTGGCACCCCCTCTAAACAAAAACTGACTCAGAAGGTTATTTTACCCAAATGCAAATGCATTTATGACAGGGTCTAAAGGTAGACTGTAAGGGTAGACTGCAGGGTAGACTGCAAACTCAAATCTCAACTTTAAAAAAAAGTTTTTTTTATTTATAAAACAAACTAACTTCCGAACCCGATTTTACGGTTATGGCAAACTGTTTCCCCAGGTACGTAATAAATGGCATTCTACAGATACAATTACATTTCTCTAATGAGAAAAAAAACTTGAATGTTGTTAAAAAGCAGCCTCAGATGTGTTAGCAGAACAAGCTCCACATCTGAGCATGGATGTCCTCCACTCATGGACTTTATTAACCTTTCCATGCGTGTCAGAGTAATATGTGCAGCACGGACGACACGTTGGCATTTGTATTGCCCGTATAGCGACGCCTCCTCTAAATGCCACAGCTAATGAAGCCTCCAACCGATGGCAGTGAGGTTCACAGATAATAACCCACAAGCCTACTGAGGGTAAAAACCTGTGTGTGTGCATTTATATGTGTGTGTGTGTTCATTCTTGTAGAGGTTACTAGGTTGCACTTCTGTTACAAGATGAATGCTAAGGAGGTAGCCTATTTTTGCATTTCTTCCTCATACATTTCCTGACCGAATGACAGAGGTCTCACTGAGAGCTTTACAAGTTCATCTCACAATTGCTGAAGCTTTATATGACCCTGTAAGTCATTACCTACATCTTATCAAAACAAATACAGAGTATTGTATAGATCCGTGGAAATTCTTTCTTCAGGATGTAGATGTGTGATGATACAACAAAGCAGCTACAAAAATGTCTTTAAAATAAAAAAATCAGTGATGCATATTTTGTCTAATAAATAAATATATCAATATGTTAATTAATAGTTACATTGTTTAGGAGAGAAAACTGATGTGCAACAGAGATTTTGATAACAGAGAACAGAGACATTTTTTGGAGAATGACCAAACTGCATGTAGGCTAGTGTAGTTTTTCAGGATACGCAGCCCACATTTTGAGAACCACTATTTCAGAGATCATTTCAATATCAGAGAGTTACAATTTGAAATGCTCAGCATGCACTAGCTTTAGCATGAAATGATTATGGATACAGGTTCTCTTTTGGAAAGGATCGATCAAATTCACAGCCCCTACAGTCTTTCAGAGTACCTATCAGACTGTCATTTCATATCTCTATGACATATTGATTGTAGCCAGAAGGAGTGGAGGTGTATCTGAAGATGCGATTTAGAATAA
This sequence comes from Gobio gobio, assembly GCF_949357685.1. NCBI lineage: Eukaryota > Metazoa > Chordata > Actinopteri > Cypriniformes > Gobionidae > Gobio > Gobio gobio. Next base: position 28,104,026 of record NC_137101.1, on the reverse strand, counting down.
AGTGTTCAATAGTTGGAACCTTTAGCCCCATGCAAATAAGAGCTGAAACCTCTGGTTTGATATTAAAACTATTTTACACAAAAATGTAAATTCTGTCATTATTTACACCCTTATATTGTTCCAAAACTTTCATGGATGGAACACAAAAGGAGATGTTTAGCAGAATGTGTAAGCTGCTCTTCTACATTCACAAAGTAATATGTGACTGGGGTGGTTGTAGGCGGAAAAAAAAAGGCATAAAATCATAAAAGTAGTCCCTTGCTAAACACATACTGTATTTTGGACACATGCTGTATTTTATCTTTTGTCCTACTTATGTCAACTAACTCTCATTAGAGTATTTAGACTTATGTAAAAGTATGCTTAATATCTGCTAACTTTAATGCTTCCCCTAACAGACATTTTACAGCAGGTTAGTATTTTTTTTCTAAAGCCAAACGTGCAGCCTTTCTGTTCTCTCCTGCTAAAGACACCAAAGCAACACATTAAGAGCTGCAGATGATGCAGTTATTTTAACAACAGTAGCAAACCACACAGTGAAAAGCTAAATAGATTCATACTTTCACTAAAACACTGAATGCAGCAAATACAATTACTTTTATCTGGCATACATATATGGCTCTGACCATTCAAATAAACAAGATTTTACATTTAGCATTAATAATCAGTATGTTAAAGGGTTAGTTCACCCAAAAATGAAAATTCTGTCATTAATTACTTACCCTCATGTCGTTCGACACCCGTAAGACCTCCATTCATCTTCGGAACAGAAATGAAGATATTTTAGTTGAAATCTGATGGCTCTGAAAGGCCTCCATTGGCACAATGGCACGGTTCACTCTCAAGACCCTTAAAAGGTACTAAAGACGTCGTTACAAAGTCCATCTCACTACAGTGGTTCTAAAATAACTTTATGAATCGGCGATAATAGTTTTTGTGCGCAAAAAAACCCTAAATAACGACTTACATAGTGATGACGATTTCAAAACAAGGCATCATGAAGCTTGATTCGGATCGCGTGTCAAACCGCCAAACTGCTGAAATTTGGCGATTCAAACCGCTGAATCGACTCGCTGACTCATAACGCTTCGAAGCTTCATGATGCCTTGTTTTGAAATCGTCATCACTATGTAAGTCGTTATTTAGGGTTTTTTTGCGCACAAAAACTATTATCGCAGATTCATAAAGATTCATAAAATTATTTTAGAACCACTGAAGTGAGATGGACTTTGTAACGACATCTTTAGTACCTTTAGTACCTTTTAAGGTACTAAAGTGCCAATGGAGGCCTTTCAGAGCCATCAGATTTCAACTAAAATATCTTCATTTCTGTTCCGAAGATGAACGGAGGTCTTACGGGTGTCGAACGACATGAGGGTAAGTAATTTATGACAGAATTTTCATTTTTGGATGAACTAACCCTTTAAGAGCATTTCATAATAAACAATGTTATAATTGGTAAAATTATTTGTACATGGCAAGTAAAGACAACTAAAACTCTGATATTACTAGTTTTTAGAGACCGAACCTCTTGTAACTTTAATTGAATACCCCTGTTCTACTAACTATAAATAACTTTGCAATTACATTTAACTTTTTCCCACTTTATATTAGGTGGCCTGAACTACTTACATCAAAAAATAAGTAGGGGAGTGCGGGGCACAACCTAACGCGGGGTTAGTTGTAACATGCATGGTTTAAAACTTTCCACACATGCCAGGATGACGAAACTTAGCGTATTTACTTGTTGCCATATAAACATTATTTGGAGAAAAAAATGCGGCAAAATGTAAAAATCTTTGGAAGGTATTACTGAACATTTATTTGACCATAGAAAAAGTAAATTTCTTACTTAAGTTTATTTTTCATCTCTGTTTTTTTTTTTTTGTGTGTGTGTGTTTATTTAAAATAAGACAAATCTAATATTTTTTTAATCTTATATCTGTTATTTAACAGTCGAGATAGTTCTTGACTGATAGTCATCAGAAATGAATTACAAATGTAATTACATGCAGCTAATTTAAAAAATGTACAACCCCAAATCAGAAAAAGTTGGGACAGTATGGAAAACGCAAAAAAAACAAAAAAGAAGTGATTTCTAAATTTACTTTGACTTGTATTTCATTGCAGACAATATGAACACAAAATATTTCATGTTTTGTCTGGTCAACTTCATGTCATTTGTAAATATGCATCCTTTCCTGTCATTCAGACCTGCAACACATTTCAAAAAAAGTTGGGACAGGAGCAATTTAGGGCTAGTAATGAGGTAAAATGGTTAAATAACGATGTGATTTAAAACTGTGATGTCAACAGGTGATTGTAATTATGATTTGGTACAAAAGCAGCATCCAAGAAAGGTCTAATCCTTTAGAAGCAAAGATGGGCCGAGGATCGCCAGTTTGCCAACAAATGAGAGAAAATTATTGAAATGTTTAAAAACAATGTTCCTCAAAGAAAGATAGGAAGAGATTTGGATATTTCACATTCAACAGTGCATAACATAATTAAAAGATTCAAGGAATCTGGAGGAATTTCACTGCGTAAAGGACAAGGGCGCAAGCCTAAGCTGAACAACCGTGATCTCCGATCCCTCAGGCGGCACTGCATCAAGAATCGTCATTCATCTATAAGCGATATCACCACATGGGCTCAGGACTACTTTGGCAAACCTTTGTCAAGTACCACAATACGTAGTTACATCCACAAATGCCAGTTAAAACTGTACTGTGCCAAAAGGAAGCCCTATGTTAACAGTGTCCAGAAGCGCCGTCGACTTCTCTGGGCTCGGAGGCATCTGGAATGGACCATCACACAGTGGAAACGTGTACTGTGGTCAGATGAATCAGTATTTCAGGTATTTTTTGGGAGGAATGGACGCCGTGTGCTCCGGACCAAAGAAGAAAAGGATCATCCAGACTGTTACCAGCAACAAGTCCAAAAGCCAGGGTCTGTCATGGTATGGGGTTGTGTCAGTGCCCTTGGTAAAGGTAACTTGCACTTCTGTGAAGGCACCATTAATGCTGAAAAGTACATAGAGATTTTGTAGCATAATATGCTGCCTTCAAGAAGACATCTTTTCCAGGGACGTCCATGCATATTTCAACAAGACAATGCAAAACCACATTCTGCACACATTACAAAGTCCTGGCTGCGGAGGAAGAGGTACGGGTACTGGCCTGCCTGCAGTCCCGACCTGTCTCCAATAGAGAATGTGTGGCACATTTTGAAGCGCAAAATGCGACAACGAAGACCCCGTACTGTTGCCCACCTTAAGACTTGTTTGCAGGAAGAATGGGACAAAATTACTCCTGAAACACTTCATCGCTTGGTGTCTTCAGTCCCTAAACGTCTTTTAAGTGTTGTGAAAAGGAATGGCAACATTACAAAGTGGTAAATGCTTTACTGTCCCAACTTTTTTTGAAATGTGTTGCAGGTCTGAATGACAGGAAAGGATGCATATTTACAAATCACATGAAGTTGACCAGACAAAACATGAACTATATTTTGTTCATATTGTCTGCAATGAAATACAAGTCAAAGTAAATTTAGAAATTACTTCTTTTTTTTTTTTTTGCATTTTCCATACTGTCCCAACTTTTTCTGATTTGGGGTTGTAAGTATAATGTAAAAACATGTGTGTACACAATAAGTGCATTGTATCAAATGGTTAATTAAAATGTTAGTACATAGTAGTTAAGGCCACCTAATATAAAGTGGGTCCACTTTTTCGTCTAACCTAACCCTTACTTAACAGCCTACTAATACTCTAATGAGAGTTAATTGACATGTAGTTGCAAAGTTACTTAGAGTTAGTACAATGTCTAAAGTGGACCATCAAAATGAAGTGTAACCAAATCTTAAATCGCATTCACGGTTTTGTTTATTCTAATTAGTTTTGCGACGACATGTCACAGTGGACTTGACATCAGTCACACTTAAATAATGAAGATGATGATGATGATGATGATGATGATGATGATGATGATGATGATGATGATGATATGGAAGTTTAAATACCTACTGTATCTATGGAAGCAGATATTAGATTTTAGCTGCATCGTGGCGGGGAAGAATTTCAGTGATATTTTTGGTCTGTTTGAGGTATTAGTACTATATGATGATTTTTTAAAATGTTTTTAAAGCTTGACAGCACTAAGGCCGTGTGTCCACCAAAGGTTTTTTTCACACGGCTGGCTGGCATATTGTTTTCAATGGGAATGCCGCGTTTTTAGAATGCCATGAGTGTAACAAGGCGCTGTGTGTATATTAACCGTTTTTACTGGTCGCCGAGAGTTGAAGAATGTTCAACTTTGAGTAAAACGCGGGGAGGGGCAAATACAACACCGACCAACCGCCACATTCTACTTGTATAACATCAACAGATGACAACAAAAAGCATAATAATGGAAGAAAAATAAACACAACTTGTCGATACAATGTAAAGTATTTGCTCTGACACAATCAATACAAAAACAAACATCTGTGAAATGAGATGCTAGAAACATTTCCGCGGATATTCCGTATTATATCAAGCAAAGAGACTCAACTGAAAAAAACGCTGCGCTACCAAAATGCTCTCAAGCGGCCACAGCAAGGCATTTTCAGCAGAGTGCATAGCATTTTCAGCTGGCTAAAATGCTTTGATGGACACACAGCCTAAGCATGATCTACTTTTGATGAAGATAAGTTTGAACATACTAAACTTATGTTTCATGAGAGAAATGATCAATATTATAGATTCAACTGCACTGACCGTCAGATGAAAGCAAAATTTGAGCTGAATTGTCGTGGATAATGACTTTGACTTTGATTTAACTTTGTAACATCGGCACTTTTATTGAATTGAATCAACATTGAACTGAATTGAGCTGAATAATAACACTATTGCCTTCTGTAGCTACTTAATTTAACTAATTTTATAACTGATGAACTTTGCAGCACTGACACTGTTATTAAACTGTACTGAACCAACACTGAGCTGACTTGAGCTGAATGACGACACTATTGTATTCTGTAGAGCTGCTTTACAGCTGAAATAATAATGTTTTGAATATTCATAATGTGGCAACATTTACACTGTTATTTTCCTGTTATGAAGCTGCTTTGACGCAGCCTATATTATAAAGAGCTATATAAATAAATGACTTGACACCATTTTGGAGACTTTTTAATGCTAGTTCAATAGCATTCTCTACATATTCTAGTAATTAACTATAGTGGACTAAAATTACGCATTTTGGGTTGAGAAATGAAAAAGTAACGACTAAACAACTGGCAAAAATTTTGGGTCAGTATTTCAGCGAATCAAACTCTGAGACTAGCCACCAGCTCAGTTACTGAGTTACGCTACAAATGTTATGCCCTAGAAAACCTGGAGAAACCTTCTAATAGGGGTTTGCCCCTGCAGTAGTTCTACTGTGAGTAACTTTAAAAAAGTGCCTTGCAAAAAATAAATAACCAAAAGGAAAAAAATGCCATGAATCAACACAATGTAAGTGCAGCTGAAGTTTGGGCCTATTTTTAAAGTCAGTTGTAGATGCTAGGAATTGTTTCTTTAATAGCATGTTAGCCTCATTCCCTAAGGAAGAATAATCTAACTTGTTCCATTGCATGTACTATCTTTATAGTCCTACTAGTTTTGTCTCTTCAAACAAGTGCTATGCGAAGGAGGCCCTGGTACGCTCTTTGAATTAATGTTCAGTGTAGGGGAACATTCATTTCATTCTATAGCAAAAATTGTGCCGTGATGAGGAATTTTTCTGGAGGCACTGCAATATTTTATTTTATTTTTATTTTTATGTGATTTTTAAGGTCTGTTAACACCGGGAACGTCTGTGGCTTTAAAGTCAGGTTGATTCTGATTGGTGTTTTTTATTGTACATCAGCAGGAAAAATTGTTCTGAAAGTAATTACTGCTGTGGTCTGGCCTTTGCTATTCTCATAGAATTAGAAAATGTTCTTTTTCATTTGTTACAGTTATCATCCTTGTTGTGAACAGGCATTTTAGAGGTTTCCCTGTCTGAACGCTGCATCAATATGGAGCACATGGCCATGTTTTCTTTGACTCCATAGGGGAATGACTGTCTCAAATATTTTCATTTATCCTCATGTTGTCCCAAATACTTCTAGCTTAGCCAGCCTGTTTGCATTCGTGTCAGGGAATTTTCAGACATTGCAATGTAATGCAGCTTCACAAAGAGACAGTTATTTAAGGATGGAGCAGCATAAACTACATCAGACCAGACATCAAACGTGCAATCTATAAGTAAGAAAAAAACATACTTTTAATCATAAGGGTCAGACAGAGAGAGGAATATTAAGTTTTTGATGGCACAAATCATATCGAAAAGTTTGGGGTTAGTAAGATTTTCAAAAGCCACATTTCCACCGCAGGAACTTTCCCCAGGAACTACGGACTTTGAGGTGGTACTCTGTGTGTTTTGACTGCAGAGACCAGGGTCTAAATGAAGTTCCAGGTAAAAATTTCCCCGTCAAAAAAACCCTGCTTACAAACTTTTGGGGGTGGGACTTGGGCACTTGAGTTGATGGTGGTTGAGTTCACACAGCATTTTGATTGGTTGACTCCATGCAGCATTTCATTTCAACCACAGTTTTTAAAAGTCTGTTGTGGTGCGTGCAGAAAGAGTTTGCTATTTGATTCAACAATGGAATTTAAAAAACACAGCCCACGAACCGACAACGGCTTTACGGAAGACGAAATCCAGTGGGAACTGGAACGTTGTGCGCAGTCCTACATCACCAGGCTAATCTTCACTGTAATTGTTCTGGGTAATTTTGGTGAAACAGGGTAATTAATCTCTTATGTCTCACCAAGTCTGCTTTTTTTTTTCAAAAATACAGTAATATTGTGAAATATTTAAACCTGTTTTCAATTTTAACGTATTTTAAAATGTAATGCATTCCTGTGATGGCAAAGCAGAATTTTTTCCATAAACTTCCATTTATTTATTGCATCCTTGCTAAATAAAACATAAACTATATTTTCCTTTTAAAAAATCCCAAACTTTTGACAGGTAGTGTATGTGGCTCAGTGGTGTATTATAGGGAGTACAGTATAAAAGTATATATATATGAATGAATTTGGCAATATAATTAATCTAATATTTATTGATAATGAATATCCTAACTTTCAGTTTAAATACCCAAACAGTTCAGATAAGAGTTGTAGTTGTATGCTTTGTAGACAATGGCCATGCGCAACTTAAAGACACACATGCATATACAACATGCATGATACAATTTGTATGCACACATGTAGAAACACACGTGTCTCTGAACAAAGAGTGTGAAGAAAATCTAACACACACAATGTGATGCCACACATCGCATACAGTCATACAGTCAGGAAACAGCATTCTGCAATTAGAAATGTTCTCACAGTATTACTAGAGGGAGAGACCTAAAGATACTGACAGTATAGTGAATGCTGTGCGCTTGACATTTGATTGTGTTTCTTTGTGAAAGAGCTGCAGTCAGACAACAGCGACAGCTCAAAGCAACTGGAGTGGATCGGAACTCCCACCGGATCCACTGACCAACATAAATACAAATGTCTCTGTGTCCTACAAAAAAGCTTTGTGATTCTTACTATTTTTGAAAGAAGAAAACTTTGTCATTATGATATTTCAGCATGAAAAACTTCCACTACCTTGGGTGAAAACCTTTATATTTCCACAAATCAATAAGGAAAATAAGTGCTGACTCTCAGATCGCATGCTATTTGTATATACTACAAATAGTATGATCAGCGCATCCTAACTCATACTACGTATGTCAAGGAAGCATTAACGGTTTACTACTTCTGGTGGATCTTCAAAGTATGACTTCCATGCATGCTTTTTCGGCTAATTCTAACACAATATCCCTTGCATTGCACAAGAAGATTATTCGTTCAAACTAGTTTACCAGTGCAAATACCTACAGAGCAGGGTTGCACATTGCCAATTCAATGGAAATATATATTTGCAAACTTTGTTTAAAGTACCCCATTATGCTATTAAACATTCCAAATTTTGCTTTGCAGGTCCTCTACAGTATAACGAACTGCTCTGAGACAGACGATTGAGGATCCAAATACAGCTTTATGAAAGGGTAATGCACACTCATAGTCAACAAACAGGCAATATGTCATAACAAGTAATCAGTCTAATCAGGCAAACAAGACAGGAGAGACAGGCAAACGGGTAATCCACGGAACAGACAAGAAACCCAAAACCAGAGACATGCTCAGAAATGCAGTTGTAACACTAAACAAGACTTCGCAATGAATGACTGAGATAACCAGGCTTATATAGGGTAAAGGGAACAGGGTAATGAGACACAGGTGGATGTAATCAGAGATGATGAGTCGGGGAATAGAGTATTATGGGTAATGTAGTCTATGATGGAGTGACAGTCCGGGGTGGAGTGCCCTCTGGTGGTAACAACGGGCACTCACACTGGTGAATTGTGACAGTAGATTTACATTCATTGAACGTTTAAAAAAAAAAACATTGATTATAAATAAAGGATTCAGTCTCTTTAAACCCCTCCTTTCCTCTGATCTGATTGGCCAGATGGCCCAGTCTGTTATGATTGGTTGCTTACAGTGTGTGTTGGAAACTAAACGCTCATTACCATATTTGAATTTCATCTCTGGAGGCTTCCTTAGCACTTATACACAGTTGCTCCATATGAAATCTAATACTTCCCTACTATATACTTTAGAAAAAAGAGTACGCCAACAGAGTAGTATGTCCACATACATAAGGTACGTCTTAATCTGGTCCCTAGTTCAGTAGTCAGTTCAGTCGGCCATTTTAAGGGCAGTTTCAATTGCAAAATCCTTCCAGTGCGGAAATATTAGCTTCCTAAAAAGTTGCACAATGCACCGTGAAAACCAGGAAGCATCAATGCTCACTATGTTTCCTTAACGGAAGTTTTGAAGTGAGAAACATAAATCACACGAGCCAACTCACCACACAAAATGACACGCGATAGACGTTTTGATAAAACTAACCGTTATTTAATTATATTTCAGCATAAACATGCATTGCAAGACATACTGAACATAATCTAGCTAGCATTTATAATTTATTTTTTTACAGGTGAAATGCTGCAGGTAGCCTATGTTTGACAAGAAAAGTATGTATAATAATGTCCTTTAAATAACATAAAAAATAAGAAGAAGAAAAGAAAAATATCCATTCTGCTGTTCATAAATACCAGTGGTGACGATGTAAAATGAGAATGTTGTCATGTCACCATCAGTTTCCCGATTTGAGCCAGGGTCCTTACTGTCCTGTCCTTACCAATGCCTGAATTTATGAGCCCGATCTCACGAAAATGCGTATAAATAATACGAGTGTGCAATCTCGTGGGATGTATACGGCAAAATGAGTTTTGGCGTGCATATGGTACGCTGTTTTTCGCGTGCATATGATACGCACTTTATGGCGTATTATACGTACGAACCCCCCCCCACCCTCACCCTACCCAGAAACGTGTCATATACATGCCATAAAGTGCGTATCATATGCACGCGAAAAACGTCTCGGTTACGTATGGTAACCCTCGTTCCCTGAAGGAGGGAACGGAGACGTACGTCGGTAATAACCGACGAATTGGGATCACTTCAGAGAGCCCCTATCAGCTTCGAGAACTTAAGAACAGGCCAATGAACAATTGGCGTGCGAGATTTGCATCTCGCGCTCCGCCCCGCGCCGCGGGTATAAACAGGAAGCGAGAGCATCGCACTGACGTTTTTCACTGAGGAGCCTAACCAGAGACCGGCCAGGCAGTGATGGAAGGAACTGTGGCGACGGGACGTACGTCTCCGTTCCCTCCTTCAGGGAACGAGGGTTACCATACGTAACCGAGACGTTCCCTTTCAGTCGGTCACTACGACGTACGTCGGTAATAACCGACGAATTGGGATCCCTATGGAAAACGCCACAGTTACTACCACTTCCAGCGCCCAGCGAGAGCCCCTCAGACCCCGTTCTGAAGCGGGCGGGAAGATTCACGCCAGAAGAGTCATACTGCTGTTCCGCAAGACCCATTCAGCAGACTTGATTGGATAACGCTGGGAAAGCGTGCCCGAAGGACGCTGCGGGAGCCACATCATGCCCGGAGGGAGTTACCATGTGGAAAGAATACGTATGGGCTGGCCGTGGGCAGCACAACATACGGAAGTCCCAGGGGAGGCCCGGCCTAATGCAGGCGGGGGACGACACCGTACTGAGACGGCAGAGAACTCTGCCAAGGGAAAGACACGAGCTCGCCGTAGGGAGCTAAACCGTGGAGAACACGTCTGGGACCGCCGTAGGGGTCACGACATACGGAACCCAGCCTGACACAAGTTCCACCAATGCATACGAGTGCCAGACCTGGCGTCGGACGCTCCGCAACATCCGACTGCCGAAGGGTGCGGAGGACTCAACAGGGTTCGCCAATCCTGGGGAACTCGACTGGAGAAATAAGCGCACGTATCCGTTCCAGGGGAAGGGAATGGCGCAGCAAGCCGACACTAGAACGGGCACTTCAGTGAAGCTGACTATGGGAAGCGAGCACACGAGAAGCCACCGGCTCTACACGCAGGCTATAAAACCTAGCGAACGTGTTAGGTGTCGCCCAGCCCACAGCTCTACAAATGTCTGTCAGCGAGGCGCCACGAGCCAGCGCCCAGGAAGAGGCTACACCCCTGGTGGAGTGAGCTCTAACCCCGAGCGGGCAGGGCACGTCTTGGGATTCATACGCCAAGACGATGGCATCCACTATCCAGTGGGCCATCCTCTGCTTGGAGACAGCCTTTCCCTTCTGCTGTCCTCCATAACAGACGAAGAGCTGCTCTGAGGTCCTGAAGCTTTGCGTTCTGTCCACGTAAGTCCGGAGAGCACGGACGGGACAGAGCAAAGCTAGGGCTGGGTCTGCCTCCTCCGAAGGCAGCGCTTGCAGGCTCACCACTTGGTCCCGGAAGGGAGTAGTGGGAACCTTGGGCACATATCCAGGCCGGGGTCTCAGGGTTACCTGAGAATCACCCGGCCCGAATTCCAGGCACGATTCGTCGACCGAAAATGCCTGCAGGTCCCCTACCCTCTTAACTGAGGCCAATGCAATCAGGAGTACTGTCTTTAGAGACAAGATCTTAAGCTCTACTGACTGTAAAGGCTCGAAGGGCGCCCTCTGAAGTGCGGTCAGCACCAGAGTCAAGTCCCAAGAGGGTATAGAAGAAGGGCGAGGAGGATTTAGTCTCCTCGCTCCCCTTAGGAACCTGACGATCAGATCATGCTTGCCTAAGGACTCACCATTAACGAGGTCATGGCTTGCGGCGATGGCGGCAACATATACCTTGAGGGTGGAGGGAGACAGCCTTCTCTCCAACCCGTCTTGAAGAAAAGATAGCACAGATCCGATCGAACATTTCCGGGGGTCTTCTCGGCGAGAAGAGCACCAGTCGACGAACAAGTTCCACTTCAACGCATAAAGCCGTCTCGTAGAGGGGGCTCTGGCGGAAGCGATGGTGTCGACTACCGCTTGCGGTAGGTCACCTAGAACCTCCGCGTCCCGTCCAGGGACCAGACATGGAGTTTCCAGAGGTCTGGACGCGGGTGCCATAGGGTGCCCCGTCTCTGAGACAGAAGGTCCTGCCTCAGAGGAATGGGCCAAGGAGGTGCTGTCGCGAGGAGCACTAGTTCCGGGAACCACGTCCTGTTGGGCCAGTACGGAGCTACCAAGAGGAGTTGCTCCTCGTCCTCCCTGACCTTGCACAGTGTCTGTGCAAGAAGGCTCACTGGGGGAAACGCATATTTGCGCAGAGCCCGGGGCCAGCTGTGTGCCAGTGCATCCGTGCCGAGGGTCCCCTCGGACAGGGAATAGAACAACTGGCAGTGGGTCGTGTCGTGGGCGGCAAACAGATCGATCTGTGCGGCCCCAAAGCGACTCCAAATCAGCTGGACCGCCTGGGGGTGGAGTCGCCACTCTCCGGGAAGCACTGGCAACCGTGACAGCTCGTCGGCCGCACGGTTGAGCAGGCCCGGAATGTGGATAGCACGAAGGGACCTCAGATGCTTCTGACTCCACAGGAGGAGATGGCGGGCGAGTTGGGACAAACGGCGGGAGCGTAGACCAACTTGTTTGTTGATGTACGCAACGGCCGTCGTGCTGTCCGTCCGGACCAGAACGTGCTTGTCTTTGAGCGACCCTTTGAGGCGGCTGAGAGCAAGACGAACTGCCAGCAACTCTAGGCAATTGATATGCCATTGCAGTTGGGGCCCCGTCCACAGACCCGATACTGCAAGCCCGTTGTACGTGGCACCCCACCCCGTGGGTGAGGCATCCGTGGAGACAACATGATGCCTGGACACTTGTTCTAGAGGCACTCCTGCCCGTAGAAACGAAGGGTCCGACCACGGGGTGAGGGTTTGGCGGCATCTCGGCGTCACTTGGACACGGAGGGACCCGCTGTGCCACGCCCATCTCGGGACTCGGTCGTGTAGCCAGTGCTGAAGCGGTCTCATATGGAGCAGCCCTAGCGGCGTTACTGCGGCTGCTGCTGCCATATGCCCCAGGAGCCTCTGAAAATGTTTCAGTGGAACCGCTGTACTGCGTTTGAGCGTACTCAAGCAGCTCAGCACCGACTGGACGCGCTCCTCTGTGAGGCGCGCAGTCATGGCGACCGAGTCGATCTCCATCCCGAGAAAAGAGATCCTCTGTACGGGACAGAGTTTGCTCTTCTCCCAGTTGACCCGAAGACCCAACTGGCTGAGGTGCCGGAGCACCATGTCCCTGTGTTCGCACAACTGCTCCCGCGACTGGGCAAGAATCAGCCAGTCGTCGAGATAGTTGAGGATGCGAACACCACGCTCTCTCATGGGAGCAATGGCCGCCTCCGCGACTTTCGTGAAGACACGGGGCGACAGGGACAACCCGAAGGGTAGGACTTTGTACTGGTATGCCCGTCCGTCGAAAGCAAAGCGTAGAAACGGTCTGTGTCGAGGGAGAATCGAGACATGAAAGTACGCGTCCTTCAGGTCGATCGCTGCAAACCAATCCTGGGGACGGATGCATCTGAAGATGCGTTTCTGGGTTAACATTCGGAACGGCATCCTGTGGAGGGAGCGGTTCAGGTAACGCAGGTCCAGGATCGGTCGTAACCCGCCACCTTTCTTGGGTACAATGAAGTACGGGCTGTAGAACCCGGACTTCATATCGGCTGGAGGGACCGGCTCTATCGCGTCCTTCGCCAATAGGACAGCGATCTCCGCCTGAAGCACGGGGGCGCCCTCCTTCGGTATAGAAGTGAAGTGGACACCCCTGAACTTCGGGGGACGCCGGGCGAACTGAATCGCATAGCCGAGTCTGATGGTGCGGATGATCCAGCGAGACGGGTCGGGGAGCGCTAGCCAGGCCCCCAGAGACCGAGCAAGCGGGACCATCGGCACCACGGACGTACCCGGAGCGGGGCAGCGCAGCGGAACGCAGGGGCCCCAGGACGACATGGGAGTGGTCCGTGCAGGGGTCTGGGTCTGACACACGACCTGCATCCGCTGAGGGGACGGGCGAGCGTGGGGAGGCACTTTGTGTGCGTCCGCACAACCGACGCCCCCTGTTGGCGAGGAGAGAGGTGTCTGAGGGGTACGAGGCATGGTAGCGTCGCATACCGTCAGACGCGCTCTCTTGGCACCCAGAGATGTTAGAAACTGCTCTTTTATTGAAAATTTGGGTGCCACTGGCACTGGGGCCAGTGGCGGAACAGAAAATAAAATGGGGTTCCCCCGGCCCTCCACCGGGGGAAGGAGTGGTGCTGCAACCATCTCCCGAAGAGCAGTTTCCTCCATCTCTGGGCGGCCCGTCTCAGGGTCTCTTCCGACGGCGCTTGCCACCTGGCTTGGCAGCGGCCTGAGCGGGCTGGACGTTCTTCCCGCGACCGGCTCCACGCCCACGACCGGTGGAAGGCTGCTGCTGGGCTGGGGCGGGAGCGGGGGCGGCCGCAGGAGGACGTCCTCGGCGACGGGCAGGCGGAGGCGCTGCAGCCGGCGGCTGGGTGGAGGCAGCAGCGGGCCGCCGGTGCAGGATATGCTTGATGGCCTCCGTCTGCTTCTGGGCGGCCGAGAATTGCTGGGCGAAATTCTCGACCGCGTCGCCGAACAACCCGGCCGACGATATGGGGGAGTCCAGGAACCGGTTCTTGTCAGTCTCCCTCATGTCGGCCAGGTTGAGCCAGAGATGCCGTTCCTGGACCACTAAGGTGGACATCGCCTGACCCACGGAACGGGCGGTAACTTTCGTCGCCCGGAGGGCGAGGTCCGTCGCCGCCCGGAGCTCCCGGAGGAGCTCTGGGTCAGACCTACCCTCGTGCATGTCCATGAGTGCCTGGGCTTGGTGCACCTGAAGCAACGCCATGGCATGCAAGGCAGACGCGGCCTGTCCGCAGGACCTGTAGGCCTTCGCAGTTAGACTGGACGAAAACCTACAGGCTTTGGACGGGAGACGAGGATCACCACGCCACTCGGAGGCGGTCGCCGGACGCAGCTGCATCGCGACGGCGCGTTCGACCGGCGGGATCCTCTCGTAACCCTTGGCCTGTCCACCGTCAAGGGTAGTGAGGAGGGAGGAGCCTCCAGGTCTGTTTCTGGCACTGAAGGGTGTCGTCCACGACCTGGAAAGCTCCTCATGCACCTCCGGGAAGAATGGCACTGGGGCGGGACGCTGAGAACCAGCGCGACCCCCCCCCCCAGGAACCAATCATCCAACCTAGAAGGTTCGGGACGTGGTGGAGGGTTCCACACAAGCCCGACCTTTTCGGCGGCCCGGGAAAGCATAGCCGTCAACTCAGGGTCCGACTCAGCCGTTGCCACTCTCCCAGAGGGAGGCAGTACAGCTGAATCCTCATCCTCTGAGGACTGGAACTCCCCCTCCGATGCTGCGATCGTCATCTGCTCGTCCGCGGGCGCTCTGAAAGAGATGACTGGGCGCCCGTGGGCGGGACCAGCGATCTCTTCCGGTGGCGCCACCGGCAGCGGTGCTTGAGAGGGTTCAGGGACCTGCGTAGCTTGGACACTAGGCGGGTTTGGCCTGAACGTAATCCTCAGATCACCCCGGCCATCCGTCGAAGTAGGTCTATCCTGGTTAGGGATAGCTCTAGATCGAGGTATGGGGAGGGGGACTCCGCCTTCCCGGAGGTAGGTGAGTCTCGACCTAAGCACCGCAATAGTCATGTTCCCGCAGTGAGAACACGAACTATTCACAAACGCTGCCTCAGCGTGCTGTAAGCCCAGGCACGTGATGCAGTGAGTGTGGCCGTCAGCGGGCGAGAGGGAACGACCGCATCCAGAAACGCACGGGTGGAATGACATCTTGAAAAAGACGCAGTGTCACACCCGTGTTGCTCTTTTTGTGAGGAAATCGCTCTTTTAAGAGAGTGCTGAAGCACCCAGGGAAACCGCGGCAACACACAGGGGATAGTGCAGCCTGTGTTTGCACTCAAAAGGAACGCCCACCGATACCAACAAGCTGTCTTTGCTGTGATAACAGCAGTTGTCCCTCGCAGCTTTGAGTTCGCGGTCCCGCTGGAAAGCGCCGTCACACCAACACACACGATCCTCTTCTCTCTGTTCTTGTCGTAATCTTCGCTGAATAGTCAGGAAGCAGTCTGTAAACTTCAAACGCCGGTTAGGCTCCGAAGTGAATGACGTCAGTGCGATGCTCTCGCTTCCTGTTTATACCCGCGGCGCGGGGCGGAGCGCGAGATGCAAATCTCGCACGCCAATTGTTCATTGGCCTGTTCTTAAGTTCTCGAAGCTGATAGGGGCTCTCTGAAGTGATCCCAATTCGTCGGTTATTACCGACGTACGTCGTAGTGACCGACTGAAAGGGAACTGCGAGCATATGCACGCCAAAACTCATTTTGGCGTATACATTCCACGAGATTGCACACTCGTACTATTGATACGCATTGTCATGAGATTGTGCCGGAATTTATGTACACAATATACTGAGTCTATAGGGAGCTGGGACGCACCAATTATATCTGAAAAACAGTAGGTGAAAAGTACCCGGATGACCTGCTTGAATGCTTCTCAAACGGAAGGCTGCATCCTAGTAAGGCTGCATATCTCGGCTGCCACGCCATCAAACTCTATCAAAGGACGTCACCATTTGAAAGATTCTTGGAGGGCAGCTGTAACGATCCCTGTTGTACCTGATTTGTATTGACTTTTATTTTGAAGTGTTTATGTTCCTATTGTTTCTGTAAATATTCATGTGTCCTGTTCATTTGGCTATGTTTGTAGTTTTGTAGTTTTTGTAGTCTCCCCAGGTGAATCTTGTTTCCATGTTACTTTTGTTAAGCTTGTTTGCCCATGTGTATATATATAGCCCTTGTGTTTCATTTTCTCTCTGTCAGTTGTTGAATGTAATGGTCCCTGTTTTCTGATAGCTTTTGTTCCTTGTTCTCCATGTTTCCTGTCGTTTGTATAGTTGTTTCTTTATTAAACCCCTGCACTTAGATCCATGCCTCAGCCTGCTTTCTCCGGATGTGACAGCAGCCTTCATTTCATGTCCTTCATTCAGCTTATTTTAAAGGATTCATGAAGTGTATCCTTCTCGTCCTTCAATCAGTCATGTTGGTTTAGGATTTGTTTGTTTTCATGTCTTTTATTTTGAAATTCTCATAATCATGTTTCCTGATCTCTTGTCATGTGACTTCCTTGCCCTCATGTGATCATGGGTGCGTCTCAATCAGCTCCCTAGTTCAGTAGTCAGGGCACTGATCAGGGAGTCAGCCCATTTACTTATGTCCTGATCAGTGCCCTGACTACTGAACTAGGGAGCTGATTGAGACGCACGCCATGTCTTGTGCTTCCCTTGTCTTATGTGTCATGTTATGATTGGTTGATCGTCTTGATTGTTCACAGGTATTTCTTGTTATTCATTAGTGTCGTTGTATAACCCTCATGTTTCCATTGTATCTTGTCTAGCTTTGTCTGTGTAACGGCTCTTGTTCATGTTCATGTTGTTCATGTTCATGTTCATGTTCATGTTCATGTTCATGTTCCAAGTCAAGTCTTTGTTTAGTTTGTATTCAGTCAATAAACTGTACATAGATTCTCACTGCAACTCATCTCAATGGACTTTACAAGCGTCTCATTCTAGCCTACAAGCCTCCGAAAGACTGAGCTAAGAAGGACACAGCCTCAATAGGATGCAGCCTTTCCGTTTGAAAAGCAACCCCTAACATGACGTGAAACAAAACGAACTGTGATTTGGTTGCGTTACATGTCAGGCAAACGTCCGTGATAGACTCCAGACCTTCTGCCGTCAGTCTGAAGGTGTAGCTATGAGAGACTGAGTATACTGATTAGCTAATAGTGAACTACCACATTCGTCTAAGCACTATTACTTACTAATTTATTAATCATAATTTATTGTTAGTTAATAGTGCATTACTCACTTGTTCCTGTGTAGTTATTCATTAATGACGGAAAAGTATTACCAATAATTCTTTCAAAAGCAAACAAAAAACTTTTGAATGCCAGTATAATATGAAATATATAATATGACTGTAATACGGAAGTAAACCAATTACAAGATTTTGACTAACTCAGACTAATTACATCAGTATATCAGTTTGAAATAAATTATTCATTGGTGTGATGTCGAGGCGCTTACCTGCATGGTGCCAATTAGAGGCAACGTTCGTGGTTCACGCTCACCTGTCTTCATTATAGTGTTAGACTATATTGAGATGCTACAGATTTCTCAACAAGGTGTCTCAAAGGTCAACACTCCATGATCTGCAAGAAACGAACATTATGTTGCCGTGGCAATAAGAGTTGAAGTGTGTGTGTGTGTGTGAGAGAGAACAGAGTGGTGGAGTGGCCTGATGCCAGGACCCCGCCGCCTACAACTTTTTAAACCAGCTCTTCTATATTTCACAGCTTCATGCAAGACTGCGTTCAGACAGGATGCTGCTATCGGCTTTTCATGCGTCTTTGTGCACAGTCACTGGAGCTTTCATGGAAACCTTTTCTGGCAGTGAGAGACACCCTGTAAAGTGTCATGTGTGGATCTGACAGCTGTACCTGCCATCGTACTAGCCGAATGTCAGCACAGCCCAAACATCAGTTCAATACAGTATATGCTTCTTTGTTTTTGTGTAGGATCCATATGGCCTCAAACAGATGTTTTCCCTCGGGATACAAAATGTCTATAATGTGTTGAAAAGTTCTTGCACCGTCAGTTTTAGTTTTTCAAGGACTGTTTCTCAAGGAATACAATATAAATGTGTGCGATCTTCAACTCTCTTAAGCAACACATCTGTCACATCAATTAAAAGACTACACTTTATATTTATGTAAAGAGGAAATTGGAATGTTTAAGGCTCTGGTGGGAATATAATCTAAATGGAAAATGAAAGTCAGAAACCCCCAGAATACTCTTATTCTTTCAATTTCTATTTAATTGTCATATTGCTACATAAATAACTTGCCTTATTTATGTAGCTGGTGGGGAGGGGGTGGAATGAGTCAAATGAGTGGTGTCTTACCCCTCAAAATTCACATTGTTTATACTGTGGCTGGTTACCAAGGTGATGCTATGTGGTTATGTACTGACCAAGCCAAGTCAAAAGAGTCCAGAGTCTTTATGATATTCTGGGCCAGTGTTTATCAAGCTTCTCAAAGTGCCATTACAGTCAAAAGAGTCACCCTCCAAGTCTTTATGATATTCTAATCTCTATTTGTAGAGAAAACTATTGGAAGATTAATAATATTAAGAAGAAGATTATTGGAGTATAGTGAAACAAGAAAATACCATTTCACTCTTTCTACTTCAAAATTTCACATTTAATTCAATGTTACATGCTGTTTATTTGTAATTATTTGTGAAATGTCAGTGTATAATCAGGGATGCAACAACAATTAAAATAATTATAATGTAATAAAGTTTAAAGCATTCAAATGGTTATTTTTATGAATGTATCCGTGGCAACTATACCCGTCACCTTCCTATGCCCCAGCAGAAAGTTAACATATAAGCATATAACATAAGTAAATAACTTTTCTTAGAATAATCAAATTACTTAGAATGCTAATGCTAAACAACTGACTTTGTCCAGGAAAGCTCTTGTATAATGGATCTTGAGTATGTACAGTGTTATTATATTAGATGATTGTGAGTGTTTGGCAAAGCAAAATTATATGTAAATAAAGTTGTGCTCAAAGGTTTACATACCCCTTGCAGAATCTGCAAAAATGTGATTTTAACAAAATGAATAAGATATTTTACATAAAATATATTTTCATATAGCTAACAAGACCAAACAAATAGCTGAATAAATGAAAAATGACCCCATTCAAAAGTTTGTACCCTTGAATCGTAATACTGTGTGTCGTTACCTGGATGATCCACGCGTTTTTTGTTTTGTTTTGTGATGGTTGTTCTTGAGTCCCTTGTTTGTCCTGAGCAGTTAAACTGCCAAATGTTCTTCAGAAAAATCCTTCAGGTCCTGCAGATTCTTCAGTTTTCCACCGTCTTTTGCATATTGAACCCTCAGCAGTGACGGTATGATTTTTAGATCCATCTTTTCAAACTGAGGACAATTTAGGGACTTAAAAACAACTAATAAAAAAAGGTTCAAACATTCACGAATGCTCCAGAAGGAAACACGACACATTAAGAGCCTTCAAAAACGTTTGAACAGGGTGAAGTCTTATTTTAAGTCTTACAAATGTTTCTTATTTTGTTTAAATATCTTCTTTTTTTCATTTAGTATTGCCCATCGGAAGCAACAGAAGAGACATGCTTGTTTTCTGAAAGACAATTTAAGTACAATTTACCTTGATCTTCAAATTCAAAAAGTTTTTGAATGCATCTCTTATTGTATCATGTTTCCTTCTGGAGCATAAGTGAAAAGGGAAAAGATAAACACAACAACTACAACTGACTTACTGCCACACAGCCTTAGATGAAATCAACTGCAAATAAAATCAATATCTCACCAGAGGATAATTAAACAAAAACAGCCTTACCATATTCACTTATTAAAAACCTGTTTGGATGTTTCTGTCATATGGTACATGTACGAAGGTTGTTGAAGCTCTTTAGTTGGGCACTTGGCCTTTGACTTTGGTTGAATTAATACTCTTTCAGCAATTGTTGAAAGTGCATGTTATCACTATTGTCGACAATATTTAATGCTCCAGACTGCAATGACATATTAAGGAGCCCCTAAAGGGACATGGTGAAGGGACAAAAATTGTAGGACGGGAGGAAAAAAAATATTTGGCAATACTTTTGTGTTCTCTAGCAAATGTTTTGCATACCCCCGAGAAACGCAAAGTTATTGAACAAACTGCTTATGATTATGCTTTTATTAGGCAGTTTTCTTGGTTTTCATATCTCTAAATGCTTTTGTTTTGCAATGTACACAAGCTCTTTTTAACTGATTTGTGTACAGATCTTTTGAAACAGGAGATAATTAATTTGCTTTAAAACATTTTACCAGTTTACCAGTGACATTGATTAATAATGTTACATAACTAAAACAAATTGAGATTTTCAGTTCTACTATCAGAAGAGGGAGCCTAAAATAGCCTGGACCAGCACTATACCAGCCTAAACCAGCCTGGACAAACACTATAACAGCCCAAACCAGCCTGGACCAGCACTATACCAGCCTAAACCAGGCTGTACAAACACTATAACAGCCCAAACCAGCCTGGACCAGCACTATACAAGCCTAAACCAGCCTGTACAAACACTATACCAGCCCAAACCAGCCTGGACCAGCACTATACCAGCCTAAACCAGCCTGGACCAGCACTATACCAGCATAAACCAGCCTGGACCAGCACTATACCAGCCTAAACCATCCTGGACCAGCACTATACCAGCCCAAACCTGCCTGGACCAGCACTATACCAGCCTAAACCAGTCTGGACCAGCACTATACCAGCATAAACCAGCCTGGACAGGCACTATAACAGCCTAAACCATCCTGGACCAGCACTATACCAGCATAAACCAGCCTGGGCCAGCACTATACCATCCTAAACCAGCCTGGACAAGCACTATACCAGCACAAACCTGCCTGGACCAGCACTATACCAGCCTAAACCAGCCTGGGCCAGCACTCTACCAGCCTGGACCAGCACTATACCAGCCTGGGCCAGCACTATACCAGCCTAAACCAGACTGGAACAGCACTATACCAGCCTAGGCCAGCACTATACCAGCCTAAACCAGTCTGGACCAGCACTATACCAGCATAAACCAGTCTGGACCAGCACTATACCAGCATAAACCAGCCTGGACCAGCACTATACCAGCCTAAACCAGCCTGGACCAGAACTATACCAGCCTAAACCAGCCTGGACAAACACTATATCAGCCCAAACCAGCCTGGACCAGCACTATATCAGCCTAAACCAGCCTGGACAAAAACTATACTAGTCCAAACCAGCCTGGACCAGCACTATACCAGCATAAACGAGCCTGGACCAGCACTATACCAGCCTAAACCAGCCTGGACAAGCCCTATACCAGCCCAAACCAGCCTGGACCAGCACTATATCTGCCTAAACCAGCCTGGACAAGCACTATACCAGCCTAAACCAGCCTGGATCAACATTATACCAGCATAAACCAACCTGGACCAGCACTAAACCAGCCTGGACCAGCACTATACCAGCCTAAACCAGCCTGGACCAGAACTATACCAGCATAAACCAGCCTGGACCAGCCTGGAATCCATACTGGTTTATGTTGGATTTTTCAGCAGGGTTGTGATTGTGATGCAGCCTGGAATTAAACCACACCATATTGCATTTTTCACTGAAAACACACACACACACACACACACACACACACACACACACACACACACACAACTGCAGTCTCTAACACACCTGTGACGCAAGCTCCATTAGTTCCGTTGGTAATGAGCTGGATCGGCATCCCAGCCCGTCAGGGTTGGTTTGTGATCACAGCCGCTGCAAGCTCTAGCAGAAAGCAGTGCTGGAAGTGAGACAGAGAGGACTGTGCTGCTATACTGCTTTAAAGCCCAGGCCTGAGTCGAGTGACGTCCCCCGCTGTGCCCGCACACCAGGGCCACTATTAGCTTTTCAACTCACTGATCCCCCTCAGCAGCAGGTATTACAGAGCAAATATCATCAGTCCTTCCTCTCAGCTGTGTCTTTCTGTCGCTCTCTTGTGTTATTTCGTCTGTTGTTCGGGTTTTGTAGAGAGATGGTATAGGTAATTCCTGACATGCAGCACCTTCTCTCTAACTTAAAAGACTTTCAGAAATATGCTCTAGATCGACTTCTGCGTGGTATATTTGAAGAAATACATAAATAACATGGGGAAAAAAAGTCTTACTGAATGCAGAGGTGGTTGAAAGTTAAACTATCCATACATAGGTATTGTGAACATTTATGACAACAATTGTAAGCTAAAATATGTGGCAAAGCGGAATGATTTCAAGTGCTCTTTATAGTAATTTAATTCATCAATTCCTCAAGTATTTATTAAAGCTTCTTGTGTAGTTATTTTGTGTTTCACTTATATTTATGGACGGATGGACGGACGGATGGATGGATGGATGGATGGATGGATGGATGGAGGGAGGGGTTTTGTTTTAGTTATATGAATGGATGGATCGATGGATGAGTGTAGATGGGTGAGGTTTGTTTGTTTGGATGGATGGATGGATGGATGGATGGGTGGATGGATCTGTGGATATGTGGATGTGTGCCTGGGGTGGCGGCTTAAATAAATGGATGGGTGGACAGATAAATGAAACCTGACTGGATCAAGGCTGTAATGTATATAGATGTACACAGGTGGTGTGGTGCTGGTAGAAACTCATGGGATTAAAGTATCCTCCTCTATATCAAACCCTCACTCCCTCCTGCTGAATTCTGCTGTAGTCTGGCCAGCTCTCAGCCGTTTCCTTGGTGAGAGACTTTGAAGTCGCGAGGCACTAATTTATTTTGCCCTGAGCTCAGCCATACAGAGCTTTCTTTAGGTGCCTGCTAGAGCTTTCAGAGGAAGAAGTCAATTCAGCAAAGATGTGTTTTACCAAGACAAGGACACGCACAAAGTCATCCTTTTGTCCCTAAGAGAAGCACATGCGTGCATCCAGACATGTGCACTGTGACATACAATCACACATGAACCCATTTGCTCAAGGTGGGCATGTCTGAAACAAGGAGAGAGGCATTATGAAGTGTTTTGAACAGACATGTGATGATGGCAGGATAACTGAATGATGTCCAGTGAAATGGTTCTTGTATTGATTGGCTCCATGCATTTTGGACAGCAGGTCTGAATGTGTGTTTGTATGTGAATCAGAATTGAGAGCCGTGGCAGAGGAGAAGATTTTAAGAACTCTTTAGAAGACTGGAAATATAATGTACATATAGTATGGCAGGGGTGTCCAATCCTGTTCCCAATACCCCGACAATAAAAAAAAGTAAATACGAGAGAATGTTCAGGAACTCATGTTCCCCGAAATTTTAAAGATGCAAAGTGTAAGTTAAATTAATTAGATATTACATTTAATTTGGTAGGAAATTGTAAAGCGTTGCACATTTTATTGGTGCAGAGATAAGTACATGTATTTTGTAAAATGTTTGCAACCAGGGCTTAAAAATGGGAGAATCAATTGGTTCACTCCAAGCAGAATGTTTCTGTTGATGCGTTCCTTCTGTAACATTACCATTCCGAAAATGGTTTAATTTGAACAAATACCAGTTATTTATTTTGCCTATACTTTAGATATAATCTAATAGAAGGGCTTGAATAGAACTTTATACTAAGAACTTGTGACTAAACCTCATGAGGACCAGCAGTCCTCAAACTGCACAAAACCTCCTACAGTAGCTCCACCCGCCTCAATCGTGAATTAAGTGCTGCACACATTTTGGAGATGGTCTCTGCTTCTTTGCAGTGCAAGGGTAACTAAAGAACTGGTTCTTTGAATAAGTGCTGCATTTTATTTACCCAAAAAACACAATGTTTGTAAAGGCTTATGTTTGTGTTGTAGAGTGACTGATATTTGCTGTTTAGTCAATACGTCCTGTGTATTCCTTCATATTTAAAATTCTAAAAAATATATAGGTAACACTTTACTAAAGCCTTTATGTATAATGCATCATATAAGTATTTTTAATGCAGTAATTATGCCTTGAAATGCACTTCATAATGCATTATATGGTCTCATGAATAATTGTAGCCTCAGTTATAATGCATTATAATACTTATCTATTAATTGAACACACCTTTAGAAAGTATAATGCATTAAACAGACAATTTCTTAATTTGCTAATTTTATAATGCATTTTAACATTGGTTACAATTACGTATGAAAATATATAATGCTTTATAATGTACATTATGAATACCTGTATAGTGCATTATGCATAAGGGGTTTAAGTAAAGCATTACCAAAATATTAAATATTTTCTTCATATTTTGATCATTTAATTGAACTCTTAGGGTCATTAAAAACAAATATCCAGTCCGGACATCACTTTTGGCCACTATTGCAGTTGCAACGTTACTTATAGATATAGTAGAACATCTAAAGTGAACTATCGAAATATATTCAACCAAAAAGTGTGAATAAAGTTGTGTAAAAACTTTACTTATATATTTAAAACTACTTGTATTCTTTACAGCTACTTGAGCACTTTGTCAAAAAAAAAACAGAAATACGTCATGCAAGTAGACAAGTGATCAATTGTATAGGGATAGGCCCACTATCCTCCAATCCTAATTAAACATACATTAGCCAGATAATCAATGTCTACAGAAGGGTTTATCTACAGTATATGGGTGTATTTTGCAATAATAATCAGCTGGATATAGATTATCCCGCCATTATATGACTACTTGCCACATAAGTGAATAATAATCAGACATTGATTTGAGTTTTAATGTTTTATTAGCTCATTAAACCCAATGCTTCTGTGAAGAAAAACAATTCTTGGTTCAAGTTCAAACAAGATTTAAGGGATCATGTACAGTCATATCACTTATTACACAGCGTTTTACAACACAAATAATGACAAGGGAATTAACTATTGATTTGAGAATATTGATTTTAAAATCTTACCTCCTCATTATATTATAATCCATTACAGTGTACTAAACAATCGTTCTCGCAACAAGATGAACTCTTCAACAATATTACTGTATATAGGCCTACTATTAATACTGAGGTCCTCTGGTTTCATTTTATAGTAAATACAGCCGATAACTGAGGCGCAAGATGGCATCAGGTGCGTTTGATGAGAGAGAGAGCAAGACAGAAAGAGAGAGAGAGTGTTAGCGGTGAGATAGGAGAAACATGAAAGCAGGACCAGCCTCAAATACCCGGATGAGCGGTCATTATACACCATTGACGACAATCATTACCAGGGAAAAACCGACCCCAGAATGTCACAACTGACCAATCAGTATCAAGCATTTCAGCTGTGTACAGCTGTGTAATAATTAATAATACTTTCACGATGCTTTTCCACATTTGTTCTACAACTAGAAAATAGCAATATGAGCATATTTCAAGACTTCCAAAACCATGGAAAGATGCCATCCAAATATTCTGAGTGTACACATATCTCAATTACAAGTCACGCAATACCATTGGTATCATTAATGTAATAAAATAACGTTTGAATATATGCAAACACAAATAAAATTTGAAAGGTAGGCCTACAACAAGAAGATTGTCAGTAAATAATTACTAATAATGAAAATATGGTATGTTCTGCATACAAAGCTATTGTATGATTATGCCACTGTATGTTTAGCATGATGAGTACTGTTGGGAATCACACAACGGAGAGTAACTAAATGTTTTTGTGCCTCCGTTGACATATTTTGCGACAGTTATTCTGACATATGATGACAAAAGAACTTTGTTCTTAACAAAGCTGTTCCCACATTGTCAAAGGCACATGTTCAGTGTATAGAAGTTATTATCAGCTTGGATATGTGGGAGGAAAGCTTATATGCTCATGTGGTTTCACAACCGCAAAGGAGAGGTGACAATTGTATGTAATGCCTATGTGTGTAAAGACCTGCAAAGTTTCACAGTTGCGAACTTTGTGCCTCTTCTGCAGTTAATTTAAAGTATGAGCAACTCTACAAAGCAAGTACCATTTGTTTACTTCAATATATGCTTCCATATGTGACTTGACTTCTACTATGTTGGCATTTATATGTACATTTTTCAAAAAAAATTAACAAAAAATATTTAAAAAAAATAAGCATGATCAAAACAAATTGAAGTAAAAATACTGAATAAAATAATGAACTGTTGCATAAATGAAAGAAAGAAAAAAATCCCTTAATGACAATCTTTCTTTGATTAAGTAAGCTCTTAAAGGGGTCATGAACTGAGAAATCACATTTTACTTGAGCTTTTGACATATAAGAGGTCATCATACATCATACAAGAATAAGAATATATACATTTTAGAACTAAAAACTTCCTTGTTAGTATAAAAAAAAAAGCTTTTATTGTAACCAAGCCCAGAAAACGACTCATTGTGGAATGTGCCTATCTATGTACAACCCCAAATCAGAAAAAGTTGGGACAGTATGGAAAACGCCAAAAAAAAAAAAAGAAGTGATTTCTAAATTTACTTTGACTTGTATTTCATTGCAGACAATATGAACACAAAATATTTCATGTTTTGTCTGGTCAACTTCATGTCATTTGTAAATATGCATCCTTTCCTGTCATTCAGACCTGCAACACATTTCAAAAAAAGTTGGGACAATGTTGCCATTCCTTTTCACAACACTTAAAAGACGTTTAGGGACTGAAGACACCAAGTGATGAAGTGTTTCAGGTTTAATTTTGTCCCATTCTTCCTGCAAACAAGTCTTAAGGTGGGCAACAGTACAGGGTCTTCGTTGTCGCATTTTGCGCTTCAAAATGTGCCACACATTCTCTATTGGAGACAGGTCGGGACTGCAGGCAGGCCAGTACCCGTACCTCTTCCTCCGCAGCCAGGACTTTGTAATGTGTGCAGAATGTGGTTTTGCATTGTCTTGTTGAAATATGCATGGACGTCCCTGGAAAAGATGTCTTCTTGAAGGCAGCATATTATGTTACCTTAGTTACCTTTGCCAAGGGCACTGACACAACCCCATACCGTGACAGACCCTGGCTTTTGGACTTGTTGCTGGTAACAGTCTGGATGATCCTTTTCTTCTTTGGTCCGGAGCACACGGCGTCCATTCCTCCCAAAAAATACCTGAAATACTGATTCATCTGACCACAGTACACGTTTCCACTGTGTGATGGTCCATCCCAGATGCCTCCGAGCCCAGAGAAGTCGACGGCGCTTCTGGACACTGTTAACATAGGGCTTCCTTTTGGCACAGTACAGTTTTAACTGGCATTTGTGGATGTAACTACGTATTGTGGTACTTGACAAAGGTTTGCCAAAGTAGTCCTGAGCCCATGTGGTGATATCGCTTATAGATGAATGACGATTCTTGATGCAGTGCCGCCTGAGGGATCGGAGATCACGGTTGTTCAGCTTAGGCTTGCGCCCTTGTCCTGTACGCACTGAAATTCCTCCAGATTCCTTGAATCTTTTAATTATGTTATGCACTGTTGAATGTGAAATATCCAAATCTCTTCCTATCTTTCTTTGAGGAACATTGTTTTCAAACATTTCAATAATTATCTCACGTATTTGTTGGCAAACTGGCGATCCTCGGCCCATCTTTGCTCCTAAAGGATTAGACCTTTCTTGGATGCTGCTTTTGTACCAAATCATAATTACAATCACCTGTTGACATCACCTGTTTCAAATCACATCATTATTTAACCATTTTACCTCATTACTAGCCCTAAATTGCTCCTGTCCCAACTTTTTTTGAAATGTGTTGCAGGTCTGAATGACAGGAAAGGATGCATATTTACATGAAGTTGACCAGACAAAACATGAAATATTTTGTGTTCATATTGTCTGCAATGAAATACAAGTCAAAGTAAATTTAGAAATCACTTCTTTTTTTTGCGTTTTCCATACTGTCCCATCTTTTTCTGATTTGGGGTTGTAATATGTAATCTATGCAGATGAAAGACTGCATCTACTTCATCAACACCTACTTCATCATTGCAACTTTGGCCCCGCCCATTGGCGTGTTAGTGAGATGACGAGGAGAGAAGAGCAATACAGGATGGACTACATTACCTTCCAAAGGACCCTGATGCTAGAATATGATCATTTTATTTATTTTCAACAATGTGAATGTCTCAGTTTAGCATGATCTATTTGTATTCGGTACATTTCACTGTGGATTCTTTGGTAAATCAGTCGCAATTTTGGCTCTGGCTTTGCAAACAGACTTTTATGATATGGACTCGACAGTAAGATGATATATAAGTAACCGTGTTAATTCTAATGCCTGATCTGTGACCAGTGATTTCTGATATGTAATGATTCATGTACAGTCAGATGTTCTTTGTCTATGTGTCAGTAATCCAACCAGTTACTAAACGGTCAACTTCACATTGTTTCTGAAAATATTTCAGTTATTTAAACAGCGATTAAATTATATATAGCGATCAAAGAGCACTCCCTTTGCAATCGCTGGAGCTGTCAATCAAACAGCACGAGTTTATCAGTGACTGATTTCTGAACTTGTGCTAAAACTTCCGTAATAAATCAACAGATCTCTTATTTCCATTGTGTTTGCATTGTTAGTTATGGTGAAAGAATTCAGTTAGTGTGCAGAAATCGAGTTGCAATGACGAGATCACTGCATTCATGCGCTCAACATGTCTGTGATCGCCTACAATGATCATCACTGCAACCTTTCATGCCATGATCTATATATAATGATATATATCTAAATATAATGCTATAATCAACACTTTTCACTATTAGTTAACCTTGTGAGCTGGAAAAGTACAAATGTGCCAAAAAGTTTTCGAGAGAGCTAAACATAATCCTTAGCTATTTCATATGAAAAAGTTGTTAGCCAATCACAGCAGTGGGCGTTTACACTGAAGTCTCACAACAGACACGCCCCTTCAAACACAGCATTCAAATCAGAGGTCTACAATCAGGGGAGAAAAATACCTTTTATTTTTTAATTATAAAAACCATACTAACATTATAAGTGCACCACAGGAAACATTGTAAAACAATGCAGTTCATGACTCCTTTAAAACACAAGGTAAAAATAATTGCATCCCTTCGATCACTTTTCTTTAAATTAGTTTTCATTCTGGGAAATGTGCACAGAATGTGCCTGACACCAATTTTTCAGGTAAACAACTGAGAACTAATGGGGATGTTTGTAGAATTATCAGCTTCAAATGATCTGATAAGCACCTTTCTTTGCAATATTTGCAGTAAGCCATGATTCATTTATTTTAGCAAGACAAAGTGTCCAATAATGTGAATAGTATGTGTTGTCATGTGATTTCACGCTGCTCCCATGTAAAACCTATATGAATGGAGTGTACATAATTTTAAGCATTATTCACAAGTACATTCTAACTTTTTAATGAGGGAAAATCCACTAAGAGCACCTTTAAAAAAAACCTTTTCATAAAATGACACGTCTGCGCTGAGGGCACTTCTAGGGATGTCATGTTGAAACACTTTTCTACAGAAATGAACTTTCATTAAATACATTGCTATTCTTTTCTAATTAAGAAATGTTTTATACCACGTCTAGAAGTGGGTAAGTTCATGTTGAGCAGTATTTTGTTGTGTCTGACACTGCTCTCTGGGAACAATTAGTGGATTTCTGAAAGCCCAGTTAATTAAGTCTGTTAGTTGGCAGAATGTTGTAGAACTGTGTGTGTTTTCAGGTTCAATGAGGACTCAGAGCTTCATCAGGCACACAACCTTTGACCTCCTGCAGTCAAGTGCACTTGTTTGTTCCAGAGTTTGACTCCGACTGTAGTTTGGCTTGCATCAGAAATTGAAATGAGGCTTTAAACCATATCCAGACAGACCCTGTTCTTAAAATAGCTTCCCTATCCCTCTCAATAAACCATGCCTCCCTCCTTTTCTCCCCCTCCCTCAATCTCACTGGATATTAATGCGTTTCAGGGACATGTCTGAACCAAAAAGAATTTCATCTCTTCTGTCTTTTAAGGTCTATTTGTCAGAAAATTGTGATCAACACATATGCAGGCCAGTAGACTTCACATTGAGAGTCAGCATCTGTTGCCATGGCGATTACATCACACAGATGTAATGCCCTGCATGAGTTATACAGAAAACACATCGCCACCCCCATGAGCATCTCTCCGTAATATATAATATTATGAACATCATGTGCACCATTGTACCTTTGAGGGAGAATCTTGTGAAACCTGTCAAAAAATATTATATTTCGACTCAATATCAGAGAAATAAGAAACTATATTGTAATTGCTTACAGAAAAAAACTTTATTTTTAGAACTGTAGAATTTCCATTACTGACACAAACAACAACAACAACAATAATAATAATAATAATTTAACATTTCAATTGAAAAATATTCATACATTATGGTACTATTAGTTGTACTCACTATAGTAAAAACAGTAAATTATGCATAATTGCATGCAACTAACCTTAAAGCAAACCCTAATCCTAACCCCAACTCTATAGTAAATATATGCTGTTAATTAATATCACTCAGTACTTAAATGTGTAATTACTGTGCAATTACCCTTACAATAAAACATACCTATAATTATTTATGTACTAAAAATACATTGTATAAATGCACCTAATATAAAGCTAATTACTCTCATTACTCTTTATACACTCTATATACATTTTTTAGAGTGTTATAATTAGAATCAGAGCAGATTTATATAAGGTGCATTATACAATGTATTTACAGTACATAAATAAATATAGGTTATAGGTTACTATTCAGTAATAGTAATACGTACATAATGATTTGTTTACAACTGAAATGAATCAATCAAAAACTTAATTTAGCTGGACAATAACTTTTTTTTTTTTTTAGAGCTGATGTACAGCCAAAACAATCTCTCTTCCATTAATTTCCTATTATCACTGTAAAGCTGTTTTGAAACAATCTATAGTGTAAAAAGCGCTATATAAATGAAGGTGACTTGACTTGACATGTAACGGTGTAACAAGGACCCTGTAAAATAAAGTTTTACTCAATTGTATAATACTTTTGTATCCTTATATAATCGTACTTAAAAATATGTGTGTGCAATTACACTGTTTTCTGTACCTCAACCCTGAATCTACCCCTTAAACTGTAATTTAATTTCAACTTGATTTTAAACAAAAACCTTAAAATTATACAAGTGCATAGTAGCTAAATACCTAATATAAGTGACCTGTGACTCTAATAAAAATATCCACTGGGAATAAAGAGAATTACAGAATAAAAAGCAAATCTGGAAGCATAATGGCAATGATAACTTGATGGGAGAATGTACTTAGTGTTAATGGAAATAATGCAATGCAATGTTACATAATAATAAAACTGTCTGAAGAATAAAAACACTTTTCTGACTATTTCTTATTTCTTTCTTTTGATTATGGGTGAAATGAGACCCGGACATGTTTTTGTGAAATTCATCCCTCAGAATAGCAGAAATTAAGAATTCGGTTCATTCACAACTGCTTAGTTATGTATCTGGAGCAGAGACGGTTTGCTATAGGGGCTTGTAATCGCGTCAGCACACAAAAGCAAACAATTCGTCTCTCATCTCTAATGACAGAGCTCTCTCAGAAACCGTCAGCCGTGTCTAGGAAGTCTCTGGATAGTAATGCATCCTCTTGGATTAGAACGCTGACGGATTTTAGCCCTGAGCATCATACAGGCAGAAGGACAAGATCGTGCTGTAGTGCATGTCACCCAGAGGTGCTTGGAGCGCCTGATATGTCTCTAATGATGCTGTCAGACATTGCATGGGCTGCACTTGTTATGTCACATATTAAACCCTAGCGTGAGACCTACAACTCAAGACTTGGCTGTTCCATTTTAAGCCCAAGTGACCCAAAAGCAACATTGACTCATTTCAATGATTTTATAGGTCACGTATATGGTCGATGTTTGCTGTCGTCTTGCAACAGATCAAGATTTCCGTGTACTTCCGCCCACTTTGACATTTGAGGAGATGGTTCGTAAATAACATGCGGGGAAAGAAGCACAGTGGCTGTTTGAGCGGCCACTGTCTCTCTGCATTCAGCAGATGGTTAGATCCACTTCTGTCGGATTTGGATGAGGGACCGCAAGGCTGGTGCTGCTCTGGGACTGATCCATGAATACGAGCGTTTGGCTCTGTTGGCTGGGACATCTATAGCTGTCATCACGCATAGACACACGGTCGACACATGTTGCCAACCGTCTGCTTACAGTAGCAATGAGCGAGTGCCACCTATAGAAATGCTCATTAAGCCAATTGTTTGGTTTTTTTTGTGTGAATCTATTTTCATGATAATTAAGCAAATTTACCGGTAAAATTCTATACTTTATACAATTTATTACACAGACAGATAGTTCCTGTCCCCACATCTGATTGGTCAATACAATGTTCCAAACGTGCTAAAATTCATGTATGGTTATGTTACTGCACAGCTTCCACAGTAGATTGACGTTTTTGTTTCATATCAAAATTCTGTAATGACTAACTTCTAGTGGTGTGAAATTTGACCTGTTTTTGTGAGATTCACTCATTTCAATTTGAAGATATTAAAGCTAATAAAATCCTGCAATGCTACACCGGTTAAAATAAAAGAGCATAACATATCAAATTACTTATGAAATAGCATGAAAATGTATGCTATTAAAAGGATGATTCACCTAAAAAATAAAGATTATGTCATCATTTACTCACCCTTAAGTTGTTCAAAACCTGTATGACACAAAAGAAGATATTTTAAAGAATGTCGGTAACCAAACAGTTGATGGACCGCTTTGACTTCCATGGTATTCTTTTTGGAAGTCAACGGGGTCCATCAACTGTTTGGATACCCATATTCTTCAAAATATCATCTTTTGTGTTCAGCAGACGAAAGAAACTCGTACAGGTTTGGAACAACTTGAGGGTGAGTAAATGATGACAGAATTTTCATTTTTGGGTGAACTATCTCTTTAATATTCCTAACATATATAGTAACTGTTTTGTACAAGCAATAAAATAAAAAGGCCATACATTGTGTATCGTCCACTGCACTGAGCCTAACAGCATCCTTTCCCTGTGACTATATTCAATATAAAATATAGCATACATGACCTCTTGTATCTTTTTGATGAAATATTAAATAGCCTAATATTGTCATAGTGAACATGTTACTATTAATAATATGCCCGTAAGTAATTAGTTCCTGTAATCTGTGTGGATGACACTCATTCCTCTTTACTCGTTTAGGATTAGGGTTAGGTTTACAGTTAGTTGCGAGAAATTATGCAGAATTAACTGTTATTACTAAAGTAACTACATGTAGCAAGGACACTGTAAAACCCCCCAAATCTTCAATAACAACAGGCAAGAACAGCTCTACTCAGAAACCTTTTGCATTAACATATTTATGAATAATATGACACACATACAGGCCTAAATGTGTATGTAAATGTACTGTAGCTTGAGCTGAATAAAGGCATCTGCTAACGGCATATGACAAGGCTCCAAAAAAGACAAAAAAATAAAACTATGATAAAATGTCATGAAATATATATGTGCACTATATTTAAGTTGTATTACCTTTGACCGCGGCACCCAAAACTAATTTATTAACTTATATTTGTGACCTCAGGTTTTGACAACATCGTCTCATAACCAATTTTGAAAGAGTTTGAACATAAGGAAGCATTCATAATGACTTTATTATAGGTTTGTTAATCATTGTACAGCTTCGGAGAACGTGGAATATAGCATATGAGTCATGCTTTTAGGCTCTTTTTTCTTTAAAGCCTCATTAACCGTTCACAGTTATTGTATGGAAAAGAATGACATGAGAAGACAGGGAATCTTTAGACATGTCTATTCTGACTGACATGCAGGCTAATAAGATTCTTTATTGCTCTAGATGAGTGTATAAGGCATGAATATGGCATACTTAATTCTGCAAAATTAGCATGAAATGTGCAAAACAATAAAGTTAAAAGAAATGACTCAAAGATCACAGCTAAATCTATGGTGTATAACAAGGTCCCATTAGTTCAGTTATGTCTTTTTTAGGCAGGTGGGGAGGGTTGAAAAGTAAAAAAAATATTTTAGCAAAATCAATTAAGTTAAACCCAGTTGTACAAATCAGAGATTTTGGAGACCCATACTTTACTAGATATAGATAGAATGAATAACTGTCTTCCATAAATATCACTAAAAGGGTCTTACATTATCTATAAGTACATTAACTCTGGCTCCATCCATTGCCCCATTAGAGCTGCTGTTTCATGCATCGTCATATCATGAAGTCAGCATATCACGCAGACCGCTGAGAAATGCAAATCTGAAATCTAACAAGCTCTATTAGTATTCGTGGCCTGTAGAGGTGCCTCAATCTAAAGCTCAAACATAAGGGATCATATTAAACAGATGAGATGTTTGAAATGAAACCATGTGAGATGATATTCACTTTCCCTTCATAATTGGCATTATTGAATCATAATGAACATCTTGTCGCATTGAAATGCAAATGTATAATGAGA
Source organism: Gobio gobio (assembly GCF_949357685.1). Classification (NCBI taxonomy): domain Eukaryota; kingdom Metazoa; phylum Chordata; class Actinopteri; order Cypriniformes; family Gobionidae; genus Gobio; species Gobio gobio. The sequence continues at coordinate 28,069,344 of NC_137101.1, read as the reverse complement.
TTTAAACCGAAACGAAGAAAAACGTTGCATTTATTCAGACCTTCGCGACAACAAATGAACATGTCTGTTCGGCACAGGACAAAGTAAGGGCAAAAGTAACTCTATAGGCTTGACACACGTCCCGTTTTAAGTGGCGTCTCAGAGGGGCATTCATTACCCAGAAAATCTGTCCCAGCTGCTTAACTACTGCTGGCTATTTGTGCTATAACAATTTTCTGCCGTTTCCTGTAAAGGTCACAAACAACATCTGCCATGAAAACAACGTCCGTCTAGACTGAAATGCCACCGGAGACTTAGCAAAGAAATAAATCGCTGTGATTAACTCTGGATGAGTTTAAAAGAGTGCTTGGTGAATAAAGTCAACATAATCTTCAGCTTTGAAGTAAAAAATGTGTAACATTATGGGAGAGCAGAGTAAGTGTAAATGGGTAAGCTGTGTCACCTCTCACGTCCTAATTTTGCAGAGTTAGACACGTTCCTGGGTCAACATATTTTGTTTATCATGGAACAACATTCCTGTCTGTACCAACCATATCCTTACCCCTAAACATAACCTATAAGAGAACTAATAAGTTATCCCTAAAATGATAGGTGGATAACACTGAAGTAGAGGCACCTAAGCCTAAACTTGACATAAACTGTAAACTTGTCCCTCAAATCTGATTGGTTGATTGGATTGTTGTGGAATAATATTAATGACCATGCACTTCCTATAGGGTTAATATTTGCTTTATGGTTAGTGTACATGTAACTATGTCACCTAAGAATGATAAAAGTGTCACCACATTTATTAATCTAAGCTAATGTAATCTCAACATTCACTAATAACTGTGAACTAACATGAATATTTTTAATAACCAATATTAGCAAAGGTTCTTAAATGTTGTAAAACTGTACTGGTCATTGTTAGTTAATCCATTGAAGGTTAACACCATTTTGTGTTTAAAGTTCTCTTTAGTGAGAACAGAAGGACCTTTTCTGCACAGGGTGTCTGGGTCACACATCATCACACGTCAGCGTCTGCTCAGTGTCCATTAATCACTGCAGTTTGACTTGTGTGAGCACTGTTAGCTTAGCCACATTAAACACAGATTTTTAAAAAAAATTCCCTTGGGACAACTTAAATAAAAACCTGCTGACAAAAGGACATTTTTACAAGGTAACTAAATTATTCTAAAAATCCATACTTCATGACCCCTGAGCTTATCAATACTTTCTGACATTTATTGCAGGCGGGACCAAGTGGCGCTCTTTTAAATGAGAACATCCATATTCATTTTCAATTATATATCGACAGCCAGCAATGACGACATGCTTTAACATAAGAGATCTGCTTCTTTCAAATGCACATAAAGTTACAGGCGATAGAGTTACCTTTCCACTTGTTGAATTACACTGTAAAAGTCCTCTTACTAACAGTGTGTCAGGAAATACTTGGTATGACGACATCAATATGGTGAGAGTAGCAGGTTTATTTTGCAGTGTAGCAGAAACGGGACAGGCAGGAAAGCAAACTTGATAGACCAGATGAAAATGAGAACCGAATGCATCTTTCTGGCAGAGAAGAGGATTGTTGGGGAATCAGATACTAGGAACTCATTGGAGAATAGCATTCAGGTTTGTAGTCCTTGTCATAGACCAGACGATGATGGAGTGAGAAGTGTGTGGTATTAAAGTGTTCTTGATGGCTGGTGATTGGTGTAAGGTGCAGGTGATGCTGGGAAATGTAGTCTTAGGTGTGAGGGAGTGCAGTAGTGAGGGAGGACCGATGTACTTGTGACACAGGGCCCTATTTTAACGAGCGCATGGTGTGAAGCACATGGGGCAGGTGCACTTAGGGCATGTCCGAATCCAGTTTTGCTAGTTTAACGATGGAAAAAACGGTCTGCACACCAGGCGCATGGTCCAAAAGGGTGTGTTTTGGGCGTAACGAGCAATAAACCAATCAGAATCTCATCTCCCATTCCCTTTAAAAGCCAGTTGTGCTTGCACCATGGCAGATTCGCTATTTATAAAGCGGAATAGAGACACCCTCAACCTGACGAGTCAGTTTAAATACATGTTTGTTTTGACACGATTGGTTAAAAAAGTAGCCAATTTTCATTTTACATGGCGGAATTTGCGAGTGGAAAGACTGAATGCTTCTCCAGAGAGGAATCCTTTTATTTTTAATATTTAAAAATGTTTGTGTGCTGCTGCTTGTGTGCCCTGTGTGTGTAATAAGCAGAGTGCACCCGCCTATAGACGCATATTACTAACACTAATTCTTCTCTAATTTACAACTTAGATTTGAAGATTCCTTTGTTCTGGTCTGGGTATTTATGGGAAAGTGGCAGAACAGTAATTGGGATTCTGTAACCAGTGTGCACAGTGCTGTGTCAGTGTCCTGCACCCAGAACACTCACACAACTGCTGTGTGTCTCTCTGCTGTCAGGTATGCATCTCTCACTCTTTGAGCAATTTATGTTATGTACACTGTAAAAAATTGCCAGGAATTTACAGTATTAAAGAGTATTATTTACCAATAAATTACTGTAGTCAGAAATGTACATTGAAATGAATGCATGCTGGGTCATTTTCTCACTACTTACTGTTAATTAACAGCAAAATGATACTGACATCACAGTAATTTACTGCTCTTGTTTTACTGTGAATTCACATTATATAGTTGTCTTTAACCATGCCACTGTAAGAAATGATATTTTATTGTACTGTAATTGTTTTGAAGTCATGGTAATGGTGATTAGTGTTCCATTTGCATGGGATCTTGGACCTTTGACTTGTTTAATTATGTAATTAGCATGATACAGTTTTACTTGACAAATAAAATGTTATATTTGCGTTTCCAATAATATTGTGTCCAGGAAATTATAGGAATTCATGAAAACGGTGACGTCATGTGTGTGCGTATTACACGTTCAGTCTATAGAAGCGTAGTGTTTCTTTACAAAATGACATTGCCAACTGGCCTGACATGAATAATACAGCGTTTTTTGTCATTTTCGCGGATCCATGTTTTTAGTACATCGTTGTCGTGTAAACATACCCTTAGTCTCTTTTTGAGTCATTTGAATTTGGAGTCAGATGAAATACAGAGCTAGAGTCGAATTGAAACAAAATCATTACAAAATAAGCGAACAAATAGAAGATCTACATGCATTATACCTTCACCCACACCATTGGATTCAGTCATTGGGCCAATGTGTGGTCCTCATATATATTTGATACTGAAGGATTTTATGACACCGATTGACACAATTAGATTTGCACAATAAAGAAAACTTTTATGGGGATAGATGACAAACTTTTATGTTTTGCGATATTGACCTATGGCAACTAAATCATCATCTTGTACATGCTAAACTCTTCTCTGAAAGAGCTAACATGATTAATATGATTTTTACGACTCCATTTGTTCAATATTATCAAATATTTTGTGCATATCATCTATGTGTGAATATCACATGCTAAGAGGACTCAATTTGGTTAATCAAACTGAAAAATATCCATACTAAGCACTTGATTCAGGTCACCGGTTAACAAGCTTCTATTTTAGAGACATTTCTAGAATAGATGTTAAACTGTGTACTTGAAAGGTGTATTAACCTCAGGACATTAACCTTCTGAACTGTTGACCTTTTACTGGAATACCTGCCAATTTATGCGGTTCTACCAGATCTACATCATTGAGTGCAACTCTGTTAACGATGCAGTTCATAATCCAAAGCATAATCCCTCAGGTGACCATCATGGAAAATGCATAGATCCATCACAGGCAGGCATAGAACCAGCTGCACATCTTGACGTGTGGGCGATGGATTATTTGTGCGTTATATCTTTAGGTTCTCCCTAGACGCTATCCTCAACCCACATGCTTTCTGCTTAAAATGCAGCAATGCTCCTCACTAAAACAGGATTAATATTAATCATTTCTGCTAACGAGGCAGGGCGAATAATGAAGGCCAAAAGGCGTTGTGATTCACCGCAAGGTTTTTGGCGAGCAGTACCCAGCTCAGCCTGATGTGGAAGGGGAAGCCACAGCAGTGTCACACAGATGTCATAGCGGGCGAAACAGGGCAATCTGATGAAACATGGAGGACACAGCCAGGCAGAGATAACAGACCTAACCAAATGTTTCAGGCGAACAACAAATAGCAGATGCAGGGAAGCTTTGATAGTTATTGCACCATGTCGCTTACTGTTTTTGGAAGCAGTAAGTGACATGGAATTCACTGCCAGAGCAAAAATAAAACAAACTTTTTACATTTTCTTTATATACCTATATACTTATACTTTATTTGTCCCTTTGAGAGAAAAGTGTTTTGGGAAATACAGGTAAGCTGCATAACAAGATACCCACACCAATACCTAATCAAACAGTTTGTGTCCTTTGAACTAGAATCCTATGAAAGAGAGATGGTGTTTCCCAGTATAATTTGCTACATGTGTGATATATTCTCCAGCACTGCTATCTGGTTGCTCAGGTTTTATTAATGGACAGGTTTTCTTTGGTTATAACTAAGGGCCGGATCACACAGAACACGTTTTTGCTGTTGAAAACACGAGATGCAGGTCAGTGTAACAAAAAAAAGGGCAAATTCTAGAGACTTTAACTTGAGCACCAAATTTTTAGAATGCCTTATCATGCACAATACGCTGCAAAAGACGTGAGACGTGAGCACGATCAAACACATCCATCTAGTGTGTTTACATTGAAGGACAACGGTAGCCTGACAAGCCAGACCCACATCAAGATGTTGGGTCTGGAAACTCATCATGGACAGGGCTCAATCCGAGGGGCGGGATAAACGGTTGTCTTTCAAATTCCCTCTGCACTCAGTTGGATAGCGCCATGAGATAAACTTTCGCCGTATCCGGTAGGCAAAACTTCGAACATCATCTTTTCTTAAGAATGACTTCAGTGCCGTTCTTTGTTCTTTTCTCAAAGAAATGCTTAACTCCAAGTCTTCCAGAGTCGCGGCCAAAGCTGATTCAAAAGACAGCTGTTCGTCAGCTTCTATGTTTTACGAGTAGCACACGGAACCTCCGCAACTCCATGACGTGCCGTCATTATGTTAATCCCGCTCACCGACAACCTGGAGCCTTATGGGTTAATTTTATGATGGCTGGATGTACTTTTTTGGGCTTCAAAATCAGGACGCCCATTCACTACCATTACAAATCTGGGAAAAGTGATGCTATTTTTTAATATATCTCCAATTGTATTTGTCTGAAAGATAGAATACACCTGGCTTGAGGGTGAGTAAATCAAGGGATCATTTTAATTTTAAGGTGAACTATCCATTTGGTTGATGTTCCTAACTTCTTGTGCATGTCAATGGTAACATTTTGGTAATTTCCATTAAAATATATTCATAAAATACCACTAATTGGAATTGTTAATATGCAAATAATATCCAAGAATGTGAATTAATAAGGGACATGTAACAACTCACTGTTACATTCGAAGTGAAAAGTCCAGTGAGTGGCGAAAAAAAAAGTATGTTGAGATTGATCTGAAACAGATGGCAACGTTTTATGGTTGTTGTACATATTGCGGCAGTTCAGAAATGAAATGTCTAGTGTGTGGCACTAAAAGGTTAATGCTCCAAAAGTAATTGTATCGATTTATTTTTGTCCATATGTGCATATGCATTCTTATGAAGAAGTCTTGCACTGTGTACATTTTAGCGGCATCTAGTGATGAGGTTGCAAATTGCAACCGCCCACTGCTCACCCCTCCCTTTCAAAGCACATAGAGAAGCTACGGTGGCTGGCACAGGGAAAAAAATCACTGTAAGGGGATCCGCGGTGTATGTAGACAAAAATGGCTCATTCTAAGATAATTAAAGCAACGGTTCACTATGTAAGGACTTTATACACCACTGAAAACATAGTTATGTATACTATATTGCATTTCTGTCAATAGATCCTCATAAATACCGCACACTGCACCTATAAGTAAAACATGAACTTATTGATGCTGTAAAAATTGTTATATGATCAAAGCCATGTCAAGTTATAATCCAAGTATGTAGTACTAGTGGTGCGGGACAAGTAATCCATCAAATTTAAATAGTGTTATGAGTTTGTACAACTCCCTAACCCTAACTGTGAGCAATAATAATAGTGATGCCATTAGTAGGACTGTACATTCTCTTCAGGCCGTAATGGTGCACATATACAAAAGGCAATTATGTTCTGACGTGACCTGCACTAATGTTCCTGTGTCTTAATCACAGAACACGTCAGCGCTCAGATGATTCTGCCGCAGTCTGCTGAGTAACAGATATATGACCAGCGCTGATAGAGGACATATAGTCCAAGGACAGATGAGTAGGGCCTTTTGAAATTGATTCAGAGCTGGAATGTCAGCATTTGTCTCTGTGAGTCTGTCCTGCTCAATCATTTCTGTGAAAACAACCTTCAGAGGCTATATATGTATTTGATCTCGCAGACTCAAGAGCAATGGCCATTAGAAACCGTAATCTGATGCTCTTGGTCTGGGCATGATGGAAGGTCAGAATCAGAAGATAAGTGAGTTTATGCTACTGAACTAATAAGGTCTTGCTCACATGCAGCTCATAATTCAGATGCATTCGTCAGATGCAGTCAAAGTCACATAGGCTTTAAAGCAATAACTCACTGAGAAAATGACAATTCTGTTATCTTGTACTCACCCTCATCTAATTCTAAACCAGTACTTCTGCTGAACTTGCAGAAGGTCGAAGCTACTTTTTTTCATACAATGAAAGTAAAAGGGGAAAGATCCTGACAAGCTTAAAAAAACGAGAAACAATTATTTTAAAAGTGTTATATTTCAACTTAAAATGGACCAAATTTTAAGTAATTATTTGCTTATAATCTTCCCATCTGTTAAAGCTTATTAAAAATAATGCATGTGGTAAAATAAATGCCATCTTTAGATGCTTTGCACCATTATTTATACCACATGTGTAACACTTTCTATAAAGCCTGTATTTATAATGCATCATAAGGGTTAGGGTGCATTATAATGCATGCATAATGCCTTATAAACAACCTTATACACAATACAACATTTAGAGCGTGCATGGAAGATGTACAATAAGGCATTATGCATGTATTATAATGCATTAAGAATTCCCTTATAATGCGTTAGGCTTCATAGAAAGTGGTACCATCTGTGTCTACACTGGATACGGCGTGGCATGTCACTAACAATAAACCAACTGTAAACTTAAGCCCCTTACTATTTCTGATAAACTACACCCGACAACAGGACAAATGGACACATCCGGTGTTGACACAGTGATAAGGTATTATCACATGAATGCATTTTCAGCAAATTTGCATGACCAATTATAACCTGTTGCAAAATCTGCATGGGGAAATCTGCACCATGATGCACAATTCCAGATGGATTCCTTCGGAAATGACTGGCCAAGAAAAAAATAAAAATAAATCGCTGACAAGAATGATCAGCAGGCTTTTTCAAAATGTAAATGTCAGTTTGTGATGCCATAATGGCTTTTGCATTCCTGAAGATTTTTCACCCCTTTTTTTCCCTTCCACTTTGACTTTACACCTTAATTTGTTTCACTGCAATTTAAATGTAATTTGGCCTTATTCACTGATGATTTATTTTCGTATTGATTTTTTTTACAGGTGTTTTTTTTTAAATTATGCATTGCATTGTGTTGTGTTCGGTTACAATACATTTACGTAAACCTAACAGATAATGTCGTGGCAGAAAATTAACAGTACCTTTTCCGTTTTTCTGCTGATTTGTTTTCTTACAGTGCAAGAATCCTTATGCCACCTTGTAAGACAAAATAATCAATGTAGTGCTACCTACAAAACTAAAAGTGTTATGCAAATTCATCAAAACTGAAAAATACCACGTGAATTAGATGTGAAATCACAGCATATGGGTAATTTGTTATCATCCTTTTCATTTCTAGAGCTGTAATGTGTGCAGTATTGTAGATGGCTTTTACATGGCTGTCACTGGGTGGTAAGAAATCATCAGTAATCACATTAGCTGGTGTATTTTGTGTTTTTCCCTGGGCATTCGAGCTCCATAGCTTTTAGAAACCAGCTAGAATGAGAAAAATGTTCAACACCAAAATGACCTTAACCAGTATATCAGTACTTGAAAGGGAACAGAAGCTACACAGTGTTGAAATCGTAGTAAGTACATTAATTATATCTCTGCACTTATTGAATAAGTAAAACCCTGAAACTGTAAAACCATTAGGCCTACTGAGTAAAATTGAATGTTTTAGCTATCTTTTAAGTTTCTCTCCAAAAAGTTTAATTTAATTGAAATTTCATGATGACATGACTACTTTTAATTTTACATTTTAAATGTACACCGCTGCTGTTTTTTTATTAATTTTTTTTTTAGGTCAGATTGAAATCAGAAATGCAAAAAAATAAATATATAAGTAAATGAAAGCGAAAAATATGGTGTATTAAAACATTGACAGCTGGAAACTCATCTCTTCCGTGAGCACAACCTCGTCTTAAAGAGCACCTATCATGGCATTTAAAATGTTCCAAATATTGTTTTAGAAGTCCCCAACAACAGTTTTGCATGCATGCAATGACAAAAAAGACTTTAGTTTTCTTATAATATGCATTTATTTTTACCTGTTTTGACAGCGATTCTCAAATGATTCCTTTAGTGATTCACTTTTCAAAACCCCGCCTTTACGTGACGCTAATCTGCGGTGATTGGTCCGATGACCCAGTCAGTTGTGATTGGTATAGTCTGTGCAGATATTCTCGGAAACGGAACGCCCATCAAAGTCTTATAATGACAGTAATTTGTTAATATGTGTCAGGAGTTATGAATATGAAAACCGCGTCGGTACTGTTTGATTGTAATATGAGCCTCAGCTGATCTCATTCATAAAAAAACTCCTCTATTCTCCTCACGAAGACTCGCGACAAATCAACATCCCTCAGGGCTTTTAGTTCAAAAGTGTGCAGATGAGGAGAAATATTGGTAGATTCTCAGATGTCTGTCAAATTTCTAAACAGAGGAGTATTTTTTATTCAATACTTCCTCAAAATGGGCAGAAATAGCCTAATCATGAGCGATTGAGTCTCTTATGTGTTGTTTTCAATTCATACTGGCAGCCGGAGGGCGCTCTGTGCACATGTAATCCATATATGGTACAGACAGACGAAGAAGATACCATGTGCCATAATAAAAGTCCATAATAAAAGCTTCCTGAGATCGCGAAACATACATTTGACGACTAATAATAAACACTCAATCGCGACGATGTATGGTTTGTCTTCAAATGCTCATCCTTGGGCAGATGAAAAAAGTTTGCTTTTGAGTCTCACTTCAGAACACAGCGTCTCGTGGCCATGATGTTTTCTAGTTTTCACTGGTGTCTTGGAGCGCAATAAGTGGGCGTATCGTATTCAAATAACTTGACAAGTTGACGTCATCTAGTCAGAGAAAAAGCTTCGGTCTTCTAACGATTCTTAAAAATGACTCCGAGTCGACTCTTACTTTTGAAAGAAAATAACTATATATAAGGTGCACTGTCATATTTCAAGCTATCACAGGATGTTTTTGTTCACTTAGATCTATGTTACACACTACATGAAAGGTAAATTTCAAAATTCCATGATAGGTGCTCTTTAATAATAATTTTTTTTATTTTCTCAATTCTCTCCCTATTCTAGCTTAAGCCTATATAATATAACAAATAAAGATGTAATGCTTTAACATGCTCAAAAAACAGACAACCATATTGATACTGTTATTCATATAAATTATATTTAATGCCTTTAAATCTTTATTTATTATATTATATATTACTTTCATTATATCTGTTCCATGTTCCATAAGTGACTAAGTATTTGAAATAAAAAAAACAACAACAACTAATACACCATATTTATTTTTACATTTTTGTTTTACTTATAATAAGTTCTTATTAAATTCTTACTTGAAAGAACTACACCAATTAGGCATAACATGACCACTGACCGGTGAAGTGAAAAACACTGATTATCTCTTCATCACAGCACCTGTTAGTGGGTCGGATATATTAGGCATCAAGTGAACATTTTGTCCTTAAAGATAATGTGTTAGAAGCAGGAAAAATGGACAAGCATAGGGATTTGAGCGAGTTTGACAAGAGCCAAAATGTCTAGACGACTGGGTCAGAGCATCTCCAAAACTGCAGCTCTTGTGGAGTGTTCCTGGTCTGCAGTGGTCAGTATCTATCAAAAGTGATCAAAGGAAGGCACAGTGGTAAACCAGCTCATTGATGCACGTGGGGAGCGAAGGCTGGCCCGTGTGGTCCGATCAATCAGACGAGCTACTGTAGCTCAAATTGCTCAAGAAGTTAATGCTTGTTCTGATAGAAAGGTGTCAGAATACACAGTGCATCACAGTTTGTTGCGTATGGGGCTGCATAGCCGCAGACCAGTCACCCTCATGCTGACCCCTGTCCACCGCCGAAAGCACCAACAGTGGGCACGTGAGCATCAGAACTGGACCACAGTGCAATGGAAGAAGGTGGCCTGGTCTGATGAATCCCATTTTCTTTTACATCATGTGGATGACCGGGTGTGCATCGCTTACCTGGGGAACACACCAGGATGCACTATGGGAAGAAGGCAAGCCGGCGGAGGCAATGTTCTGCAGGGAAACCTTGGGTCCTGCCATCCATGTGGATGTTACTTTAACAAGTACCAACTACCTAACCATTGTTGCAGACCATGTACACCCTTTCATGGAAAATGTATTCCCTGATGGCTGTGGCCTCTTTCAGCAGGATAATGCGCCCTGCCACAAAGTAAAAATGGTTCAGGAATGGTTTGAGGAGCACGATTTTGAGGTGTTGACTTGTCCTCCAAATTCCCCAGATCTCAATCCAATCGAGCATCTGTGGGATGTGCTGAACAAACAAGTCTGATCCATGGAGACCCAACCTCGTAACGTACAGGACTTAAATGATCTGCTGCTAACATCTTGGTGCCAGATACCACAGCACACCTTCAGGTAGGGTGACCAAACATCCTGTTTTCCCAGGACATGTCCTGTTTTCAAGTCCTGTCCTGGCCCTAATATAACAATTGTCTATCCATACAGAGGGGGCATACTTTAAATGTATTGAAATTAATAAGGAACCGTTGAGTAAACTTTGAGTATCATTTGAGTATATCATTGCTGGGCCGAGTGTCCTGGTTTGCGGTAATCAAAATATGGTCACCCTACCTTCAGGGGTCTAGTGGAGTCCATGCCTCGATGGGTCCAGGCTGTTTTGGCAGCAAAAGGGAACCAACAAAATTCATAATGTTATGGTTTTACTTATTCCTCCTAAATTTGTGAGTGATTTTAGAGATTCCTGGTGATAATCCCCCCCAAAACTTACTAGAATCATCAGAAGCATTTTTGCATCTGGTGCACATTACTAGAGCCTGCTCACTGTGAAATCTCATTAGCGCAAAAATACACAAAAAAAAACCCCACAACCGCTCCATATAAATTTACATTTTAAAAAAATCAAGGCAACACTTTTAGTTTAGGGTCCTATTCTCACTATGAACTAGTGGCTTATTAGTCTGCATATTATTAGGATATTGACTGTTTATAAGTACTTATACTTAGTACTTTTTAGGCAGGATTAATGGATGTAGAATATGGTCATGCAGAATAAGGCATTAATAAGCAAATATTAATGCCTTATTCTGCATAGACATATTATACATCCATTAATCCTGCCCAATAAGTACTGTTAATGCAGAATAATGCATTAATATGTGCAACTAACTATATAAACTGTAATTAGGAGGTCATTGAGGCAAAAGTCATAGTTAATAGTTAGTTAATAGTGAGAATTGGACCCTAAACTAAAGTGTGATCAAAATCAAACATGTTCTGGTAAGCTATGATTCATTGTGTTACAGTAATGTTTTGTTCATTGTAGACATATTATTAGTTGCACACTTCCCTCAGGACACAGTGCCACTTAAAATATTATTTTGCTTGTTTTTGCAAAGGGAGCGACAAATGATGAACAACACGTCATAGGTGCTGTCCATTGAGCTTAACTTACTGGACCCGGAAAATTACTTTAATAACGATAACGTCATGCAAATTCGCAAATGCAAGTGGATTCAGCTCGGCATTCATTCTGTGATAAACTCCATATCCCATCACTCTTGCAGGTTCTCATTTTATGGCACATCTCAGATGCAGGCGCCATGGTGATTTGAATGTGTTTTTAATTCATGTGAATGGCCCGGCAGAGCTGCTGCGGGCCGTTAATTACCTGCCACTGTGAACATCAGTCAGTCTAATGAGAGGAACTCCCGCCCTGCATGCAGCACGCATATTAAGACTCTAATCAGCAAACCTGCAGCATGCGGCCACAGGGACCTGACTACTTCCTACCCCATATAAAAACAGTAAAAATTATGGTGATTTTGAAAACATGGGTTTGAAACCGCTTTAATGAGGGTACAGTATGGATATGAGATTTTTAAGGGTGATACAGGGTAATGCAAGTCCGATCGAACTGTCTGATTAAAGGTAATTTTGTGAAATCGGCTGTATCCCTCCATACTCTCTTCTCACATTAACAAACAAACAAAAAATCTATCAATAATGCATGTCTAAAACCAGGGTCCTGATCACCCCATATATATTGTGCTTACAAATAAAAGTAGCAAAAATGGCAACAAAGGCAAGTTTAAACACATTGATTTTAACCTCGAGAAATGTTATTGTACTTGTGGTGCATGATTCTGTTGCAATTGAAAAAACAAACCCATCATTATTCCTATAACAAACCAAATATTAAACAAATGATAATCATATATCTTTATATATATATAGCATTTATTTACACATTTTTCTATTTACATATCTTTGAAAAACATGATAATTCTGTACAAAGCTATTTAATTCAAGATCATTTCATTCACACCTCTTTTAAAATCCATTCTGACATATCTGTAGTTTAAAGAAACTAAGTCAAGAAGCTTGGTATCCAGAAAATCTCCCAGCACCCCACGTAGCTTGAACTCCATGTTGTCCAGGCACTGAATGTCAGTTACAGTAAACTCTTTCAATTCTATGGCCCATCAAACAGCCAAAGGATAAGAGCTGCTGAATTCACTGTTGATGCAGAAGTGAATGTTGTAAAGGCAAATGTTATGCTAAATGATCATGAATGTAAAATAAATATCTGTGATGTCGTCAATCTCTAGGGTTAGGCACAACTTAATGGGCTCATGTAAACAGTATATAAAAAAAGAAGAAATAATTAAAAAAAAGCTAATTTTCAGAATATATCTTGTACAAAAAGAATGGAAATAGATTTATCAAGTGCAGTTTCACTTCTATTTAGTTGTAAGAACTGGCACGCAAATTTAAAAGCCTGATGACATGATTGAAGCAGCGCACTGTTCAAATACTGACAAAATGTCAAAAGTCAGAAGCTGAGACCCCCAAACACATCCATTAATGACAGCATTGTACAGACAGTACAGATTATTATAGCTTTATCAAATTGGGACGTCAAAATGACAGTACCATGAGCAACAGAGAAAGCAGAAATTGGATCAATTCAGATTTTGTCTCCAGCCCCCCTTCTTGACTGTGTGCCTCGCAAATCTCAAGCAGCCAAAATAAGGCAAATTTTATTGACTCCGTTCCAATGCCTCAAGGGCACTGCTCTCATGATCACCAAAATGATCACCCTACAAATTCTGGCCACTTCCTGAGGTAGACCATGGTTAAAATAAGTGTTCGTAGGCGCTGTTTAAACCAAACGATCTTACTGCAAATGTTTATAAACCATGTTTTCTCAGTAATTATTGCCATGAATCAATTGGGTCAGTATCCATCCTACCGTTGCATTCTAGTATTGCCAAATCCTGTCGTTTAAATGAACTTTTCCACAGATTCAGGGAATAAAAAAAATCTTAGAAATGGATAAATTCAAGAAGAAAAAAAAAGAAAGAAAGATTAAATTAGTGTATTTCAAGAGCGCATGATTTTGACATCCAGGTGATTCATGGCATTCGGAGTGCTGATATTAGTAGAAATGTGGAAAACTTCCAGGAACAGTTCACTGTACACATTCCCACCCCCATAAAAATGTCACTGTTTCACTTCAGTATCATCACACAGACAGTGGCACCTCCGAGGTCAGTAGGGGTCGAGATATTCAGTGATTGTGCTGGGCAAAGCCTCATCTTTTGTAATGGTTAGGGGCATCAGCAAAGGCAAACTTCAGTCGGTAAGCTTCAGCTAGAAGAACGCTAACTTCCTCATTTCCCCAGTGCATTGTTGGTAGATTCTGGAGCAGAATCATTAGACCCTGTGGAGAAGAAAGAGATTTTGTTAAAATGATTGCATGCACATACACAGCAGCAAGATACATTTTTTAAATAAACTAGTGGGTAGTCTGAACCACTAAACAACTAATTGTCGAATTAGAAGCCCTTTATTAATACTAAGCTCAGTCAAAACCGAACTGAGCCAGTGTGTTTTGAGCCGGTGTCATATATGGACACTTTGGGATCATATAGACCAATCATACGCGTTTCTTGGTTATATTTGGACACATTAAAATCATGTACACCAATCAGACATGTTTCTTAGCAATTTATGGATGCTTTAGGGTCATCCACACGGACATGTTTCTTGGTATGCTTTATAACAGGTGTGGGACACACTAGCCCTCGAGGTCCACTGTCCAACAGAATTTAGCTCCAACCCTGATTAAATTCAGCACAATCAGCTAACCAAATTTTTGAGAACTTTGCTAGAAAATTACAGACAGGTGTGAATTATTGCGGCTGGAGCTAAATTCTATAGGACAGGGGACCTTCAGGGCCACCCCTACTTTAGAATCTTTTGTATCAGATGTATGACCGGTTTAAGGTCATGTAAACCAATTAGACACATTTCTTAATTAATTAGGTGCAATGTAGTTGCGTTAACAAAGTTGCTAAATATTTTACTATGCAAATTAGCAGTTATGTGATGTGGTGACAATGAACTAATACAACAACTTGCCAATGCCCAGTGATAAATTTGCTTACAACAAGGGGCTTAATCAGCTAGTTGGCTACCGGAAGACATTTGAGCATCTTAATATACATACGTCCCGGGAGGAAGTGTTGCATTGGCCAACCACAGCCTTAACTTTTGCTGGAAGGAGTTTTACTTGGCGTTTAGCAGACAAGGGAAGGCATCGCTGCACAGAGTTGTTTATTTATTTTTCTTCAGCGGGGTCAAGCCATGCTATCACAAAGCACCACCGTACTCCTCTAAATTATTATAACTTTCAATCACAGATTCTTCGGCTGCTCAATCTTAAGTGTAGGGTGAAGAGAGCGAGCTGCCAGTCAAGCTGTGTGTTTCTCTTCTCGCTCGGTGCGGTCAGGACCTCGCCGGTGGAAGCCCATTTCTCTTAGGTATAGAAGGCCAAGTCTAATTCACTCAAGGCAGCATCAGGCGGCTCCAGCAGGCCTCAGAGTCAATGACTGCATTAGAGCGGCTTAGAGCCTCAATCTCCCAGCCTAATTCACCTATCCTGCTGGCCCTGATGAAGGAGAATGAGAACGCTTAATACTCCATCACAGAGGTACAAGGGGGATGGATGGAGGTGAGAGAGGTAGAAGAGAAGGATACAGGTAAAAAAAGCGATAATGTATCTTGTAATAAAGAGAATGTCAAAGTGCCTTAGACATTTGCTAGTTAATAAGCCAAATCCTCATTTATTCATTCAAGAACTAATGGAGTATCTCAAATGAATGTACTTAAAGCCGCCATTCTCTCCAAGTTTGGGATGGGTGTAATGAAAACAAACAAGGATTAAATAACAATCAGACTCGTCTGACATGAAGTCTATACTACACATAAGAGCTGCAGCACCTCAGACTGTTCTGTTCATACACAACAGTTCAAAAAGTTCAAAGCGTGAAAAAGCTTGAGCATGAAGACGAATGCTTTTGGCTACACAAGCTTGATTTCCTACGCCCCTGCATACCGTAACATGACAGAAAGCAAGTTGTAAACCAGTGCAAATGAGCGTTGTATTCTCAGTGTTGTCGCATGGGGCATTAGGTGTAAGGTAAACTCTTATTTGGTTCTGTCTTGAGCACAGACAATTAGATTAAGATTAAAAAACAGTAAAAACAATATTGTTTGTATTACAAAAGTGTTCATTAGGCTTTTATTTACCACTCCCATGTATAATTCAAAGACTATGTAAGTAAAAATGAATGTGGAATTCCCTGTGCAATTCCACAGGCACAAAATAAAGGCATAAGGACCAAAGAGAAAATAATAATCTTTATGATGTATAAAGTAGATGCATGATGCTCTAATAAAGTAGATGCTCTGATGCTTGAATATTCATTATGATTATTAAAATGGACAGTTGTATGAGTACATACAATACATTCTTTTTAGAATTAGCTGATACCTGCATTTTTGGTAGACTAAGATGGTAGACTTGAGCACGGTGTCATATTCAATACTGATACTGATATCAGTAATTATAGGTGTCAACTATATTTCAAATGAAATCATCCATGTAATAGTCAAATCAAGTACTAATCAACACAGCCATCTAAGTCTAGTGTTTTTTCTCAACAAATAACTATATTAGGACACTAATTGCCTAGTAATGAGCCAAGTCACATAATTGGAAATAAATTAGTGATATAAAGGATCCACAAAGTCAACCAACATGATTGACTGGGCACTGTTAATTTTCATTGCATTTAGGGACTTCATCTCTGGAGTAAACAAATAGCATACTGTCAGAAGCATGGGATATTGTAAGTGCATTGCTAATCCTTTAAAATTGAATTGCTCCAAAGACAGGACAATTCCTAATTATAGAGTTAATGTACAGATCAGAAGGAATAACTGAATTCATTTTTAATCACATTATTTTTCATAATTAATTGTACATTAATTAACATTCTGAGGATTCTGTTATCTCAGAGTAAAAAGTCATGAAGATGATGTGCCAAAAATTTGATTCCAGAAGCAAAGCTACAGGTTGATAGCCAAGTAATGTAATTAACACCTATGAGTCTGAGCTGTTTTGGGGCCCTTTATAAGTTTTGACATGCTCTGACATTTTTTATATTTTTTTCAGTATAAATATATTAATGGCAAAAGTGTAATTACACTGTATTTTTGAGAGAAAAATATTTATGCATGGTTTTTTAAAAAAAATAAAAAAAAGTTTTAAAATTAAGGCCTCAAAACACACAATAGATATGTGTCAACAAGACTTTTGACTAATAGTACACCTATTAGTCAAAAGTCTTGTTGACACATATCTATTGTGTGTTTTGAGGCCTTAATTTTAAAACTTTTTTTTTATTTTTTTGCCTAGAGTTTTTGCTTCAAACTGATGTGAGAATCATTGAGCCAACACATTCACATAAAACAATACACTGATTTAAAATTTGTAAGACAGTTATTCTTCACAAAGCCCGTATGCAAGGAGGCGTGATAGCGAATGAATAATGCTGTATGATATCACCTGAGATGACAAAAGAACATAATGAGCTGCAGGTGTGCCGCAGGCTTTCAGGTGTGTGACTGAGAGCAACAGGACAAAGGACATTTGTACTTATCTAGTAAATGCATCTTGATTTAAGAATGTTTAAATATTTAGACTAGAAACAAGACAAAAATTACTAAGAAGCGCATTTTTTCTACATTTTTTGTACTATTTATGTTTTTGAAAGTAGTCTCATGCTAAAAAATGAAATAATAAATATTTAAAATTAAGATACAATTTATACAAAACAAAATTCACATTAAAGAAAGCAATTCACTTTCTACAAAACAAAACAATGTACTTTCTACAAAACAAAACTCGATATCGATAAAACAAACTTTGATATTAAATAAAAAAAAATAACATTAGGCTATAGCTGAAGTAACGTTAAAGCGCTTCACTAGATGTTTGTATGAGTTTTTACAGTCTATGGAGTTGATGTGTGGGCGTCGACTCTGGATCATCAGTATTTGAATCTGAAAGAGCGCGTGATCCGTGGGCGTGGTAGCATTACCGGATAATGAAGTGGCTCGCGGATGACTGACATCACTCTCTTTTCGAACAGATTACATGAACACAGAATATTTGTTTTCGATTTGGATTGCATTGTTTAAAACCTGACATTTCAACGTTTCTTTAGACATATGTCTCATGTTTGAGACAAGTATTCACTAAGCTAGAGTTCCTTTTCTGAAGACTATCTGAATGAACGTCTTTGACAGAGAGGCTGCAGATTGCGCATCATGTTTGTTTTCTTTATTTTACAAAAAGCAAAACATTATGTTTTTATTGTGACTGTACACAACTTTTTTTTTTTTTAAATTTAACAGATTGTAATGATGTATAACACTTGCCTGAATGATAAAAAACCCAGAATTATTTGAGTCTCTTTGGCACTGATAAGAAATAAAGCAAGCCAATCACGCCGGCGCGACGGCCGACTCGAGAGGGTTAAAGTAGCACACCCACACTCACAAATGTATTTTAAGAGTTTTGGAGCTGTCACAGTCTGAACATTTCCTTACACAACCTCCACAGTGCAGTATATATTGCACTCTAACAGGTAATGGGAAATTAAATATTTTGCTAAATGTCAACAGACCCTTCATAGGATAGGATTTGTCTCCAATCATTTTTGTGAAGTACCCATGTTCTCCTTGAATTCAAGTAGACTGTTTAATGAAGAAGAGTGAGAGTCTATAAAATTTTGATGGTGAATAATACCCCTGAAGATCATTATAAGATTGTGTAGGTGTTAGTCCAGAGTTTTTGTCTTTGAAGAGTAATCTACCTTTTCCATAACTGTGGAGTATCTGAACACTTACGCACATGTATTTTTGAGGAACAGACCTGTCTAAAGATGCCATGAAGATTGACAAATAAAAAAAATATATTGTTCATACCTTACTAAATCCTTGATGTGTATGCAAAGCAGTTGTCATCTATACTTAAAACAAAACCATGTGTGCAATAGCAAATCAAGACGGTCAGCAAAGCCTAGTTTTCTACAAATAACTAGATTAGGACACTAATCACTTGTAATGAGCCAAGCCAAATAATTGGATATAAATGAAGTATCTAATGATCTATACATCCAGCTAACATAATTGATGCAGGACTGTTAATTTTTGTTGCATTTAGGGACTTTCTCTCTGGAGCATGTCGACGGATGGCAAACTATTAGTTATGGGACACAACGTTGCCAATAGCCATTATTACAGTCAATATGAAATGACATTCACAGCAAATTTTTACCCCCATGGTGTGATACATTTATGAATGAAACATGGCATCCAAGTTAAAACACTAAACGTTGGGCTGCACAATATTCTCACGGTCCTACACAGATAAGGCATAACATTATGACAGGTGAAGTGAATAACTGATTATCTCTTCATCACGGCACCTTTTATTGGGTGGGATCAGAGCCGTTGAAAAACAGAGTTACGACACTCCCATAGACTTCCATAGGAACTGCGGAATGCGGATGTAAAGCGTCTCATGGAGCGACCAATAGTTCCAAACAACCAATAGTTCCAGCATTGAACCCCATTCATTTCAGTGTATCTCAAGTACACGTGCTGGCAAATTGATGAAATTACTGCATATTTTGAGATTTTATGGCATTAGTTGACCTCTCAGGAATATTAATAGAATTGGTGTTTTATGAAGCGCGCTATAGTTAATGTTTATTGTTATATAATAGATAGCTAGACTCTAACTGCAGTTAGATAACGTGAGCAGCACAGCTACTATATCCAGATGCTATCGGTCATATTTTAACAGTTTTTAGTCTCTCTGAGATCTTTCTGTCAAATGCGTTTCTATGAAGTCATCCCATTCAAGGAATAACGTATAACGCCTATGAATAATGAATATGAATAACGCCTGGATAAAAAGAGTTGAGTTAAATTGGTTGCCCTGTTTTTAAACACTATTTAAAACTTCTTTCTTGGGCTCAATTCTTTTCTATCATAAAATAACATTCGGACATTAACAACATTTAAATAAAAAAATAAATATATATATATATTTTTTTATAGATCATCAAATCACTATTATATATCCACATTATATCCATTATCTCCATATATACATCATTTACATTCAAATATCAATTTTTGTTACTTTATTTGTACTGAAGTGTTAAATATATAGGCTTATTGAAGGGAAAATAAAGTCTCATGAAAAACAAAAACTTCTGACTAAACTTCACAATAAATCTTTATTTAAATCGTCTCTGTGCTTTGTTTGTTATGATGAGAGGATTTGTAGATAATGGGAAGATTCGTGTAAAACGTAAACTTGCACTAAAATTCATTGAGCGTTTTGAGACTATTTAAAACTTGTTTTAATCAATATGGATTCTCATTATAGATATGGTCATTATTTTCAACAGAAATGCCTGTGATAGGCTAAAACACTCAACGCTGTAAAATCATGCACTTACATGACCCAAATAAAATAACCAGACCCCTCAAAAAAACATTAACTTTATCTCTTCTTTATCTCTCCACAGAATAAAATGCTACTGTAAAGCCTAGTCGAAGTCGATGCACATATTGAGTTAATATTTACCAGAAATTGCTGCAAATATAGTGAAACTGCTGTCTATCCTGCTTAATCCTATTCAAACAGATTGACAGCGCGGAGTTGTTTGGAACTATTGAGAGCTTCATGAACCACGTGACTACGTGGTGGCGAGATCAAAGCGTGTCGCAACTCTCTTTTTCTATGGCTCTGGGTGGGATATATTAGGCAGCAAGTGAACATTTTGTCCTCAAAATTGATGTGTTAGAAGCATGAATAATTGAGCGAAGGATGGCCTGTGTTGTCCAATCAAACAGACGAGCTACTGTAGCTCAAACTGCTCAAGAAGCTAATGCTGGTTCTGATTGAAAGGTGTCAGAATACACAATGCATCACAGTTTGTTGCGTATGGGGCTGCATAGCCATTGACCAATCAGGGGTCACCCTGTCCACCGCCGAAAGCGCCTGGGGAACACATGGCACCAGTATGCACTATGGGAAGAAGGCAAGCTGGCAGAGGCAGTGTGATGCATTGGGCAATTTTCTGCTGGGAAATCTTGGGTCCTGTCATCCATGTGGAAGTTACTTTGACACGTACCACCTACCTAAGCATTGTTGCAGACCATGGAAAGGGTATTCCCTGGTGGCTGTGGCCTTTTTCAGCAGGATAATGCGCCCTGCCACAAAGCAAAAATGGTTCAGGAATGGTTTGAGGAGCACAACAACGAGTTTGAGGTGTTGACTTGGCCTCCAAATCCGAGCATCTGTGGGATGTGCTAAACAAACAAGTCCGAATCATGGAGGCCCCACCTCGCAACTTACATAACTTAAAGGATTTGCTGCTAACATCTTGGTGTCAGATACCACAAAACACCTTCAGGGGTCTAGTGGAGTCCATGCCTCGACGGGTCAGGGCTGTTTTGGCAGAAAAAGTGGGACTAACACAATATTAGGAATGTGATCATAATGTTATGTCTGATCCGAAAGAAAGAAAGAAAGAAAGAAAGAAAGAAAGAAAGAAAGAAAGAAAGAAAGAAAGAAAGAAAGAAAGAAAGAAAGAAAGAAAGAAAGAAAGAAAGAAAGAAAGAAAGAAAGAAAGAAAGAAAGAAAGAAAGAAAGAAAGAAAGAAAGAAAGAAAGAAAGAAAGAAAGAAAGAAAGAAAGAAAGAAAGAAAGAAAGAAAGAAAGAAAGAAAGAAAGAAAGAAAGAAAGAAAGAAAGAAAGAAAGAAAGAAAGAAAGAAAGAAAGAAAGAAAGAAAGAAAGAAAGAAAGAAAGAAAGAAAGAAAGAAAGAAAGAAAGAAAGAAAGAAAGAAAGAAAGAAAGAAAGAAAGAAAATAGCACGTTTACTGAGAACCTGCACAAAAAAAGCTGATCAGGTAAGTTATCATTTCTATGGAATGATGAATAAAGCACATGAATCGTTTGACTTGAAGATAAGTTTTCCATGCAGATGTTTTTAGATGTATGAAGAGTGTTCATAAAATCTATACTGTCAATATGTTTGCCACATGCATTAAGAATCTGGCATGGTGCCGTTACATTGCAAAACTATCTGCATAGCATTTTGAGAATCACCCAAAATGGAACACACTATTTATTTTGAAATAAACTGACGGCTAGTTAGTTAGACATGCAGCAGATGCAGCCTCATCTAAAGTGACTTATATTGCATTTCCAACAGGAACAGTCCCTCTGGAGTACCCTGGGGTTAAGTGCATTGCTCAGGGGCTTAGTGATAATGGCAGATCCTAGTAACTCACGAATCGTCCCTTTCCATTACTAGCCAAGCTCTTCCATTGCAAAGCTAACATCAACACTGCCTATGACACCATTCCCAAGTTGTGTCATATGCATATATTACACTGCGGTTTGACAGCAATAAACTGGGACAGACTTTAATCAAGTCACGCTGTGCAACTGGACATCAATAATAAATACTGTAAAGCACCAAAAGCGACAAACGTATGGCGTATGCTCGTTTTATAGGTTGGCCTAATTATGCACAAAAACATGGCTAAAAGCCCAGTTAAATTGGCAAGGTGAATAAATGCAGAAAAGCAAACAAACGCAACCTAAGATAATAACTTTGACTTTTCTTCAAAAGAGACATTTATCTTGATGCTCTCCGAGGCATTTTGAGTGTTCTATTCTGTTGTGTCTTATCTTTGGTGGTGATTGAATTGTGTTTGCTAACTGACATTAAGTATCTCGTATGATTGAATTGTGTTTGCTAATTGACATTAAGTATCTCGTATGATTGTTCTTTAACCTAACAGCATTCAAGCCAAACAGATAATCATAGACAGAGCTGCAATTGTGTGCATTTTGATGCAGACATTTGGACAAACCAGTGCCATGACGACACCTCGCCGATGTCTGCTGTTGGCAAACAAATTTAGCATAGCAGAGACTGATTACTATATTCACAACGCTGGTGAAGGAATGTTTGCCACCAAGGATTATGTCGAACGGAGACTTTTAGCCCCTCATCTTCTCGCTGAGCCCTCCTGAATTTGTAAGAATCGATCTGGAGCTCAAGAACAGCGGCACAGTCACTCCATCAAACGGCAAAGTCGCAGCGCTGCAGATCCTGAGTGTTTGATCCCTGTGTTTTAAACACTCGTGAGACTAACCGGTAGAGAGGTGGTGATTGATTGTGAGGAACTTTATAAACAGCTTTGTTTATCAAGGCTTCTGCGAGATGGAGAAGCGATAGGTTGAGTCTCGGCATTTGGGTGCACGGGGAAGGAGCAGAGCTGTAATTACTTCCAGGATATTAAGCCCTCCATGCTTTTCCATGTCTCTTTTCGGATAAATTGTCCCTGCCTCTCGTTGAGCGAGCTTCCTGCGACAACAGTGACACTCTATCATTAAACTGTATTAAAGCACATTTACAGGCAGGAGGGTTGCTCTTGATTCGGGACCTGCACGTATGCGATTAATCATTACCGGCGGGTCTCCTCCAGAAGCTCTAGTGTGGACAAAATTACAAGTTATCTGATGAATGTGCTAGGTTTTCGATTAATCAGGAAGAGTTCATTTCACCTAATCCTTCAATGCAACCGTCCTAATAGAGTCAACACTATAACTCAGTAACAAGATGGCAAGGAAAATATCTGCACTACTATAAATCTCCCGAGATGTTTTTTCTTTAAAAAATGGATGCAAATTCACCTCTGACTAAGTGTAATCTTACACTCTACAACACAAAAAACTAATAATGAATTTGCTGAGGCCCCCAAGAGGGAACAAAATATGACATTGTCACTTCGAATTAATTTCAAGTCAAACCAGGCAAAATGAACAAAATTAAACTTTCGATCCGCAAACAATTAGATAGTGATTCGCACTCAATTACAGCTTGCTGTGAACTGTTTATATCCAATATGCATGTAAAATGGGAAGTTAATTGAAAAAGTGTTTGACATTTGCACTGCCGAGATAAAGCAGCAGACGGACTATGTGGAAAGTAGGATTTTTCTTGCTCTTTAAACTAACCTGCAAAACCCCACAACTGCCTACGATATGACCGCCCACATTTACATACAAGCACATATTTTGTGTTTAGAAACTGTCCCATTATCCAGAAAGAGATAATGAGGAGTTTGCCCATATTCAAAATTTGCGCATTAAGATGAGTTATGTCATGCATGAAGTCCCTAATAGCAAATAACATTGGTTCTTGTGTCTATTTCAAAATAATTTTCATGGGATTCAAAACTTGCCCAAAGCAAATTTGATCTTAAAGATTCTTTATTAAAATTATTTTTTTGTGATATACATGTAATGGGTAATACAATTATAATCTTAAACTTTTATTTTATACATATATACATTTTGAGACGAAATAGCCTACTGTTGCTATGGTTGCCTCGAATGTGTTTTCTGAAAATGCACGCTCTGCCTGATATATCATTGGTTTTGGTTACTGAAATTTTGTTCTCATGCTGGTGAATTTATATGTAAAATTATGCTTTATAAGTTTTTATTTGATATACAGAATATAATCAGTTTAGTCTATGCAACCACCCACACTCAATCAATTGTTTTGACGTCCATGCAATTTAATACCTGCTTGTAATATAACACCTCATTCTGCACACGCACAATTTGAGGTCAGTCAATCATACGAAGAAATGCATATATAGAAGTCTTATACAGTCTCACCAGGATTTCACAATGTTTTTTTAGACAATAGTACAAAGAAAATGCAGACATCTTGTTTATTTTGGTATCTTACCAAAAAAAAGGCTAGTCCAGTGGTGTGCTATCTGGCTTTAATGACATGATCTTATATCAGTGATCAAATCTTATAAGTAAACCACAGCAATAAGCAATTGCCTAATATACAGTATCTCACAAACGTGATTAACCCCCTCACATTTCTGCAACCATTTTATTAAATCTTCTCAAGGGACAATACTATAGAAATGAAACTTGGATATATTTTAGAGTAGTCAATGTGCAGCTTGTATAGTAGTATAGATGAACTGTTTATTGTCTAAATAACTGGCAACAAAAGTGAGTACACTCTAAGTGAACATGTCAAGACTTTGTCCAAAGTTTCAATATTTTGTTTTGAACACCATTGTTATCTAGCACGGCCTTATTCATCCTGGGCATGGAATTCACCAGAGCTGCACAGGTTGTTGCTGGGATCCTCTTCCACATAATGACATCACGGAGCATCCCCAGACCATGACAGCCCCAAACCATGATGCTACCACCACCATGCTTGACTGTAGGCAATTTTCTTGGTACTCCTCACCAGGGCGTCGCTACACATGCTGAGCCAAACAAGTTTATCTTAGTCTCGTCAGACCACAGGACATGGTTCCAGTAATTCATGCTCTTGGACAGGTTGTCTTCAGCAAACTGTTTGCAGGCTTTCTTGTGAGCCAGCTTCAAAAGAGGCTTCCTTCTGGGTCGACATGCAAACCGTCTTGTTTCAGTGTGCGGCATATGATCTGAGCACTGACAAGGGGACCTTCCACTTCTGCAACATCTGAAGCAATGCTGGCAGCACTCATGGGTCTATTTTTTTTTTCATCCTGAACATAACGAAAGGGTAGTGAATTTGCCCACAGTGTATTGTTGAGTTTTTTTTAAAATGTTCAAAGTATTTTCCCAAAATATGTGTCAAAATAAGATTTGTCACCACAAATCATTCCATTTGCTGAAACAGAGAAATTTGTGGCCAAATTAAGACTCAAAAGCACCCCATAGTGCACAAAAACGTCCCCAACATAACATAAGGGTTAAACGACATACCGCTGTTATTGCTTAGGGTGTACTCACTTTTGTTGCCACCTACTTTGACAATAATGGCTGTATGTTGAGTTTTTTTTAGAGGACAGTAAATCTATACAGCTATACAAGCTGCACATTGACTACTCTAAAATATATCCAAGTTTCATTTCTATAGTATTGTCCATTGAAAATATATACTAAAATGGTTGCTGAAATGTGAGGCGTGTACTCACTTTTGTGAGATACTGTAAGTAAAAAGTTCTCAAGTAATGAATTAATAATGTAAACAGTCAGTAATAACATATGAACTTATAAACAAATGACAATCAGACAAATAAATACAACATAAAGATACAGATACAAACAGTGCTTTAAGTTTAACCCTCTCGAGTCGGCCGTCGCAACAAATTGTTGTGCTTTTTGCAAAATAAAGAAAACAAACATGATGCGCGATCTGCAGCCTCTCTGTCAAAGACGTTCATTCAGATAGTCTTCAGAAAATGACCTCTAGCTTAGTGAATACTTGTCTGACAAACATGAGGCATATGTCTAGAAATGTCAGGTTTTAAACACTGTAAACCAAATCTAAAAAAAATATTCTGTGTTTATGTAATCCGTTTGAAAGCAGAGCGATGTTAGTCGTTCCTGAGCGGCTCATTATAGACTAATGCGACCACGCCCACGAAGCACGCGCTCTATTGAGATTCAAATACTGAGGCGACGCCCACACACACATCAACTCAAACAAACACATCGTGCACGAGGATGCACTGAAGCTTTCTTTGTTTAAATTAGCTCAAAATTACTGTAAGATGTAAGTAATTACCTTGACAAACTATACTTAATTTAAACGATCTAAGACTCAAGCTTCCATTTTTTACCTCTGTTTTATTCTCAAAGTCATATAGTGACTGTAATTTGTTAATATGTGTCAGGAGTTATGAATATGAAAACCGTCGGTACCTTCTAAAGATTGTAATACGAGCGTCAGCTGCTCTCATTCATAAAAAACTCTTCATACTTCATACTGGCAGCCGGAGGGTGCTCCGTGCACCAGAGGTGGACAAAGTACACAACTCCATTACTCGAGTAAAAGTAAAAGTACCACTGGTCAAATATTATTCTGTTCCAAGTGAAAGTTGTTAAAAACTAGTTTTACTTAAGTAAAAGTACAGAAGTACTTGCTTTTAAAAGTACTTAAGTATCAAAAGTAAATTTCCTTTTTTATGTCAATGCATTATTTCATTATTGTTGCATTGTTGTATAAATGCACACTATGCCATCATGGTCCAACATGCTAGCGTACGACCACCTTGAACTAATTTAAATACTTAAAAGTTACAAAGCTTTTTACAAAGCTGCTGTCACTTTAAGGCAGAATGCACAAATCCTACACACTGATACACATCTGATATTCCCCCAACTGTTTACGTTCACTTGAGACATAATCAACTTTGTTTACGTGACTACTTTCAAAAATGAAAATTGTGACATTTTGTGTGTATTGGTCTGTTTAAGTGCGAAAAAAACACAAAAGAAAGCTCTATTCAGTACTCGTGCTCTGGCATCTCAGAGGCACAACAAAACAGACTGAACTGAGCTCTTTTATCATGCTTTTTCAGATTCATCCATATGTCTATGCTTCTCTTTCTCCCAGACATTTACATTTTGCAAAAAAAAAAAAAAAACACTTTTAAAGAAGAAAAAAAAATCATCCACTGACTTGCAAAGCTGCTACAGAAACGACTTTTGACTTCGAGGATCTTGATAGAAATGTAGTGGAGTAAAAAGTACGATATTTGTCTTTCAAATGTAGTGAAGTTAAAGTAAAAGTTTCCCTAAAAAATAATACTTCAGTAAAGTACAGATACTCAAAAAGTGTACTTAAGTACAGTACTCAAGTAAATGTACTTCGTTACTGTCCACCTCTGCCGTGCACATGTAGTCCATATATAGCACGCATGAAGAAGATACCATGTGACATTGACATAGACAGCTTCCAGAAATCGCTCTAACATGCAGCTAGACACGTTTGAAGATAATAAACACACAATCGCGGCAATATATGGCTTATCTGTGTTATTTATACCATGTTGGGTGTTTTCATAATAGATTATATTTATAATGCAATGCTACTCGAGCTTTTATAATCATGCAGAATATTGTAAAATATATTTTCTGTCTGATTTTGTGATCCAAAGCCAAATGAGATCACACAAGGTTATTTAAAACATTTGACTTGTGATATAAAGTAAGTTTGGAGTAAAAACATGGTTTTAATCTCATTAGCTAATTGTTGTGTTTTAATAAATTGGTGTAATAAATCACAAATTATAGTTTAATAAATCATAAATTGTTGTGGCAGAGAATATAGATTGTTTTAAGTTATCTGGTCTACCTTTATGAAGCAACTCTGCACTGTGCCCAAGCAGAATTTCCCCTTGGGGACAATAAAGTTAACTAACTAACTAACTAACTAACTAACTAACTAAAGCAAAAACTACACAAACCAGAAATTTGTACTTATCTAGTAAATTAATCTTGATTTAAGAATTTTAAATATTTGGACTGGAAACTAGAAAAAAATACCAAATAAGAAGAGGATTTTTTGCAGTGTAGTCAAATCTTCTGATAATTTAAAATATAATAGGCCTTTGTTGATTACATTCCAAATAAAATAAACTACAAAAAAATATATATTTCCTTTGCTCTGTTGCTCTCTGTCACATAGGCCTACCTGAACCTCATTCATTATGCAGCTCATTAATGTGAGTCCTTTGTTATCTCAGGTGCTATCTCATCATTATTCATTAGATATCACGCCTCCTCGCATATTGGCTTTGTGAAGAGAAACTGTCTTACAAATTTTAAATCAATGTATTGTTTTATGTGAATGAGTAGGCTCAATGATTCTCACATCAGTTTAAAGAAAAAACTCAATACAAATACAGACAGGAGTCAAAAGTCTTGGGAACAGATATCTATTGTGTGTTTTGAGGCCTTCATTTTAAAACAATTTTTTTTAGTTTTTTCAAAATCCGTGCATAAACATTTTTCTCTCAAAAATACAAGCATTTACATACATGTTGTTCACATATTATGGTAGCCCAGTTTGTGCTGAATACAGTGTAATTTCACTTTTGCCATTGTGTTTATAAGCAACTGAAAAAAAAAAACACAAATGTCAGAGCATGTCAAAACTTCTAAAGGGCCCCAAAACAGCTCAGACTCATAGGGGTTAAATTCTAGGTGATAAAGATTTGCTTTCACACAGACCACGTACTGTGCATGCACTTTTAGTCATTGTTTTTGCTATTCCATTTGCCAATGGAAGTGGTGCAGATATTTCCCCCTTAAAGGTACAGTACCAAAAACAGCCTCTAACAACATAAAAAAAAACGTGTATATGTAACTGGTACTTGGCTTGCATTACACCAGCAATATCATTGTAGTATACTAAAACTAACTTTGCACAATGGGCAAAAATGTAAAAAAAATGTAGTGTTCTGTCACACTGGCACTTGATGGAATGAAGAATCTCAGTGATGTACACACTTGAGAACACGAGTTTAAAAGCTGTATTAGCTCAGAGGTTCGAGCGGTAAGCCAATCAGCCACACGCCCCTAAGAGCCCGCACAACAAATTAAGAGTTTGTCTGCTCACAGTTATTCACACAGACAGCGAATCCATTTAGTTTCGGCTGTTTGAACCACCTGAGGTGGAACGAGACTAAACATTAGGAGCTGATAGTTGCTGCTTTTTAATTTAGCAGCATAATGAACGTAACAAGCGTGAACCACCCAGCTTCCCCTCTGAGTTCTTTGCCATTTCTTTTACTTTTATTTATTCAGTCATTTTTGAAAGACAAGAGGGGAGCAATGGTAAAATATTCTTTGCATTTGTTCCAGTCGTTATTGAATATATCCAAATGATAGTATAATAAGTGCTGCATAGAGAACTAGATTTTTTTTTTCATTTTCTGAGGAACCATGGCGGTTGTCCATGCCAAACTCACCGGCAATATATTAGGGTGTTTTGGATGGTTGCCAGGGTGTTGCGGTGTGGTTGTTAAGGCATTCTTTTAAGCGTGTTGCTATGTGGTTACAAGTTGTTCTGGGTGGCTGCCAGGGCACTGTTAGTTTACAAAAGTAGACAAATGTATTACCGTTTCATTTTGACATGTCACAAGATATTTGGAAATGTTATTAATCACTTATTTTATTTTATAAAAGTGTCCTATTTTTTCACTTTTTCAACTTTAGTTAGTTTGTAATGTTGCTGTTTGAGCATAAAAAGGATCTGCAAGGTTACAAAACTCAAAGTCCACTCTATAAGAAGATATTTAATTTTTTAGCATAATCCACTTTCCAAGAACTACAACAAACGACTCATTTGGACTACAGCTTGTTTTTTTCCTGGGTTTTATGAAGTCACAATGTTACTCATTTAAATAATCCCCACCCATGGAATACGCAAATAAGTGTTTTATAAGTGTTGTCGCTATGTCAAAGAGTTTTTATTATACATTTTCTATTAACAGTTCCAATTCAAGTCAAGTCACCTTTATTTATATAGCACTTTATACAATGCAGATTGTTTCAAAGCAGCTTTACAGTGATAACAGGAAAATAATGCAACAGAAATTGATTTGGCTGTACAGCTGCTCTGGAGAAAACAGTGATGTCAATGCGGGCAGATCAGTGATAAAGTAGAATATTTAGTGTCCCAAACTAAGCAAGCCAAAAGCCAAAGGCAACAGAGGCAATTATAAGTTATGTTTTATGTTTTTGCTATGATGTAAACAAAGGGCAAAGCTGTGCCTTTGCTAGCCTGCTAACTAACATTACAGAATTGACATGTATACAGTGTTTACTGTAGCTTTTGTAAGCTCTTGCTTTTGTAAGACTGTTCACCGCCCCTTAGGAACATTAACCATGGTTTTATGATCAATTACTGTTTGTATTACCATAGTTTTCCGACAAATATCATGATTAAATGGTGGAAAACAACGTATATCTAAGAAAATTACCCCCCCCCCCCAAAAAAAAAAAAAAACCCACACAAAACAAACATACCACTCTGAAACGTCCTGTGAAATCCGTGCTTGCAAAGTCCGTGCATGAAATCTGTTCTGGACTGAATTAGGCTTCAATTGGTTTGAAATTGATGCCATCCATAAAGGGTTAGTTCACCCAAAAATGAAAATTAGCCCATGATTTACTCGCCCTCAAGTCATACTAGGTGTATATGACATTCTTCTTTCAGACGGATAAAATCGGAGTTATATTAAAAAAGTCTTGGCTAATCCAAGCATTATAATGGCATTGACTTAATGGGTCGTTTTTGAAGTGCATCCATCCATCTAAGGTTAAAGCTGTAGTCTACGATGTTGAAAATCAGTCGAGAAAGCCTGAATTTTAAAAAAACTCATCCCGCCCCTCCACACGCACACCCCTCCCCTCTGTGCTACCTGATCCCTCCCACCGGGAAACGACCTGAACAACGTCACTCAGTCAAGCAGGAGTAAACATTGGAACAGAGATGTTGATAGCTCAAAGGCACACGTTTGAGTTCACCCCCACGCAAGATTAGCAACACATGCAATGTTCTATCGGCTCGAACAGAAAACTGCTAACGTTAGGCCTATTGAAATAGTCAAGCACTTCAAGAAATATAATTACTTTGACCCGTGATAGGCGATGCTAAACGGCTAACATTCCAATGCCGACCGGCAGCATGATCATGTTGTCATGCTGATAAAAAGCTATTTATGTAATACACCACACCGTAAAAGTATAAATAAATGTTTACCTGCTCAACAAATAATCAGCGTCGGTTTTAAGTCCAAAGGTTTCTCTGAAGCTTCCTCCAACGGGCAACGGTGGACCCTATATTGATTCGGCTTTGAGTCCGGCGTTCTTCACATTTATTTTAAATATCTGCTCTTTCCTCAATTGACTTTCTCTTTATTCCAACCTTGACTGTTGGGGCGAGCAGGGGCCGCTTGCCGCTGTCTGTTTGTTGGTTTTTCTCCATTGCTGAGTTGACGCTGCCTACTTGCCAGCAAAATTTCATGTCGCAGGAGGGGGCGGGGTGGGGTGCGGTCGGGGGGAACGCGAGTGGAGCAGGGATTGGATGAGAGCAGTTAACCAATGTAAGCTGTCCGGCCGGACAGCTTACATTGGTCAATGTCTCTGCGGGTGTACACCCAATAGAGTGAATGGATTTTTTTCATTCTTTTTTCTCTTCATATTGTTAGGATTGTACTGTAGAACCATAACCAGCATCTAAACGAGATTATTAATAATGAACAATCTTTGAAATCGTAGACCATAGCTTTAATAAAGGCCTTCTGAAGCGAAGGAATGCATTTGTGTAAGAAAGATATCCATATTTAAAACTTTATAGACTAAAATAGCTGACGTATGCATTGATTTCCAGCGCAAGAGTAACCCTTGAAGCATGCGTATTGACGAACGCAGAAGCGCAAAGGATAGAGCAAAACAAAACGTAGCGTCGGGGCTTATTCTTTTAGTGCAAGTCGACTGCCGGAAGTTAGCTATTTTAGTCTATAAAGTTATAAATATGGATATTTTTCTTACACAAATGCGCCACTTCGCTTCTGAAGGCCTTTATTAAACCCCCGGAGCCATGTGGAGCACTTTTATGATGAAGAGATGCACTTTTATGGACTTCAAAAACAACCCATCAAGTCAATGCCATTATAAAGCTTGGATTAGCCAGGACTTTTTTAATATAACTCCCATTTTATTCATCTGAAAGAAGAATGTCATATACACCTAGGATGACTCGAGGGTGAGTAAATCATGGGCTAATTTTCATTTTTGGGTGAACTGAGCCCACTGTTATTATACAGGACGGGACATTTCTAGAACATGCGCTAAGCTGTGACAATCAAGTATGAAAGCATATTCTAGTACACCCCAAAAACAAAATCAAGACTTATTAAAAGGGCATAATAGGACCCTTTTAACACTAAGATATAAGAACAAATCCATATATAATTATGTGAAAAGGGACAATATTTGTTTATGAAAATCATTTATACATCTATGATTCTTGAAAGGACAGTTCATCCAAAACTGAAACACTCATGCTGTGGAACATAAAAGAAGATATTTGGAGAAATATCTCAGTGGAAGTTAAATGACAACAATATCAGGGTAAATGATGACATAATTCAATTTTTTATTTTGGGTGGGGAATTATCCTTAACAATGAGTATAAAAGCATGTTGTCAACTTAAGCATGTTCCAAATAATATTTGAATCACCTCTTTTAGATTTAGTACAATGTTAATTAAAAAAAGCCAATCATTAAATTTAAATGGAAAGAACATGTTGTCTTAACAGTATCATGCTAGATTTTTTTTTTTGGCACTATAAATTGGTATTAATTAATTAAATTATATTTTCGAAGGGAGTCCCTCACAATGGGAACATCATATTGGGTGTCTGTGGCATTATAAAAGTTTGAATCCTCATTATTACATTATTAGTACATAGAACAGATTGACCAACGAGCTTGATGCAATTTTAAATTGGGTGTGAATAAAGCACAGAAATAACCAAAGGATCATGTCCAGCTGGTGTAGATTACAGGCTATTAATATGCACAACTAATGAAGCCAGTATGAAGGTGTTCATCATATAGAGGGAACAAGCTTATTTCATGGACAGCATAATATATAGACTCCTTTTAATTAAGCCTCACATTTGCAGTATGGTGGACATAATAATTGCACATAACTCCATGTTTTCCGCTTCATGTGTTGTAGAGATAGCAGCGGTCTGCCCTGGGGTCTTGCACTAAGGCTTCGGCGGGTACTTGTGCAGTCAACACTCTTCCAAAGATAGCTGGCGTGCGCACACACATATTAAAACGCTGCTTTGTGATTCAACTAGCTCCCGTTCTGCCGTAAACTCCATTTAAATCAACCCATTAAAACTCCAAAGTGGAAGATTGATTTCTCCGATTCCTCCTTCCATCCACGCATAAACGCGTTATCAGAGCTCACACCCGACTGCATCTCAGCGGTTGGAGAGAACTCTATGAACTGCCATGTTAGCTTTGAGACGTGCGAGTGAGACTGCAAAACTTAATAGCAATAGAATGAGCTCATGTGATGAGTGTGTTTTTTTTAGAGTTGAATGCAGTGTAGTATGACTGTCTATGTCCTGAAAACAGGAAGCATGAGTGAAAATAGGTTAGGATAACAGATGTGGATACAAAGTCCAGCTCCCACTGGAAGAAGAGCCAAACTCTTTTCCAAAACCTTGTGAGCTACCAAACTAAACAGCATTTAAGGCATCATCCTCATTGCAAAGGCTGTTCCAAAACATTCCTTTGGCTAAAATCTAAGGTTGAATCACACATATTCTAACCCTAACCAGCAGCCATATCACCCTGTAGACCAAGACCCCAGCATCCTGGCCAAATTTGCCCATTGGCCTCTGTCCATCATGGCCTCCTAATCATCCCCATATACAATTGGCTTCATCACTGTCTCCTCTCCACCAATCAGCTGGTGTGTGGTGAGCGTTCTGGCGCAATATGGCTGCTGTTGCATCATCCAGGTGGATGCTGCACATTGGTGGTGGGTGAGGAGATTCCCCCCTTCTATGTAAAGCGCTTTGAGTGCCTAGAAAAGCGCTATATAAATGTAACAAATAAATAAATAAATTAATTAATTAATATTCATTGTGGAGAAGGTAATCCCATTTACTATTGATTTCAATAGAGTTTTATCAATTAATTCCAATCCAGAGTTAGACACAAAAATGTGGTAAACTAGAATCATAGGGCCTTATGAAATGTTTTAATGGTTTAATTAAACTTTAATAATAAAAAATTATAAAAATCAAATAGTACTATAGTAATAAGTAATAAGTAATAAAATAATACTAGTGCCGTATGAAATATACTGTATGGTGAATTCAGGTTGATTTGGACCTGAATTTTTCCATTGGGAAAAAATGTCCCTATCAACCTGAATTCACTCTATATATTTTCTGAAATTTAAATTTTTATGGATTCTGTGTTTTAATGATTAATACAAATGTATTAATCAAAAACAGTGGTAATGAAATGATTGCATAAAACAAATACACATTAACAGTTTAATTAATCTTTTAAAACTTAATCATATGAAAATTGAACAATTCCTTTAATTTTTTGTCAATCAAAGTGCTAGACTACAGAGGTTTAAAGTTTAAATGAGAATATGGATCGGAAATAGTGTGATATTGTGTAGTAATCCTTAAAAAAACTGTTTTAATAAACTATTATTATTATTATTATTACTTTGAGAAGCACATTATACTATACAATAAAAATATATTTCGGTCATAATTTCTTTTGTGGGTATAATTTTGGTGTGTTGTAGTGAAGACCTTTGAGCTTCTGTGCATTTATGACAATAGTTTTTATCAATTGAAATGGAAAAGTTAATGTAGAGCATCCTCATGTCGTGTTTTTGTGGATTAATATTCACAGACAGTGAGTTAATTAAGTATACAGGCCTGCTTTTCAAATTTTGCTCAATTTCCTTGACATTCCGCTTATACAGTCAATTCTATTTTTATGACTGGGTTCTGCTATTCTGTTTTGTTCTGTTCTCTTGCCTTGGCCACTATCTTGTATTCTGGGATGAGGTATCGTAGGGTGCAGTGTAATTATGCTTTTGGAATGCGTGTTGGGAGAAAAACAACGATTTCTATGTGATATTGTCATTGTCTTTTCAGGGTTCCTACACAATTTTCATTTCATAATTCGATACTTTTCCAGACTCTAATTTCCAGATTTCCTACAGATTTTTCCGACCATATTTAACTTGTTCTGATAAAATGTTTTCAAATTCAACTGCTAACAAGTGTTACATTCTAAAGATTTAGTATCGGCGTTTTTGCCTTTTATTAGGATAGGAAAGTAGCTAGACAGGAAGTAAGGTGGGAGAGAGAGGGGGGTGGGATTGGGAAAAGTTCATGAGGCAGGACTCGAACTCGGGTCTCCAGAAGCACAACAGCACTACATGGCGACGCACTTACCCTATCGGCACCAACAAGTATGTTACACTCTGAGTCAAAAACTCTATGTAGGCTATCTAATATTTAGAAATCCTATATTAAAACATTGCCTTTTGTGACCTTAATGATCAAAATGCTAAATCAGTCACAATTTTTTTAAAGGGTTATTAATTTACCCAAAAATTTAATTTCTATCATAATTTACTTACCCTCATGTCATTCTAAACTAATAAGACTTTTGTTAATCTTGGACATGAAGATATTTAAAGGATTAGTTCACCTCAAAATGAAAATGTCCTAATCATTTACTCACCCCAATGCCATCCAAAATGGCAACCAACTCGGTTGGTCAAAATCTTAATTTATCTTTCACTGAAGAAAGTAAGTCATGGATATCTTGGATGGCATTCAGGTGAGTAAATGATTAGGACATTTTCATTTTGGGGTGAACAAGTCCTTTAATAAAGGGACTGAAATCTCTCAGATTTAAAATATTAAAAATGTTAATATAATAAAGTCTTATGGTTTTGAAAGACATGGGGGTGAATAAATGACAAATTTTCATTTTGGGTGTACTATTCCTTTAAGAACTCCACCATCGACTCTGTTTTATCCTCAAACCCAACTTGCTTTCTCAAACTACAAAGTGGTGTGTTAACCACTGTTGAACTGTGAAAAGGAAGGAACACACAGGTCTGACCTTTACTGCCATAGCTAGGCTACAAGTTTTTCATTCATTGAAAAAAACGATTGTGTATATATTTATTATATACATTTAGAAATTCTTAATTTTATATTTAGAAAATGAAATAGGGACAATAGTCTGGAAACATAAATCTTTTCCATACTCTGATTTATTTTTTCCATACTTTCCCAAACCCCGTAGGAACCCTGTCTTTTGAACAGGGAGTGTTGAAATATTTATGTTATTTAGGAATAAAAAAAGCCTATATTTTGGTATTCTAGAAGGCATTTGAGACAACGGGGCTCCAAAAAGCGAAACCAAATCCCATCGATAAAGAGTAAATTGGTAATCACAGACAAAAGAGGAAAGAGGTTCTCGGGCCGTTAGCTGCACCAAAGGCTTACTCATTACGTGATAAACAAACCCCTAATGAGAGCTCATTTGCTGCATATTGCCCTTACTAAATGGCATCAGGGGTTGACATTTGGCTGTCTGTAACCTGCCGCGCCACTCTGCGGGGAAGACGCAGGCAGCTCATAGCCAATGTTCAACTGTACATGGCCTTGCCCTCTTTCTTTTATTCAGATCTTTACCAGCGTCACTGTGGTTTTCAGTACCACAAAAAAAATAGTCATTAGTATCAGCAGTACAATGGAGTGAATACGAGGAGCTTAGAGCACAGATAGCAGCAGCCATTATGCCTCCACACTCACTTACCCAAGCATTAGAGCTTCTCATCTAAACACTAGTGTCCAATTTATTTTCTTTCATTGTTTATTTTTTGCCTTCTAAAAGAATCGTCTCCTTGAGCGCAGAGTTGCTCTTGAAATGATGCAGCAGACATTGATACTTATGGAGGACACAATAAAACAAAGGGTGATGGTTTGGCTAGTTAGTGTGGTCCTTTCTCCATAGTGTGAATTTTAATAAAATGCATTTTGTTACAGCAACAAATTTTAAATATTTCATTGTATTAAAGTAGATGTTTTACCAGTGACTAATTTATTTGATGGCTTCGTAATGGTCTTGTATATTTGACGTTCACAGATCCATTGAGGAGCTTCATCGTCAACTGCTCAATCAGGGCGTCATTGACATTTACTGCTTAGGTGACTGAATTAAAGAAACCCAGGTCTAAGTGTCCAAAAGCAAAGATATACTTCCAGGGAGGCATACGCCAGCTAAGTAACTGCCCTTGATATTTGTGGGAATGCAAATAAGCTTTCTCCAGGTATTATAGATCTCCTTAATCCTTACCCTTGATGGTTTTACTTTAAAACAATCAAGTTCCTTAACAATTTTTTTATTGCATTCACTTCCCTAACTACTTATGTTGTGAAATAAGACAATTTAGAATTTCCTCAAAAATGTTAAATTGTATAGAATTTGTGAAAAAAAATTAAAACATGAATTCACATTTATAATACCCTGCAGGTGCTATTTGTTGTGGTATTTGGTTTTCTAAACCTGTATTTTGTATTTAGCTCCGCGAAGGATTTTGTGTGCAATGTCTGCAAAATAGAACTTATATACCGCAAAATAATACGTTTTAGCAGATTTCTAATAGTAAGAAACATGCTTGAAAGTTGAACACACATATCCGATAGATAGTGTTGATTGACATGACAACATATATTTATTCAAAACCTGTACCATTTCTCAATAAGAACGGTTCCTGTTTCCCAACATTACCTATAGGTGAGACAACAATATTTCATTACGTACATTATGAGGAGTGCAGAAAGGGTAAAAGCGGGTCAGATTGGTTCATACAGCAGGTTTTCATGAGGTCGTGGTGGTATAGTCCTTTTAACCTTTATTCTGTCCCAGTAAAGATTTTCCCCCTGCTTCAATACTCATTAATTGCCCTCC
Source organism: Gobio gobio (assembly GCF_949357685.1). Classification (NCBI taxonomy): domain Eukaryota; kingdom Metazoa; phylum Chordata; class Actinopteri; order Cypriniformes; family Gobionidae; genus Gobio; species Gobio gobio. Next base: position 28,030,905 of record NC_137101.1, on the reverse strand, counting down.
TGCCAAGAATAGAAGCCATTACGAACGCCTAGAAATACCAGGGGGTCACACAAAAGTCACAGTGAAACACAAGACACACCTACTCTTCTGACACGTTAATAAACCTGCATGGGTATCTACGTTATTTATACTGTTATGTCAATTTTGGTCATTATTTACTCCCCCTTATTTCATTTCAAACTTGTATGATTGACGGAAACACTTCCGTGGAGTACAAATAAGTGTTGAAGCCTCTGAAGATTATGAATCACAGTAAACATCTCCTTTTGTGTTCCATACAAGAAAGTAAGTCACAGACAATTTTCATTGTTGGGTGAACAATGAGCATTATTTAACGACAGCTACAATTTATTTTGGATTGTGCTTAATTAAGGATTTATAAAATTTCTGATTTCCTCATTTTCAAGAGCCATTAACTGTTACGCTCATTAAAGCTTCATTAGAAACCAACACTCAATCTCGCTTGAAATCCATTCTACACAGTCTCACTGTCTGGAAGATATTCTTGAAAAATCACACAAAAAAAAACACAAAAAAAAAACATCCGCCCAGCAATCCATCTCTCTCCAGTTAGCATTCTCCTCAATAACTGGATGTGCACAGCTCATGCGGAAATATGGGGCTTTAAGTATTTGTTGGAAGCCAGTCCTAATGAGAAATTCCAAAATAAAAAATATCCAAAAGATATGATATGAAGGGCTAAATTGAGTGAGAGAAAGACAGAAAGAAGAAGCCAGGGGCCATCTTTAAGACGCATACTGCACTCCCTGCAATCTACTGCTATGAAAGACCTGAGTCCCAAAAGACAAGTCTAATTTTCACAGTTTGATATGCTGGGATAGAATTATAACTCACTCTTGTCTGAATGGAGACTTATTTAATTCTTCACATCAGGTCTTTCATTCAATCTAAATCTCCCGCTGAATCAAAATGATCTTCATAAGAAGATTCAAAGACATTTTCAAACTTAACCTACTGTGGGAGAGTTTTCAGAGTCTTCAAAAACAATTGTCTCGATTATATGTCAATGCATTAGGTATATGAATCTTTATATAATGTGTGTTAAAGGCGTTTTTATGCTGGTACTATTAACATATTTCTCTTAACATTAACATATTGAGAACAAATCAAATGGTGTAACCAAACCAAATCCTACCCTACCTTTAAATGGTTTAAAATCACTGGAATGTTTAAATTGGCAAGACTTAAAAATGTGAAAATGATAAACTTTTGTAACAATGCAGCACTGGCCTGATTGGGCAGGTGACACTTTCTTCAAGTTCGGGCAATCCTTCTTGTTGAGCCATGAACAAGCTCGATGGAAAAAAGCCATTCATGATGGTGGACAAGTTGACAGATTTGCTGATAAATACAAATTATTTTACCCAGAGTGTGTGCTATATATAATTGCTTCACCAATTATTATTATTACACTGAAAGTGAAGTTTCAAAATTGAAAATAATCTAATATTTAATATTATTATTTAATATTTAATAATCAAATAACTAATCAAATTTCATCATCAAAACACTCAAATAAAACAAAAATGGCGCAAAAGGCAATTTTTATACTGTATCTATAATTATTTGTTGAAATATAAACAATGGCTGTAATATAAAACTTTCATGACAGATTTACATTAAATTACAAATATATCACTAACAAATTGCTCCTCTCCAGAGTAGTTTTTCTAGCTAACTAATGAGCTATGGCATCTACAGGAATCACGCCACATTAAAGAGTGTCAAACAACTTTGACATTTTTGATCAAATTGACAGTTTGTTTTATATCAAAACCCATTGTATTGCATTTTTTAGATGGGCTACAAACAATGATTTGTGAAGTTTTATCCATGCATATAAAGAAAACGCATAGGCTGAAAGATTGATCTTGGGATTTAAAACAAAAAAAATCAATATTTGTTCATCAAAATGAACATCACAATGAAGATTGTTTAAAGTCCAGAAATTGATATTGTCAACTCAGACAAAGTATCCAAACAGCTGACATGTTTACTTTTAATTTATCCACGTTGTGTGTATGAAATAGACGTTGACACCGCAAAGACATGCCATTAAGCACTAATTAATCATCGCTGTTTCGGTCTATGATTTCAGCTCTCTAAAAGCTGATTGCAGCTGAAACTGAAAATGGGTGATTGATGAATGCCACATTGGTGATTTTTTCACCTCGGAGAAATATTTTCAATTGCTGAAATTGAGGCATCACTATTTTTATTCTTAATAGGCTAGCTTAGCAACATGCTAACCGCAATCACCCATGTGCCATGAGTAGCGCATGGAAAGCTTTCTAAATCAGTTACTTGCAAGATATTGTTTTATTTCCTCACAAGGTATCTGCCTATGTAGACAGAAAGGCAACTCACTAGTCTGGAAAATAGCTAGCCAATTATTTTAAGGAACATTTGCTAGAACACAAAAAGGAAGAATCAGCAAGGAATTGCAGGGGAACTGTTTGTATAGGACAGTTTGACCTGAGCAGATTGCCCTAAAGGAGGTGAAACCATAGGTTAAAGCGCAACAAAGTCAACTTCTTTGCCACAGATCTCCCATAACACCACTATACCTCTAACTGGTCTATGTCAGGATAGTCTTGCAGGGCACGATAGGCTATCGCTCATCAACGGTCATGTTTGTAAAAACAAACCAGCAAAAAGGAATAGGAATATACAGTGAAACAAAAGGATAAGGAGACAGAATAGGAGAAATAATCTCTCTGCTGACACATGGCACAGGCGGGTAAAGACGGAGGCCCGGGGCTGTTGTCTGAATGCCAAACAGAAGCCGTGTGCTGCAGAGCTGGTGCAGGGGATAATTCTGAATCACTGGGCACTGTAAACACAATAAATCAACCGCCCCACAACACACTGCTGATACACACCACTGACTCCCTGCATATTCAACAACACACACACACTCACACTCACACACTGCGCAGTCTATTCTCCCCACAGAGATGCAAGTTTAAAGCGAGGGCAAAGATTTAGAAGGAAAAAAAGTCGTATTTTGATTAATTTGGATTTCTGGATTGTGAATGCTGTTCAGACCCATTTTATTTTGTAACATGATGCAAATGATGCATGATGTAGGATGGGCTTGATTATTAGGTAATTGATAAGGAACTGATTCATTGGTGGAAGTGGGTGTTCCATAACTGAATGCAAGTTTGTAAAGTTTGAGAATCAAACAGTTCATTTAAAGGGGTCATGAACTGGCTTTTTAATTTTTTTTATACTGTTGTCTGAGGTCAACTTATGACGTGTGCATGTTTTTACATTAAAAAAAATCATAATGAATAAGTAATAGGCTATTTTCCACCCTGGTTTTGAGCCTAGCTCCTGAAACGCTCAGTTTTTATGGGCGGCATTGAAGACTTGGAAGAAAATGCACACTGCTATGACTGGATAACAGTTTTACATATTTCTGCAAAATCCGGTCTTGTTTACAAAAGAATCTTCGGTGAAATGAAGCGAACAAATGTGCAATGTCTTACCCACGTGAGCTGGAAATTCATTAAAAATAAAGTTCAACCACTTTCCTAATATTGCAATCCGAAGGAAGCTTATGCAGTCGACTGTTCTTACACCACCAGACACTGTACTATATTTTGTAATCTTCAACGGCATGTTCATTGCTTGGCAGCTCGATCAGGTGTAGCACCACGTAGGCCTATGTTATGTACTTATTACATGCCACGTGCAAACCGGTGGGCGAGGCTACAGAATTAGGCGTTGGTCATCTTCTGTTGAGGCTGTATTTCGCTGCTCACTGATGTCACAGGGAGACAAATTCAGATCCCTCGTTTGATGAGCTAGCTGTCAATAAAATCTGTTATTTGACTAACAAGGAAGTTTTCAAGTCCGAAACTTACAGGATATTCTTGTTTTACGATGACCTTTTAATCAAAAGCTCAATGAAATTTTGAATTCTAAATTTATGACCCCTTTAAAATAAATGTCTCAAAAGAATGATTAATTTAATAACCAGTTTCTGATATCCACTGGTGGTCAATGATTCAATCAGTGTTTTTTGATTTGATTTATTTTTCCTTCAAAAATCCCCCCTTTGTGTTCCACAGAAATGTATCATCATACACGTTTAATATGACATACGTCTGATTTAATGATGACAGAATACATTTTTTTGGGTAAGTTGTGGAGTATCGTCAAATAGAAAAATAATGTTTTGTTCAGAGATAGTTAATACCATAGACATAAATCGTGTGGGGGTTGGGGGGTTCAGGACCCCCACTATCTGAGGGTTGTCCTCCCTTAAAATATAATAAAAAAACACATTGTGTATTGTAAATAATATATTGATATACTGTATATTTAAAATAATTGTGTAAGTAATAAAACAAAAACATAAACGGGGCAAAGAATGCGTTTTAAGTTTAGAAACATTTGGAGTGCCCCCTCTCTTGCCTCACAGTGGTTTGGTCCATCATGCACCTCACCTACAAGTCCGGTGGGAGAGTACAAAGTTCAGTAGTTGTGGAACTCCAACAAGTGATCTGTAAGTGGTCTGTTATGGCTATTTTATTTACTTTAAACATGGGATGACGTGATTATTTTCTAATACAGACAATGCTGAGATATTAATAAATTAGCAATGACAAAAAAAGTCCAATATTTTTAGATTATTGTTTAGTAGCTTATTGTAAGTCGACCACTACAACTAACAAGGCGATAAGTCAATGTGTGTACTGACATTAAGCTAATATAGTAGATCTACCGTGTTGGGTTTTGCTCAATGCTATGTGGATGAAGCAAGATAATTTAAAAACTATATTACAGTGTTGTGAACCTATGATATTTAAACAACTATTGCTTTGTGTTGTTGGCCAGATAAAATGACAGAGAATAGAAAAACGCACTTAGGAAAATGTTTAAGTGAACCAAAACGCCACATATACTTACAAGTACAATTTTGGCTGTAGTATTGGTGTCCCCTTCAAACATCGCCTTTAAGTTATTTTTAATTTACTGTCCCCCCAATTGTTAAATGAAATGTACACCCATGGATAATACACGTTTATACCACTTTTATTGCAAAAGACACTTTTTGATTTGTTATAAGTAAAAAAAGAAAATAAAACATGTACTAATAATGAAAATTTAATGCTGACTGATAACAATACTTAATAATTAATTGTACAACTATTATAAGTATATTCATCCTTACTCAGATACATACAGCACTCAGTAAAGCGATATATTGATGATATGGTTGTTATATGTAGAAAATGTTTTACTATATTATCGCCCATCAATATAATAAATATTGGATATATAGATATTTAGGGCCCTATCTTGCACCCAGCGCAATTGACTTTGTACACAGACACATGTGTCATTCCTATTTTGCACCCGCGCAAAGCGCGCTTTTCCCTCCACAGAAGCACGTCGCTAAACTAGTGAATGAACTTGCGCTACCTGGGCGGTTCAGCGCAAAAAAGGAGGCGTGTTCCGGCGCAAACAATCCCTGGTGCTATTTTGCTGTTCCATTAAACAATTGCGCCACTGACCAGAAAAAAACCTAGTCTAAAGTCAGTGGCGCGTTGCGCGTTGTTCATTATGCTATTTTAAGGGCGCATGCTTGACCATAATGTATAGCGTGCACAACGCGCATACACTTTGCTCATGTAATCTACACAGATGCAACAGTTATTTTGCAAATCATAAATTGTTACACTAAAAAAATATTAACACATGAGATGACGGAAATCATTGTGGTGTGCCACGAAGATGTGAAAAAAATAGGCATAAATCTAGCTTACAAATGATTCAGGCTAATTGTAATAATTAAGGATAAGACCTGTTTGCCCAATAGTGGCAAGACATATATGTATATAAGGACATCTGACAAATTGGTTTGTCCGTCAAGAACCAGGAAAAAAAATCGACTGAAAAACTGAAAGACTGAAAAAAAAAAGACTGTGAAATCACCTTTACCATAATGTACAACATTACAACTTCACTTCTCTGTCTTTCACTGCTCTTACAAGAACATCAGTCTCCTCGGCTGTGAACCGCTCCTGGCATGCGCCTGGTAAATACGCCATAATAATAGCAATCCATAATGGAACTTGCGCACCTGCTTTTAAAGGGAATGTTGGATGACGCTCGGATTGGTTTATTCACGTTACGCCCAAACCACACCTATGAATAATGAAGCTACTTCAGACCAACCCATTTTAGATTTGCGCCGGGCGCAAGAGCCATTTATCCCGCCGGGAAAATAGCAACAGCGCCGAGACCCGCCCACAAAGTTACTTGCGCTTCACGCTTTGACACTTGCGTTTCAGATCGTTAAAATAGGGCCCATAGAGTGCATCCTACTCTACCTGTATATATACAGTATAATGAAGTAAGGTGATATATACTGTAAATAGCAAATCTGTGATTGTTTGCATCATCGTGAAAAATGTAAACTGTATTTTTGAACAGCTCTATATGCAAAGTTGTATATACAGCTCTGGAAAAAATTCCAGAGAAATCAATGTTAAGTGGTCTCTTAATGTTTTCCAGAGCTGTATATTATATCCAACTTTATCCACATAAAGACAGTATACTCAATTAGGGTGATACATACTTCATAGCATATGTCAACTGTTTGAATGCTTGTATCACCACAAAATGTTAGCTATATTATCAACCAGTTCTAAACTGCTGAACAATGTGTATTGTGCAAAGTACTATAAAAGGCATTGCACTGTGACGGTTGAGTGATCGACAGGATGATGAAAACAAGACAAAAGAATCCAGTAACAGAAGTGGGAGTTCTGATTATATAAGCAAACTCCTATTGTACTTCTGGTGACACATCTGCCCTCTCCAAGCCTCCAAAACCCTTTACCTCTCAATCGCATGGAACAAGTGAGTGAGTGTGTGAGGGGACAGGAAATAGAAGAGTCTCAAAGGGACGGTACAATGTCACCTTACAGCAGCTGCTGTTGTCATCACACTAATGCAGGCGCACTGACCCCTCGACCCTGCGAGTTAATGAGGGAGGATGGGGCTCACGCAAGGACGCCACACACTGCGGCTCAGGGACCGCACAAAACGACAAAAAAACTATCTTACCTGGAAATCTTTTTCATCTAGTATCTCTTTCCTCCATCTCACCAGGAATGCAGCACAAACGTACAAATGGAAATGAGAAAATCCTTCAGGCTCCGCCTGTGAACACAAAAACGACAGTGAACAAGTCACAATTGAAGGGGGCATATCTATTTGCATCATGACATCACTTATAAGTTATAATTATACAATTATAAGCGCATTAACATATGATCACCCACATTTACCACAGCTTGGTTCTGTAAAAAAAAAAAAAACCCAAAACAAAATAAATACATTGCTATTAACGGCACACCAAATAAATAAATTAATGTTACCAATAATAACCTAACCGCCTGGAGGTTTGTGAGTGAACTGCAGAAGTTGATCAAGTGTATTTAATCATATGGATTAATCATAAGGACAGACAACTGTGAACAAATGTGTTGTTAATTTATTTAAATATTAACTTAAAATCTCAGGGGTACTTTAAGTAAATATTTTAGGTCAAAGGGGTTCAGTTGACAATAAGCTTTGGGAATCCCTGTGATAAACAACCAACTGGAGGACAGACAATTAGTGAGGTAATTTCATTTTATTTTTTTCTATAGTGTTTGTGCTTTAATTTGTAATTTTTGAGTATTTAAAGAGTGTTATTATTTTAGTATTATTGTGATAATATTATAGCTATTTACTCTTTCCCTGCCAGCATTTTTGAAAAAAAGTCAGCCACAAAACTTTCATGGCCCCCAGAATATTTTTTTTGTATGAATATCATAATATTGTATAAATTTGTATAAAACAAACAAACAAAACAAATTTATTCTAGCTTCATGCATTCCTTTTTTATCAGCACTTGAATGTGGGTAAGTTTCATGAAAAAAACATGTTGAGCAAAATGCTGAGAAAATCATCCAGATCGGATTCAAAAGGATGACTGTAGTCCATCAACAACCCCAAAGCTTTCACAGTCCTATAGTTCGTCTTGGGTCGACATTTATTCAGTAACATTAAGCAGTTTTGATTGATATGCTGTTTAATGTTGATGATTGTATTATACATTTGCATCTTGCGCTGCTCTGCGCTCACCAGTGATTGCGAAATCACGTCGGAAACGTCACACTAGACGTAGGCGGAAGTACCGCCCCAAGCGAATGTGCGAGGACTAATACAAATGCCCTTTACCAAAAAACACTCCATCTTCAACTTTAAAATCATACAACATCGTTGTTTTATCTTTTTTTTTTTTTTTCGTTTGTATTAGTCTTCACACAAGCCCTTTGTAAACACGGGGGCTTCCGCCTACGTCTAAGCGTGACGTTTTCAATGAGATTGCGCAATCATTGGCGAACGCAGAGCAGCGCAAGATGAGCAATTTAGGTTCAAAAGTATATACATTTTTATTTTATTTTTTTAAATGACCGATCGTTTTGCTAGAAAAGGCCCTATTCCTCGTCTGGGATCGCACAGAGCCTCTGAAACCCTTCGAAGCCCTTTGAAACTGCATTGATTTGGACCTTCAACATTTTGGTTGCAATGGAAGTCAATGGTGGAGTGAAAAATCCTGGAATGTTTTCCACAAAAAACGTATTTTCTTTTTGACTGAAGAAAGAAAGGCATGAACATTTTGGATGAATAAATTATAAGGAAATTTTCATTTTGAAGTGAACTAATCCTTTAAAGGCCTCCGTTCATATTCGGAACACAAATGAAGATATTTTTGTTGAAAGCTGATGCTGAGAAAGGCTTCAGATAGGCCTCCATTGGCATTCAGTACATTTACACTCCCACGACCCATAAAAGGCACTTAAAACGTCGTTACAAAGTCCATCTCACCACAGTGACTCTACAATAATTTTACGATGCGACGACAATAGTTTTTGTGCGCAAAAAAAAATCTAAATAACACCTTTATCCAACTTGTTCTTGTCTTCCGTGTGTGCCTCCACGACGCATGCGCGAGAATATGACGTAGGTGCGGGGTTCGGGAATCCATGAAATGCACACTTTAACCCGATTTTGAGAACTACGCCGAGACCTAAAGCACGATCAATGTAGAATTCAACAGCTTAGATACGCGCGTCTTCCTCTGCTTGTAAACAAATCGCTTCTGGGTCATGTGTCCGAAAGCCGGATCTGCGTCATATTCTCGCGCATGCGTCGTGGAGGTGCACACGGAAGACAAGAACAAGTTGGATAAAAGTGTTATTTAGATTTTTTTTGCCCACAAAAACTATTGTCGTCGCATCGTAAAATTATTGTAGAGTCACTGTGGTGAGATGGACTTTGTAACAACGTTTTAAGTGCCTTTTATGGGTCGTGGGAGTGTAAATGTACTGAATGCCAATGGAGGCCTGTCTGAAGCCTTTCTAAGCCATCAGCTTTCAACAAAAATATCTTCATTTGTGTTCTGAATATGAACGGAGGTCTGACGGGTGTCGAACGACATGAGGGTGAGTAATTAATGACAGAATTTTCATTTTTGGGTGAACTAACCCTTTAACTCCTTGATACCAATTAAATGGCTGATTAATACTGAAAAAAAAAATAGTTTTGCACATCTCTAATACTAATGACCCAGAATGAACAGAATGAGGTACCTGCCCTGATGTTCAACACTGTGAACCATGCTAGTAAACAGAGGTCACTCAATCAGAGCAGAGGTCATTTACATATAGAAGTCTTCGAGGTATGATAGCAAAAACAGAAAACGGTCATGAAAACCAATTTAATTAAAAATCTTTTTTTGGTGCAAGAAACCTTTATTAATATTAAAATTGGACTTCAGGGGAAATTGATGAAGTGCTTTAAAATTGTGCAATAAGACCTCTTTAGGAAAATGTAAGGAAGCCAGTAAATCTGAATATATGACAATTTTCATTATTAACAGTTTGAGAAAACATCCTTTATTTAGTTTGACCTTTCATGTTTCTCATTTTTATTTTTCTCACCACTTATTTAATATCCTCATTTAGGTTTCTTGACACATTTTCTAACGGTGCAGGAAAAAAAACAACAATGAAATTAAAGGGCAGGCTGAAATAAGATGAGCCTTTGTGTGAAGGGCTAGTGGGTATAATAATAGTAACCCCTTTTAACAAGGCCTTGTGTCTGCTGAATGGGACACGGAATGGTGCACATTATCCTTCTCAAACACCTTGTACTGTGATAACCCTGTTGAACCAATCTATTCTTCATCTGAATATGAACATATTGTCATAGAAAAGAGCTGTGGTCAAAGCAGGAGCGTATGACAGTAAGTCATCTGTCAACAGTTGAAAGCAAAACCGATGCAACAGCCACAGCCAATCAGAACATAAGTGATGTTGAAACATGCAATTGGACCAATGAGGTTTCACAGTGGGCGGAATTACACAGTGTGGAGCCACATAAACTAAAACAGAGAAACTGACTATAGACACAGTTGACAAGAAAACTGAACTGAGTGTAAAATTTATCATAAAGATTTAAAAATGCTACTGTAAAGCCTGTTCATTGGTTAACAGTAAGTTTACTTATTATATAACATGAAAAAACTATAATCTAACAGAACATTTAATAAATTATGTAAATTTTTAGCCTTTTGGAAATGAAAAAGAACAAGTCATCCTATAATTTACAGTGGAAAACGAAGAATTGACATTCCTGTGACAATTCACATTTGATGGTACTGTATTAGTCATGTACATTAGGGTTTGATGTCACAACTTATCTTGTTAAATTAATGCTTATTGCATTATTTTAGTGTCATTTGTGTTGCCATGATGGTGTTTTATATATGTATTACACAGTTTACCTTCGATATAACAGTATTTACCTCAGCTTGTGGTAAAACTTTTGATGAGCTTTGATTCTACATGTGACTTTCTCTTCTCTTCAACATTTTGCAGTATATTACCATTATATCAGTTATAACATATTTTCATAAAAAGGAATCCATAAAACCTAAAATGTTGCTACCATATTTTTTTTTTTACAGTAAAGTTCTGGGAAACACCGCTGCTGTTTTTTACAAAGTGGGTAGGACACGGTCTACAATTTAGGGCAAAAACGACTCTTTGTTGTCCCATTTCAGATGTACCCACCACTATTTAAGAAAACAAACTGTGGTTGGCTGCTTGACATATCAGTTAGACTGTCTTCCTCTACATGGGTGGATGTTGCCGTTAGCCAAAAGTCTGTCTAACGTGAGATGCCACCTGAGGAGCCCATGTGGCGTAACCGCTCCAGCTGGAGGTGCAATGAGCTCCACACGCAGAGGAGGGAAGATTATCTGCAATGCCAGACACGGACAGAGGGTCCTAATGAAAATCAATGGACGTGTTTCTTTCAGCAATAAACAGGAAGGACAGGTCTCCCCTTCAAGGGTAAATGCGGGCAATGGAAATCTTCCCAACTGTACCTTGTGTTAGAGCACTCACACACAAACAGCGCAAAGGTGGCAGGAAGTGGTTTCGAGACTGCGCACGTTACATCCAGTCCAATTACCCCGCAGTCATTCTCAGTCACCTCCTCGTCAAAGTGACCACACAAGCGTGAAATGCACTTAATTAGACACTCAATAGACAAGGCCGAGCTGCAAGGGCATCTGCATATGTTCAGCTGTGCGGGTTGAACTTCCGTGTCTATAATGCAGAGCTCTGGCTTTCTTCCACATATTTATAACGCTGTTGATGACATGCACCGCTAATTTGTTTTTGTTAAAAGACTTAATCCATGGAAACGGTAGTTTAAATAAATTATATATATATATATATATATATATATATATATATATATATATATATATATATATATATATATATATATATATATATATATATATATATATATATATAGGTGTATTAGTGTTAAGATGCCATTTTTCTTTTGAGCATTTTAAATGTATAGTCATTATTTACTAATCCTCAACCTATATTACTTTCTTACAATTGTTCAAAACCTAATGACTTTCATTTTCCCATGGATCACAAAATTGTTGTTCAGCAGAAAGTCCAGCTGCTCTTTTCCATACAACGACCTAGAAGGTGACCAGAGGCTGTGAAAGCTCCATATAATATGTCCATATGAAGCTTTGTAGTCTTATGTGGAAAATAATTAAATGTAAACTGCTATTCCCTGAAAATATAAAGTTTTTATATTTCTATTTTGCTTTGATTTATTTGATTCCAGTTTTAGTTAAACTTATTTTATTGCAGTTTCATTTCAGCTTAAGTAGTTGCAGTTGCAGTTATATAATATTTATATTTTATTTATTGTTTTCGCCTTTCAAGTGTAAGAAAAAAAATATTTGCAGCATTTTACTGTTATTCGTAAGTGTAATTCATGTATATTGAAACTGCAGCTTCATGCTAACGCAAAATAAATATGATCCGTATTCTTCTGACTTCCATTTTTCTGCGCTTACACTTTTGAGACGTTTCTTTCCCCAAAATACGTCCAAAAGCATCGCAAGCCTGTGAACATCGATATGCAAGCAAAAACAACAGAGTCAGGAACTGCAAAACAGATTGACCAAGTAAAACCAACCTTTGTGTAAAAAAAAATTAACTGTTGCAAATGTCTGAATGACTTCTCGTTCCCGAAATGACATCGGCACGGCTCCTCAGTGCGGATTAATCTAATGTTTTGAGGTGTATGTGTGGGTTGTCACACAGCAGTGTGGATCTTCACTGTACATTGGATTTACAGTTACTACGTCTTGGAAGTATGTTCAAAATATGAAGTTTCACTGGAAAATGTAATCTAAACAAGTAGGTAATATGTCTGCCACTTTTGCTCTGACCAACAAAAAAGAAAAAAAAGAAAAAAAGTTGTGCTATAAATCACACTACCAATGGTGATTAAATTTAACGACCACAAAGTTAACTCAGATCACGTCAAACCATGCAAATTATTATTATTGTTATACTTTGTACTCAAATTGTTAACGTTAACAACATCAACATTGCATGACTACATGTATTAGTGATAACCGCCACCTGCAGCATCCATACGGGACTCCTTTATGTATGCGGACTTGAAGTAATGACGTAAAGATGTAAAGACGAATGGCGGCAAACTCGTATTTCCCACGGAAACCGACCTCACCACTTAAATTAGAAAACATGATTACAAGCTTACCATTGTGAATCGGGCAAAGAGTAATATATATATTAGAAATAAGGTAAAGAGATAGTTTTGAACACTGATTGGTTATGTACTTGCTCAATGATTGATTTTGGATAATTTTAACAAAAAAAAAAGTTACGGATTAAAGCTTTAACCAAAATTATTTTTTAAAATATTAGTTTTAGTTAATAACAACACTGGCACGAATATAATTTGCGCTTTCACATATTCAAAATTAGTGGATTGTATTCAGTTACGAAACGCAAGAACTAATGCCGTTTTGTGTCACTGATGTCAAATCTAAAGTTGCGCCTTTACAAGCAAAATCGTGCGCATTTTCATTCTCAGTCATTGAATCTCTAACTCAACCAATTCGTTAGAAATGCTGAATCATTCAGTAAATGAAACACGGTTGAATGTTGCTGTGAGATATATAATGCAAATAACGTGATAAAATTAGGTTGGAGTCTCACATAAAACTTATCTTATAGTATTTTTGCAGCTTGACAGTCCCTGTTAACCGTCTATGTTCATTGTATGGAAGAGAGCAGCTTGGTTAAATTCCTCTTTTGTGTTCCACAGAGGAATATATATGGGTTTGTGATGAAATAAAGGTGAATGTGATGACATTACATTTTTAGGTGAACTATTCCTCTACGATGCAAAATGTAATTTGTGCTTGAGTAGAAGGTACTACTTATGTCCAAATGTAATCATTGTCTCATAAAGAAAAGCTGCTATGGGTTCTGAGAAGGCGTATGCATTTTTAGTGTGTTTTTCAAAGCCTGTGGTCTAGTTTTATGTGGGAGTGAAGGCTGGGTTCACCTTTAGATGGGCTGTAGTTTCTCTTCATTGATCATTTTAATTATTTTGTCTGTCTCTCCCTCGGGGGGCGAACGGTTGATGATGGGTCTTAATTAATGGGGCCAGTGGGGGAATAGACACAGTGGTCCATTCTGGAACGTTCTGACGCAAGACCTGGTGACACACTTCAGGTGGGATAAGTTTGAAACGAGGACAAACTGAACACACGTAGCCTACGTTTGTGTACCAACATGTAAGGACACAGCTGAGAAATTATTTTAAAATATCCACATACGCATAAACGCACATATGAAATGATCTTTATCCTTCACACATAATGCAATGTGAATGGTCCTTACCTGTGCAAATGTGGAGAGACTGTTTGAACTAAGCACATAACACTAGTGTAATCAAAGAGTTGCTTTGTAGTGAGTTTGCCTCATTATGACATTTTCTTAGTCAAATGAGAATTTGACCATAATTGTTATTAGTCAATTCTGCTTAAATCTAAGTAAAATCCAGTTTTAGTTAATGGATACAACATTAGTTGACGAGAAAGTATGACGTTTAATGTAAACGTTTCAAATACTAAAGATATATTAAAGAAAGTGAAAATTGTCCTTGTGAAAACTTCTGAAAGACCTTCTGAAATAAATTAATCCTTACTGTTTTAGTTATTTGTTATCCATGTTATGTGCATATTAACAATACATATTTTGGATATACTGTACATATTTTGATATGAATTGTAACTTGTTGAATGTTAATTTATGCAGTTACATCTATTAATATCTTACTGTTTTCAACATTGTTAATAATAAGAAATTTCACTGGGGCAGCATATCAGGAATAATGGCTGGTGAAAATGTTACTTTGCATCACAGAAATAAATTAAAATTGTATATATATTAAAATAGAAAACAGTTCTTTTAAACTGTAAGAATATTTCACAATATTAATATTTCAGCAGCGAAAACGGTTCCAAACAAAGATCACAGCAGAACCATAGCGCAACTCACAGCAACACTTCAGTCGTGTTTCATTACTGAATATTTCAGCGTTCTGAACGAATTGGTTAAGTCAAAGGCCCTGTCCCAAATGGCACCCTAAACCCTAACGGTCTTCCTCTGAGTCCGCACTTTCACAACGTAATGCCGCTTTGACTGCCGGGAAGAAGTCCGCTGCGTAACCCGCACCAGAGTCACTCATTAAGACGGTCACTTGCCGCCACCTACTAGCGGTTTAGTTCCATCTATCTATCTTTATTTAGCTGCGTTTCTAATGCAGGAACTTTCCCAAGAAACTAGGGACTTTGGGGTGGTACTTAGTGTGTTTCGACCGCAGGAACCAGTGTCTAAATCAGGGATAGGCAAACTCGTTCCTGGAGGGCCACTGCTCTGCAGAGTTTTGTTCCAACCCTAATCAAACACACCTGAACCAGCTAATCAATGCCTTCAGGATTACTACAAAGTTACAGGCAGGTGAGTTTCATCAGGGTTGGAGCTAAACTCTGCAGGGCAGTGGCCCTCCAGGACCAGGTTTGCCCATCCCTGGTCTAAATGAAGTTATGGGTAAAGAATTATCCCTCAAAATGTCCCTGCTCTACTTTTTCAAAGTTCAGGAACTTTCGGGGGTGGGACTTGGGCGCTGATAATGCCGATTGGTTGAGTTCATGCAGCATTTTGATTGGCTGACTCCACGCAGAATTTTCTACCTAAAAGTCTGTTGCGGTGCGTGCAGTAAGAGTCATTTGCTATTCGAATCAACATTGAAGTTTAAAAAATACGACTAATGGACCGACAACAAGGTTCAGGCTTTACTAAGCTTATATATGGAGGTCAAAATCCAGTGGGAACTGGAAAGTCGTGTGAGGTCTTACGTCACCAGACTAATCTTCACGGTACTTTAGACCGCGATGGAAACACAGACAGCAACAGGTCTGGGGGGAAAAAGTTCCTGGGACAAAATGTTCCGGGTAATTCCGGTGGAAACAGGGCTTTTGTTTAACATTTTCAGAAGTAATTAAATTGATGAGATGGATAACTACCAGGCCACTGTTATGCCTTTTCTACTCTGTTCTGGGTGACCACCTTCAAGATTTTTTTCTCTAGATATTTTTGAGTCTCTCCTTCTATGGAATTTGTTCGGCCATTTTCTAGCCCGAGAGTCTGATCGGGTAGAAAAACCTCTCATAAACAAGCTCCATGATTTGAGGTATCACGAATGTCTGTAGCACATGCGGGATGAGTTGTTAGGGGTTGTTCAAATCCTTAGCAAGCACCATTAATTACATTACGGGAGCAAATCCTTCTAAACCCCTCTTGACAAGCCTACTCACAACGGTATTCGTTCAAAGCAGATTCTCGTAATGTCTTGACGGATTTTCATGTAAATACAAGTGTAAGCTTACAGCCATAACATAAAATCTTCTGGGGCACAGATCTGAGGTACACTGTCATGATAAACACCAATGCAGCAGTAAGAGCGCTATGGCACTTGTATGATGGCAAGCATTGGAGATCATTGGTTAGCAAAATGCCTGAGGTCAGTTTATACTTCCATCTTCAAGATCCTTAGAGAGTCAGTTATTTACAATTCTAATATTAAGCGCGCTCCTCACACGAACACATCCTAGATTTCCCAACAAGTCTGTTGAGATTGAGTAGATCTGACATCGAACAGTTCACAACATTCATATCTACCCATCCTTCAGCCTCAAGCAAGAAAAGAGAGAGAGAGCGCACAGATGAAATGGAGTGGGTCGCTCTGAGTTATGTTCAGGGTGATGATTGCCTATTGGTGTAACCTACCGGCCTTAATCAGAGCAGCAGGGAAGATGACCGTCTGAGGGTATCAAGCTGTGACACGCTCTCTGCTACTGTGCTTTATTACTTTATTAAACCTCTCTCTACCTGCGAGATGTGAGACTCCTGCTGTCAGTGGGGGAAAAAAAATATCACCCACTGTCTGGGAGCATGTGTGCAGTCAAATGTCAAAGGGGACCTCCATAATTTAGGAGGATGTGTATATCTTTCAGTGGAACATCAAATAGCAACAAACATGACACTTATGACAAGTCATGACCTGGTGTTGATCTAAGAGTGCACGTTTAAGAATGGATGAGTGCAATATTTCCGACAGCAACTGCAGTGTTTGTGATGGAGGAAAAGGTTGCAAAACCGTGAATGAGTGTATAAATGCCCATGTCTTCGCCAGTGTCATGTCAGATTCAAGCCCCTTTCAAAATATCGCCACCTTTGGGTAGCTGTTTATAATGTTGTATTATCCTGTTGTAGTTGATTGTGTAAATACAGCCGTTATTAATGTACAATAATATGTGACCCATGCTGGAAAAATGAGTCAGAATGTGCACTGGCTAATTACGAGCTACAGGCAAAACAGGTGAAAAATGTCACTTTTGGTCGAATTTGAGGTTTTCACAAAAATGTGTTCATTAAGCCCTCATCTAGCGATCCCAATGCTCCAAATAGCAATTAAACATTTAAAAGTATCTTTATTTCTATGTTTTCTGAGAGAAAATTGTATAATACATTAGCTAAAAAAAAACATGCGTTGGCTTAATGAACTAAAAATTAGTTCATTAAGCCCTCATCTAGCCACCCCAATGGTCCGAAAACGTACGTTGGCCAGAGGAGAACTGGCCCCCTGACTGAGCCTGGTTTCTCCCAAGGTTTTTTTTCTCCATTCTGTCATCTGATGGAGCTTTGGTTCCTTGCCACTGTCGCCCTTGGCTTTTGGCTTGCTTAGTTGGGTACACTAAATATGCAACAATATTACTGATCTGCCTGCATTGACACTATTGTATGAGAATTGAACTGAGCTGGACGATGACATCACTGTTTTCTCCAGAGTGGCTGAACAGCCGAAACAAATTTTGTTGCATTTTTTCTGCATTTTCCTGTTATCACTGTAAAGCTGCTTTGAAACAATCTGTATTGTAAAAAGCACTATATAAATAGAGGTGACAACTTGAGAAGCACCTTTTCTTTGTTCATGAAAAATGCTGTTTTTCTCTGCTCGCTTCTCGACAACTGGTGCTTCCCCTCAGCACAAGTTTGGTAGGCCTATCGTTATAAAGTGTAGCATTGCAACTTTGTGTACATTCATAGCAAATTTCCGATGGCATGAGTCTGAACCAACGATATGCGATTTTCAAACTTATGCTGATGTAAGCAAAATTATCTTGCCTGTGCTGACTGATAGATCCAAAGCGTGCACACAGATGCCTCTCAGACAGTGCATGATCCCGATATACACAGAATTACAGAATATAAACAAAATATCTGTATTGGCGAGTATTCACACAAACATTATCTGTTGTGTCTTAAAGGGTTAGTTCACCCAAAAATGAAAATTCTGTCATTAATTACTTACCCTCATGTCGTTCGACCCCCGTAAGACCCGTAAGAAATGAAGATATTTTAGTTGAAATCTGATGGCTCTGAAAGGCCTCCATTGGCACAATGGCAATTTACACTCTCAAGACCCTTAAAAGGTACTAAAGACGTCGTTACAAAGTCCATCTCACTACAGTGGTTCTAAAATAACTTTATGAATCGGCGAGAATAGTTTTTGTGCGCAAAAAAACCCTAAATAACGACTTACATAGTGATGACGATTTCAAAACAAGGCATCATGAAGCTTCGAAGCGTTATGAATCAGCGAGTCGAATCAGCGGTTTGAATCGCCAAATTTCAGCAGTTTGGCAGTTTGACAGGTGATCCGAATCATGATTTGGCTTACTGATTCATAACGCTTCGAAGCTTCATGATGCCTTGTTTTGAAATCGTCATCACTATGTAAGTCGTTATTTAGGGTTTTTTTGCGCACAAAAACTATTCTCGCCGATTCATAAAGTTATTTTAGAACCACTGTAGTGAGATGGACTTTGTAACGACGTCTTTAGTACCTTTTAAGGGTCTTGAGAGTGTAAAGTGCCATTGTGCCAATGGAGGCCTTTCAGAGCCATCAGATTTCAACTAAAATATCTTCATTTCTGTTCCGAAGATGAACGGAGGTCTTACGGGTGTCGAATGACATGAGGGTAAGTAATTAATGACAGAATTTTCATTTTTGGGTGAACTAACCCTTTAAATTAATGTTTGGTTCACTGTTGGGGAAAAACATCTGATGTGTAACATTATAAAAGTACAGTAGGTCTTAAAATAGGTCCCCGAGCATTGTAGCGCTCCTCCCATCCAATAAATCACAATAAACTTTGTACTTTATTACTATTGATATGAAACAGTCTCAGATGTAAAATTACATCCTATTTATTACAGAATTCAAAAACATAAATACCGTTTTGGCGCTGTGGTGCGAGATGCTCTGGCGCAGCTCAGCTCAAGAGAACCGGCAGCAAATTTTTTTTTGCCTCCAGCAGACCAATGCAGTTCTTGGCTCTTTACTTTTCATCAACCAAAATTGTCCTTCCAATTTCAGTTACAGAGTTCTGGCATTTGCTGTCGGGTGGACCAGTCCATGAGGACCCAAAAAGTTAACTATTTTTAACTTGACTTTTGACAACAAAAATGCGAAACCTAAGATGACAGGGCTTTCCATAGCCAGGAAGAGAGAGCAATGTACTTTGAATTACAGAGAGGGCAAAAAAGAGAGTGAACACAGACAAAGAATTTTATCTGACCATAGGTTTTATATTTTTCCATGCAACTAGTCCCCATGGGAACTGAGGGTTTCCAACTTCAAAAAGGGCGCCAAAGCACCATAAAAGTAATATTAAAGTGTCATACGATTAAGTCTTCTGAAAACATGAGATAGTTTTGTGTGAGAAAAAGAAATTGAAGTTGCTATTTACAGATAATCTCCTCTCTTCAGTGAGATGTGAACTGCTGCAACTGGATCGAGTCAACTCGACAACCTAATAAGTTTTATTCAAGATCAAGTCATCCAGTCTGTTGTTGAGAACTGGATCAACCGATTTGATTCCAAATAATGATTTATTCGAGAATCAGAGATCTCTACTTCTTACATGAACAGGCCAAAGAGAGTTAGGACGGATGTCAAGGTTTTTCAATGAATAATGACTTAAGAGCCATTTCAGCCAAAATTACGATTTTTATAAAGAAATAGTCAATCTCTGTAAATCCATTTAACACAAGGGTACGGGACCTCAACGCTGATGCTTCAAAAACCACACAAAGCAAACATGATTTCCCCATCCATCCATACAACCCCAATTTAATCAAATGAATCAATGCCTTTTGAAGTGAAATTATACGCATGTAAAAAATTATATTTGAAATCTTGTATAGTGTATAAACCATTCATTAATTCGTTCCATTTTCATTGGCCGGAAGTAATAGATTACAGTTTCATTTTCATTGGCCGAAGTAATCGATTATAGTTAAAAAAAAGTTTAACATTAGTATTTTTCTTACAAACACTGGTTCACTTTAGAAGACATTGTTTTATCAACTTTATAATGGGTTAAAAATACTTTGATGAATATAGCACACAAGTCATATGAACCACTTTTAGGATACTTTAATGTTTTTTTTTACGGTCCTTTTTGAAGCTTAAAAGCATTCATGGTAATGCTGTAATAAAAAAAAGAACAAAAGCTACAACTATGTAAAGTTCTCCTTTTGTGTTCCAACTTCTAAATTAATTGAGTAAATGATGACCAATTTTTTGTTTTAGTGAGAAATAATCCTAAAGGAATTAGGAATATAGGAATATAAATTTCTCTGAAAGCAATATTTTGTCTAAGAGCCACTAAGTCCCATTCGATTATAGCATGAATTTTGTCCACAGCCTTTCACTGAAGTCAGCTTTAGCTCAAGAGGGGAGCAGCAGGGTTGACTTTTGCTAACATTTTTATCATAAATGATTGAGTGCAGGGCACCCGGTGAGCTGTTGCTCTACGAAGGAGCTAGCAGTGGAGATTTAAAGTAAGAAGTGATGAAATATTGATGTTCAAGGGGCTGTGCCAGTGACCTGGACCTTGCCTTCTGGGTACTGCCTTTTCTGTGTCAGAAAACATAGGGCGATCATTAGGGGAACCCCACGAGACAGGTAAAGAGATTCAGGTCGCTGGTTCAAATCCCTGTTGGGAAGATTCTGTCCAATGTGCCTTATGGTGAGGTTTTAGATCAGGATTCGACACAGATGAGGAAAAAGAAGAATGGAACTACTGCCTGGTGCACAGATGTATACAATACGCCCATGCAAGGCCGAACATGTGAAACAGGCCGAACAGCATGTGAAAGGAAAGGAAAGTCCTTGCTAGATGTGAATTCTAGATAAGGGAAGACTTCATTGGTATTCAAGCCTTTAGGAATATGCAGAAGAGGGTAGTTAGAATTGGCTAAAGCTAGTGTTTCTTTCCTTTGGGATATACTGCAGATGAGCTTGTCCTAGCAGAAGCAATCTTCTAGCTCATTACGGAGGCAAAAGGCTTGAGCTGGGGGAGTTTTGTTAAACTGTACAGGGCTAACAAGCACCCGCGAACAGCAGGAACACATCAACCATTGCGTGTGTTTGAGCTGAATCTGCTAATTCGCGGCACGCCAACAAACCTCTGTGTCCCTCTGGCTCTATAGCAGAGAGAAGTTCGCACTAGGCAGTGCAATATCGCCAGTCTCTCAGCTCAATCACAAACCAGGGGAGCCAGGGACACCGTACTCTTTAGCACAGACGCTATCACGCTTCACACTTAACCGCACATGATAACTCCTAGTTTTTTTTTTTTTCTTTCAAAAAGCCCTCTGACAGAAACGGATTAGCTGGGGCTTGAACAGAACTGAGAATGTAGACCAAGAAGATGAATCCCAGAGAAAAATCCCAGAGCTCCCCCTAAAGGAAGACCACGTAACAGGTTATGAGAGGTTTGTCAGCGATATCAAACGCTCATCCTGAGGGGCGTCTCGCCAAACTCGACGCCTAGATGTGTGAAGTGCAGTTAGAGGTGTGAGCACACAACATTAAAAGAGACTCCTTGCTTGCCTTGGGCTTCTAATAAGTCTCCCTGCTGAGAAACCCAACAAACGCACCGGAGTACTGAGTATGTGATGTGGTCATACAGTAAAGAGCATAAGACCTTGCTGTGGGCAATGTAGACAGACGCACACACATTTATTCTTTAGTCCACTGACTTCTATTGACTGTGATGGGTCACAAATCATCCCTGTTCACTTATAGCTGTGTGCGGTAGCTCAATAATTGAAGGCCACACTATTGATGCATTTGAAGGGAAGGAAACTACAAAACCACCTGCTGGGTAACAAGCTGCATCATGACAGAGCAAGGTTTCATATGTTAAATCAGCACGTATACATACTGTTGGAAGTGTGGGGTTGCCTTAGGATTCACTCGAGGGAGTTTAACCAGGAACTCAAAACACTCATAGAGGTATGTGTTAGTGTTATGAACATGTTTAGACCCACACTAAGGAATAATATATCGAAGACAAGGGTAATTGTAGCAAGGACGTCAAGGAGCAAAATAGCTTTTGTAAGCCTCAGCTATAAACATACACATATACGGCAGATGGCTGTGATACACATTCAGTGCGTCAAAGGACCACAGAGGGACTATTACTGTTTTCAGGTTCAAGTAGACTAAGACATACTGAAAGTGTAATTGGACTGAGGGGAGGACACCTCAAGCACTGCGCATGATACCGCCATTGCAAATAATACATCTCTGCTTCAGTGAAGAGACAGTATCAGTGCATTAGTAACAATGTGTAAAAAAAGTGTTTTTCCAAGTCTACGGAGATGTTTGGTATAGATTTGGAGATTTGGTATATTCATATTATATTCATATATATATATAAACGCTTTTCCTTAGGCTCTGTCTGGCATCTTGGAAAAATAATTTTTAACTGAACTTGAACTCAATCTGGGATTGCCCTATCTATAAAAGGTTGCATGCAATGTTCCCTAGAATTTGAGAAAATTACTATTAATTCCCAAATGTGCTGTCTAATGAGACAGGTTACTAGGTTTTGAGGTATGGCCAGCAGTGATGCGCGGGTTGATCCAAAATGAGCGGGTGCCCGCGGCCACCCGCGGTTACCCGCGGTTACGAGTCATCCAAAAATATTTTTAATGATATTCGGGTCACGGTCGGTCGGATCGTCAATAAATCCTTATTTACCTTTTGAATGTTGAGCGTTATTAACTTTTGAATAAATGCTGACGCGGGACAAAATGCCCGATTTCCCAAAACGTTGAACTGAGCAATGCCATTGTACCATTTTAATAGGCTACTTTTAAACGCATTTAAAGTCAGTTTTATGTATTTTCTGAGAGGGGGCGGGATTTTTGTTGGGAAAGTCGGGGGAGAGACGCACACTTCGATTAGACTGGATAAACACATGCAGCATCTTAATTGTTAAGAAAATTAAACGAAATAAATGAATAAATCAAGCCTGTATTACATAACACTAGGCTATATCATACAGCATTCAGAAAAATAACAGTTTGCGCTCCTAAGGGCTTTCACACTTTTCCAAATGTTTTCCAAATGTGGGCTGATGAATTCTTCAAGCCGGGTCGAAACATAAACATCGCGTTCATCAATAATATGCATCTGGAGCTGAAATGGAAAATGATGGGCCGCCTCAAGAACTTCCTGCTCTCGCTGCTGCACCTCTGAGCACACCACGTCAGGGCCTGAAACATTTTCTCAATGGCCCAATGAGCTACGATGAGCATTTACTACTTTTAAAAAATGCGGGTCAGGAAGCGGGTCGGGTACAATATTTTCTTCTTTTTTTTTGCGGTCCGAGTTGCGGGCGGGTTAGTTGAAAACGTCGGTCGGGTGCGGGTTGTTTATACATTGACCCGCGCATCACTGATGGCCAGGGAATCTCATAAAATGTGAAATCTGGCAAGAAACCAGAAGCCTCTCTTGAACTTTATGCAAAGATAAGTGATCTAAATTAGTTAAATTAAAGGTGCTGCAAGCAATTTTGGAAAAGCACACATACATTTTCCCTACAACCAGACAGATATCACTAAAATAGGTGTCCTGAGAAATCATACCTGTCTCTGTGACAGCCCTAGGCTCTGTAAACAGCAGGAAGAGTCAGGGGAGCGGCCCACACTTCTTTTTTTAGCCAATCGGAAATGTTCTCTGCCAGTGAATAATGTTGTGCATTCTGAAAAAGCTTTCTGTGTGCCTTAGTAGTTTTATAAACAAAAGTTGTTTATTACATACTCAAAGGAAACTTCTAGGAAACGTACCATAAACATAATTGGGAAACCAGAGTTTTTGAGATTTTATAAGCACAATGTAGTGTACACTGTTTTATTTACAACTTTGAAAATCATTTCTACAAAGATTATTGGAGTATATTTTAAAAGAAAATACTATTTCAGTCTTTCTACTTCAACAATTCACGTTTAAGTCAATGTGTTACTTGACGTTTTTTTGCAATAATTTGTGAAATTTCCTATCAATTTTTGAGTGACAATCTTTCCAAGCTTTTCCCCCCCCATTCATGTAGTCTAACGCCCATGCATTCAAAGAGAATTACTGTAAAATTCCCCCAGAATTATATACAACACACTCAAAAGGTTTATAATATGCCAAGAAAAATGAACGAACAATCCAGAGCATTATCTAAAGTTTTACATGCGGACCGATTGAGCGTAAACTGGGCAGTTGCAGAGACCATGAGCTTTGATGCACTGCTCACTGCACTACAGAGGATTTTTGTTTACTGTGTAGAGGTTTTCTTAGGGAGCTGTGGAGGGTAAGAGAAAAAAAATGCTCTGAAGAACATGAGTCAGCGTGTAAAGCAGAAGTGTGATGACAAGCAGCACAGATCAAGAAAAACTCACAATGCACAGTGAATGGCACAGAAACCATCTCCCTGAGAGATACAAGGGAAGGTACTCTTTCTGTTTTCAAAAGCCCATGAAATATTCATCATTCAGACTTGGCTAATTCAGGCCATCAAGATCTTTAAGGTGAGTTAGTATGACACAGATTGTCAGAGTCGGAGAGAGAGGGAGAGAGTTCGAGCAGTCATTTTCAGACTATTTGGTTATGCATTAAAAATGCATGGGATGAATTACATTCTATTCCTGGCCTCTGTTGAGGAATTCACACTAGGGTCCAAAATCGAGCACTTGGCAAAACAGAGAATAAGAATAACTTTAAATTTCCAATCTCTGAAACTTCACTTGAGCAGAAAAGAGCAGTAAAGTGTTCAATAAAATATGTTTTACTGAATATTTAAAACGAAGTATGAAGAAAGTGTATCAGTTACACTGCTTTAGAACTTTTGGACACATTATTTCAGAAAGGTAATTTTAACCACTAGCAGCATCAAAAGGAATCGCAAAGTTAAAAAAGGAAAAAGAAAAAATGTTTCATGAAATATAAAAATGAATTTGAGTAAATTGAGAAAATAGAGAGCAATTATACATGTATCTCTTCATGTATAATGCAACAATTTACCTCAGAATAGTTTTACAAACGACAAATTGGTTCTGCATGTTTTAATGAATAAGGCCGATTTCCAAACAGGTTTCCCAAACATTTCAACTATCCTATAGCCATCTATCTCTATGTCTATCCCCATCTTCCATTGCTCAGGAGTCCTGCCCCCAATGGTTGAATGTTACTAAATCACCACAGAGGCACAGTATTTACTATGGATGGACAAATATTAAAATAATGGTGATAAGATCATTCAAGATCATGTCCGATAACCGATAAATTACCAAATTCTATTTTGTCTAAATAAATAGAAAAAAAAACCTCTCAAAACTAAAATTAAATAATCGTAAATGCCACAAGATCATTTAAGAAATACAGCTAGAGCCAAACCGATTTATCGGTCTGCCGATTTTATCGG
The DNA here is from genome assembly GCF_949357685.1 of Gobio gobio. Classification (NCBI taxonomy): domain Eukaryota; kingdom Metazoa; phylum Chordata; class Actinopteri; order Cypriniformes; family Gobionidae; genus Gobio; species Gobio gobio. Next base: position 28,005,053 of record NC_137101.1, on the reverse strand, counting down.
CCGATATGAGCCTGGCTTAGATATATCGGCATCAGCATATATGCCATATATATGAACGCGATTCACACAAAAATTATGTCAAAATGCCTGTCTTGTCGAGTATCATCGTAAACATAGTCGGTTATGTTGTAAGTGAATGTAAACATGAAATCTGCCAATCATCGCCAGCGTTTTGGGTATTTTCACAAGTTTCATGGTCCACAGAATATCTGAACCTACAATATCTCAAAAGAAAGAACAAAACTTTTTTTATCAACACTTGAATGTGGGGTAAGGTTTCATGACGAAAAGCAACATTTCGATAAAAAAGCTAAGAAAATCGTGTTTTTGTCAAAGACTACATCCAGATGGGGTAGATCGAGTCAATCAACACCCCTAAAGCTTCACAGTCCTAAAGCTCGTCCTGGGTCGATATTTAATTCAATAACATTAGGCAGTTTTGATTTACATGACATTTAATGTTGATGATCGCGTTATTTTACATATGCATATGATTATATGAGATTGCTCGTTTCTGCTTCTTCTTCGCCTCTGTTTTGATCAGGAGATTCTGTACTCGTTTAGGAAATGCGTAATAGCGCCCCCCTACCCCCCAAAAAACCCATATTGGTCAGGCTCTAAATACAACATTTTAATGTACAGCATCAAAAGTGATTTTCCTTTTGAGATATTGTGCATTCCTATTGTTTGCAAAAGTGTCCATGAGTACCCTCCGTCTGAAGTCAATTCACTACACAAAACACAACTTCCTGAAGTTCACGGCCCTCTCTGAGTTCAAAGACGACTGAGCTGGGTTCACTTCTCTCTGAGCGAGCACTTTCAAGCAAGCTCACGCCCCTGACAGCATGGCTTTCATAGTAACAGTAGGCTACGACACCCTACCGTATAACAGTGAAAACATGGAAAGCCGAAAAATCTCATCAATGGTAGGGAAGCGTTTTCTCATAATAGACGAGATAACAAAAGAAAAATCACTCACTGCTCTTGACTCCCTAATATCGGTATCACCCCCGCCCCCCAAAACCCATATTGGTCAGGCTCTAAATACAACATTTTAATGTACAGCATCAAAAGTGGATTTTCCTTTTGAGATACTGCGCATTCCTATTGTTTGCATTTCTTCATGAACTCAGCCTACCAATGGCTTATGTGCAATAAACTTGTAGATGAAAATACTTTTATTTCAACTACATATATCACCTTTAAATTTTACTTTGACAAGAACTTTTTTAACAAGCTCAGAAAAAGTTTCCATGAGTACCCTCCGTCTGAAGTCAATTCACTACACAAAACATAACTTCCTGAAGTCCTCCATCCACGGCCCTCTCTGAGTTCAAAGACGACTGAGCTGGGTTCACTTCTCTCTGAGCGAGCACTTTCAAGCAAGCTCACGGCCCTGACAGCACGGCTTTCATAGCTTCTGGCCAAACATGAGTGAAATGGCCCAGTGATTTGATGGAAGCGTGAGAAAGGATTTTGGCCGAGGTAACAGTAGGCTACGACGCCATGACCACAATAGCACTATCAGGTCAATGCACACAGTTTACGCATTGGAAATGTCACATTTTGAAGTCTTCAGAAGGGCACACATCACCTTTCATTTCAAAGACAGATGAGCTTGGTTCACTTCTCTTTGAATAACACTGATCGACTCCCTCAGTTTGAATATATAGGAAAGTCATCCAAAGGTTTTAAGTGAGAGCTAAAAACCTGCAAAACTTTTGCATCAACTGCCAACGCTTCCGAAAGAGGAGGTTTGGATAAATCAAGACCTGCCCCAGCAGTCAGTTCTCTCTTGCTTTTGCCTACTCATGCTGCCCTGTTACACCAACACAGATCCAAAGCCCAAACTCGCACCATTTTATGCATTTCCACCAAAGTAATTTTGGGCTGGCAAAAAATAAAATAAAAATAAATAATTCAGTAGATGGACCAGACGGCAGGGCCGTGGAAAGACATTTTGAAGGGCAGTTGCCCAAACCAAAAAAAGGGACGCTGTAAGTGGTTTCTGTATATCTTAATGTAAAGAGTGAATAACAAACCTTTTAAAATCACATTGCAAATACAATTGTTAGGCTTTAGTGCTAATTCAATTCATGTTGTTATAACTACTTCCAAAAAACGTTGATTATGCACTAATTTGATCTCGTATTTAATGTTTTTTACAATGTTGTAGATTTATGTAGCAAATGAGAGTCGTTAAAATCATTGAATATGTTTTGAGGCAAAGGTCTTGTTAATGATTTTCAGTTTTGTTCAAAGTAAATAAAGCAACAGTTTTTCAATAACGGAAGATTATGTAAAAATATGGTATTTGGGGTAAAAGGCACAATAATTAACATATAAACAGATAATAAACAGCGGCTGACTTTTACATTTGTTGACATGACATGGTTAGATTCAGATGGTAAAAATCATATATCAAGTTGGGTGTCCACCTTAGAGATAATATCATATTTATAATGAAACCATCAGATTTGAAAATATGATAATAATCATATCATATAATACAAATGTATGTATTTGTTATTACTGTAAAGCTTTATTAAATGATTATGGGATCTCATTCAATGCTTTCAGAATCTTTACTTTAAAAAAAAAGTTTGTACTTTTAAAATATATTTTTATATTAAGATATTTTAATATTTATTGAACAATAATGAATTATTTTATTTATCAAAACAAACAGAAAATAGTAGGCTACAAACTTTTAACTCATACAATTGATTATAAAGGGAAATATACTTTACAGGAGTTAAAGTGTGACAAACTGTCAGCTAAATATTCTATATGGCGATTTACCTGCTGGTATGCTGGAGCTTTGAATCCATATTTGCCATGTTGTATAGGCTATAGCCTCCCTTTTCACTTTCTCACTGTCTTTTTGTGAAGGCATTGTTTTTTGTCTACAAAGTGTGCTGAGACAACAGCAAATTTGGTGTTATTTATATTAGACCAGATCAGGTAGGCCTACAATAATTTGATTAGCCAATTAATTATCTTCCAAGAACGTGGATATTTTGCACAAGTTGTTAGCACTAATAGAAGACCAGGAGCAAAACATTACCGACAAAAATACAAAAACAAACTACCAAATGACTAATTCTGTGGATAAACCACTGTCTCTAATGTGGATTGTACTTTGTAATCTACCTAATGGGACGACATTCTGGAACTGTAGTCTCCACAGAGAGTGGGCACTGCCACGCACTGTGAGTGATGTTGCGGAGCAACAGGGAAAAAATGGAGTGGGTTGACGGATTTTTAGCGGAACAGAACACTTTTATGGGAATCCTCTGGGGGTTAGGGAGGGAAAGGGGCAAGAGGGGCACCTCAGCCGATGAGGGCAGAAGGTCTGATGTTTAACATGCTGCACAGTAATTCCAGACACTTATTTTCTAACTTCTGTCTGAAATAAAATAAATTTTATTTCAAGTATAAATTGATTCCTGACAATCCTCTAGGGTTTTCAATCCTACCAATTAGTAAATAATTTTTTTTTAATAAAAAAAGGAAAAGTAAATACAAAAAAAAGTTTTCGTTTTTCCCCACGTTTCAATTTGCTGACTTAAGTTTGTAATTGTTAATGCTGCATTTAAAAAAAAAAAAAAACAATAACAATACATACAGTAATATTGTGAAATATTACAATTTACAAATACATGTTTTCTCTGTTAAAACCTACTGATTCAAGACATTTAAAAGAAAAAACGTTTTTTTTAAACATTTGTTTGGAAATAATCATTAAGATTTGAACACTTACATGTATGCAAGGTGTAAGATGTAACATTTTTACACTTCTATTGAACATGCACTATATTGCATATTAAGCATTTTATAATGGTTTTCTATGGGAGAAAAATGTTGTGATGAACAATGTTGTGTTCATAACCTGATTTAATCTCCTTGCTTATACAAAGTAGCCTATGCGTTATTAATACCTTTTTAACGTTAGCCCTGGCTACTGTTGAGCGAGGACACAAAGCGTCTTATAGGCAGAATAACACTCACGGTGCCAGTGTCTGTTTTGGCAGAATACTGCCATCTAGTGGCAGCAGGTTTTCTTAGACAGCTGTGTGTGTGGATCGTGCAAGGCCAAACCGGCGAAATGAAAGTCTCAAAATCTAAATGAATCAAATAGGATCGACTCTCAAATGAGTCAATGAATGCATGGCCGTTCCGCGCGCACCGGATCCATAAATGCTTATCTTACTCGTTGCATGCAAAAATGATGGCTTACATTAATACAAAATCGAAGTTTTGTATTCACAACTATGTCTCTATTTGTACCAATCGCTGCACATTCATGTAATTCTGTATTTTGCACACACAAGTTAAAAGGCATTTGTTTGTGGATAGTAAAACATGTCTGCAACATTTATCAAGTTCATGGATAATTGTGTGCATTTATTAATCATTTTGAGTCTAATATCATCCCATACATTTTAGAGTCATTAAATTTACACTTTTCTTGAAATGGTTATATAAACTAAAACCATATGAAACATACAAAGTAGCATATTCGTTATATATATATATATATATATATATATATATACTCATGGATATATATATTTATCTGATAAGAAATTAACTACAATGCAAAAAAAAATTAAATATTGTGACTCAAAAGAGGATGTGATTGGATTACTAGACTAACCAGTGGACCAATTTCATTGCACAGCATCTGAAATGTTGGTTTGGTCATTCTGAAATGCCTGAAACAAAGTCTGTCTATCAGGCTTGCTGCGATAGTCTGTGTTAACGGTATTACACTGTGTTCATTCCTACGGAAGCTCAACTTTCATAGGAATTGATTAAAAACACTCGCACTGCTCTGCACCGTTATGAACGCCGTGCACATTTTAGCAATTAAAATCGAAGTGCAAAAGAGGGAAAACTATAACGTCCTCATCTAAATGGTTGGGTACAATTACCTCCATGAAATGGTCTCACTCGATATGACAACGTATATTTGTTTCGGCTGCGCACTGAGCAAGTAATTTATGATGTACAGAACAAGAGCCACACTGGCTTCCCTGATTGTAGCAAATTCCATTTTTGTTACAGATATTTTGTGCCAATTTCCCAGGAAGAGACAAATTTGTTCTCTTGAAGACTTCTCTTGAAAATGTTGCTTTATTTGCGAATGTTTTATGCAATATTCAAATTCTGAGTAGAAGTTAAATTTGCAAATTTGGATGGTAACATAGCTACTGTCCATTCTATTACTTTGAGCAATGCATTATATTCTCAAAATTCTGAGTAATAGTTGTAAACAAAGACAGTGTGGTATGTTTATTTTTATGTTATGTAGTAACAGTAAGTCAGTGGAAAACTGTTGTGAAAAAAAATTAGTAAAAGTGTCCTCAAGCATCAATAAAGTGCTAAAATAATCATGGGTTGCTGCTGCAAATCCTGCCGCAGTTATCTCCTCTTGCCCTTGCTTTCACTGTTTGCTCAGCTGGCAAAATCAATATCGGAAAGCAACTCAGGGTGCCTGCAATCATAACCTGACCAAAACTGAGACCTTCACCAAAGAAAATAAGCCATCGATGGAAGTTAAACTTCTTAAAAAAACATTATAATGTACCATATTTTCTCTGCAACCTACCAGCCTCTCTCTATTGGAATAAACGATCAATAGTGCATGTTAAGCAATATCCTAGTCTTATTGACTTGTGACTGGCCTAACAAGAGTGTTTTTGTGGTGCCCTCCGCGCTAACGTACACATCAACATGCATCAATGATGAGGCTGGTGTTGTCGGAAAGAATCCAATGACACGTCCCCAGTGAGTAAAAGCTAGGCAAACAAACCATGTGAAATGTCTATTGGAAATGATTACAATCTGTGTAAAATCCAAATCAGTGAAGTAGAATAAAGGGAGGGTCAGCTGTTGAAAGCATTTCCTCTGTGCTGTAGCGATGAAAGGAAGCTGACATTTAATACAGTAGGCGTCTCTTGTGTACATGAAGCATAGGGCATGCAACTAAGAGACAAAGACATTCTTATAATGGCTTATCACAATTACCAAGAAAGTAATTTGAAATTCTTTCAAAGTAAGAATTAAGCATAATGTTCAGACTATTTTGAGCTGAGTGAACGGAAATGCCAGGAACGTTGCATTCACTCAGAAATGGCAGTGTGAAAGTGTTGGGTTAGATGTCAGTAACACCTGACAAAGTTCCTGGCTGTGCTAAAGATTCTTCCTCTCTTCCGCTCTAGGTCTTTTCATGGCTTGGTGCTAAAAAATCTAGCCATCTACTCCTAGGAAAACCTAAATGTGAAGCAACTGCCTTCAAAAATGTCAGATTATATATAGAAGCGGATACATTTTCATGGTTGATTTCAGTAATGATAAATAATAAGGTGGATGCATTACAAATTGTCTTTAATTCTGACTGTAAAAGATTCTCTTGCTGTCATGGTGATATATCATTATAAGAGTGCATTTGCGTCTTATACAAGACTAAATATGAAGAGATCTGATTCAAAAACCTCTAAGTCCGTCTGACATGTTTTATTTTAAATTAGCATTTTTTGTCCTATGTTTAGGTTCAGTAATTTCCTTTTAATGGCAATGAAAAGGTTATAAGTCAGTTATTGAAATGCCTTATTTTCAAAAGTGTCACTTTAGCAAATTCATTCAAATTCATTATTTTGCTGCAAAACCAGCTGTGTGTGTTTGTTGTTGTTGTTATTGCAAAAACCTCTAAGGCCACCTCTTTGGACAACAAGACTTAGTAAACAGTTGCAAAATCACTAAAGACGTAACTGGAAACATTGCAAATGATGAAAGCAAAATTCAAAATGTAACAAAGAAACTGATCTGCACAGGAGCTGTGATGTAAGTGGCTGCCACGTCCATTTCTGTCAGAGTTTTATAGAAGCACAAGGAATACAGTTGTGTTTACTTGCTAGTTGCTTCTCATGAAATCCTGTCATTGCAACTGTAGTCTCAGCCTCAGACGTCACGCCCACGGGCCATTGGTTGAACGTCTGATGCTTATGGCACACTTATCTGGAAACGCTTCAGGAGTTTCAAAGAACCCTTTTTTCTGAATGGGCTGGCATTTGTTAACAATAAAGTCAAAATCGGGGAAATGTGAATAACTGCGTTGCAGGTTGAGGCTAAGGTATGCCCCTAAATGTTCTGCTTGTGCTCCTAAACATTCTCAGTAAGGGGCTACAGTGCTCCTAGTGAAAAAAGTTAGTTTGGAGCCCTGACAACTGACATAAATGGAATACTCAGAATCAGACATACAAATGATTACATTTTGATGTCAGTAACGGGAAATAACTTACTTTATTAACCCTTAAAGGCATGAATGTCTCTCCAATCATTAATACATATTCGGGTCTTTAGCGACCCGGATCTATATCTAACATGGATGGATCTGTACCTGTTTGCGATAATATAAAACCCTACTGATATTAGAGTAACAATTACAGGAATAAAATTTGGAAGCTTGGAAGGGTTCAGTTTGAGCAGATGTTTTATACTGTAAGATTACAAATGTAATAATGTTTGAAATATATTGTGGTACAGTTTAAGGTAAAGATTGACTACATTCTAACATGATTAAGTTAATCAGCCCATGGGTTGGAGACATTAAGTATTTTGTCTTTATGCACTTCCTGACCATTTAGCATAACAAGCTCAGAACACAATATCGTTTGGCTGATTGGGATTAGGATTGGTGATACTCTGTCTGAGCGGGTTTCCCAAAACCTGTATCTTCCCGGCCAGTTCCTGTTCTCTTCATTGTAAATAAAATGAGCACCATTTGTCTTTAATGGTTCTTGGAGCCCTTGAGTGATTGGATTAGCATCTATGCATTTGAATGACACTGTTATGCTGATTGAATCTGGACGGGTGACACAGTTATGTAGGGTGTGTCCTTTTACCTATACAACATTTGCATTGTATTGTTCAGAGTGTCTCCTCCCCTGCTGTATAATCCCTCCCCCTGAAATGTAGATAAATTACAATGTACAACTCCTTTAGTGAGACTTGGAACCTCAGCCGAAGAACAGCACGATTCTCAATAAACGAGTAACGTCTGCTTTAAAGATATCCCAACGTCTCCTGGTCTCTTCTTCAAACGAGGAAAAGGAAATTCACAACAATACCATCAATCACTGTCCTCGTCAGAGCTCATTTCTCAGTATATTCAGCATCTGGATCATATTCACAATCTCAAACATATTCTCAAAACTATCTTTTTCAACATCTTCAAAATTAAATGTTTTGATCGCTGAAAGCTTCTTCACCAGATCCAAGTGACAGTGACACTAATATTTCATTGCGTTCAGTACTTGCTCTGCAGTCAATCGCTGAGCCATTTCAAGTTTTGCAGATGATACTTCTTATTATTTTATTTTCTGCCTGCGGTAGCTATGAGTGAAATGTCACTTCATCATTGTGTATCAGGCGTTTCCACCTTGTAGAATAAAGGTGAATTGCACTTATTTAGTCATCAAAAATGCAATATTTTTTGTGCAAAGAAAATATATACTTACACTGTTACACACCTCTGGTCCTTAGCGACCCTATACAATTTTTGTTACACTGTGTATAATGAATTCATTGAGGAATACTAATAAGGTTAATGTCTATCTTTAAATACAAATTAGCTAAATGCTGTTTACTTGTGTTGCAAGGTTTACATGCAAACCGGGTTTTATTCCAAAAAGCTGATTTTTGGGAGTTATCGGCATGTGCATGTAAACGTACCCTGTGTTACATACAAAAAAATCAAGTTGCAATTTTGACATATAAAGCTAGAGTTGTGAGATGTGAGTAAATTATGACAATTTTCATTTGAAAAAGTAGCATAACTATTATGTACTTGATCGCATAATGAGTGTTGAGGTTCTCTTTTACCTGATAAGTGTCCCACAGGCGAATGGTGCAGCGTAGAGGAAGTTCTCTCATAAGCAGGTTGTTCATCCAGCGGAAGGCAAACTGCAAATACTCCACCTCATACTGCTGCATGTGGCGATGTACCATCTCTGTTCAGGACAAAAACAGCACAATAAATCACCACCCTGACGTTCATCACCCTATTCATCTATCACAAACAATTAAAGCATCATTATAATCTCTTTGGTAAAATTGAGACCAAACAATAAATGACAGACGCTCGGCGGACACAACAATAACACTTATTCTCTTCCTGCTCACAGACAGTAGACACAGCTCATGGATGACAGCCTGCCGGGCGTAAGACATAACACCCCAATAAAGCCGTAAAGAATTTCTCCGTCCATGCCATCATGTGCTCGACGCTGTCATGTAAGCATGAGGTAATTACTCAGCTGTCAGCCCAATGTCTGAGCGTGTTATGTTTAAAGAGAAACGGCAGCTTTATTTATGGGTGTCTCTTTAATCAACACGGACGTGCTACTGATGGGTAGAGTGTGTAACATGCATGACTGCGTGTCCCTGCAGAAATATAGGCATCTTCATTCGCCTACTGACAAAGCTGGCAATCTTTGGCCATCACATGCATGACAGGTTGTGGTTGAGGGTTGTGGGTGATATACTGAATATTCACAATATATAATTATATCTTTGGCAACAATTCTTCTAAGCCTAATTGATGGAGTGTGTAGCTTCTCATTTCTTATTCAACCATGTAGGAAGACACATCATGGCCATATTCCAGGATGCCAATGTCGAGATTCAACAGGCTCAGACTGTGAAAGAATGGTTGGGAGGGAGCATGACAAATCATTAGTAGACTTTACAGAGTGCTGGACTCAATACAAGATCTTGACCACAAATTGGTACACCTTAATGTAAAATCATAACATTTATTTCCATCAAGAGGTGCATACATTTTTGGTCACAATCTTATATCTTGATCTTTTAAGCATTTGCCTATTTAAATCCAAAAAGTAACTATTTTGACCGGGCAGTGTATAATTAAATAATATAGCTGTATAATAATATAGTCTTCAGTGTCACACAATCCTTCAGAAATCATTCTAATGCGCTGATTTGCTGCTCAAGAAACATTTCTTATTAATATTGAAAACAGTTGTGCTGCTTAATTTTGTTTGTGGAAACAGTTTTTTTTTTTTTTTTGGATTTTTTGATGAATAGAATGTTTTTCTTCTATAAAGTCTCCTCCTATAATGCCTGATGAGTTTGGAGAACACCTGACAAGAGATCACAGACCATTCCACCTTACAGAATCTCTCCAGATCCGTCAGATACCCAGTGTCCATGTTTATGCACTCTACCTCTTCAGTTCACCCCACTAATTTTCTATAGGATTCAGGTCAGGGGACTGGGATGGCCATGGCAGAACCTTAGATTTGTGCTCAGTGACCCATTTTTGTGTTGATTTTGATGTTTGTATTGGATCATTGTCCTGATGGAAGATCCAACCACGGCCCATTATATGATTTCTGGCAGAGGCAGTCAGGTTTTGATTTATCACCTGTTGGTATTTAATAGAATCCATGATGTCATGTATCTGAACTAGGGAGGCACGAATACAATTTTTTCAGAAACGATCCGATATAAACAATTCTGAGTATCAGCCGATACTGATCCGATACCAGCGCATTTTTGTTTAAAAATTCAATGTAGAATTTCTATACCTCAGTGTGTTGAATTTAAAATCACTCTTTTGTGTGTTAAACACAATCTACTAAATACAGACAATTTCATTATAAAGAAAAACAACAAATAAAAAAATATATATAAATCACAATGTATGACAAAAATATACCCAGTTACACATTGTTGTAAAATAATTAATGCAAAACAAATATATTTATATAAATAGGGCCTATATATACTAAGAAATTAAAAGACATTTATTTTAAATGTATAGCGCAGCTTTTTAATGAGGCAGCAACATATTATAGATACGGAAGAACAAGCAGGGCTATTAATAATCTTTCATTGCACAAAAGTATTATAATACGAAGGGCTCCAATACAGAGTGGCACAAAGCGCGTATGCACATCCCGTGCGCAGGATGATGCGTTTGAGTCACAGCGCGCAGCGCTCCGAGGACATTGAAAAGTTAAAAACACAAAGGGAAGATATATCGATGTGTAGTGTATCTATCTATGCAATATTTTATTAAGCCTTTTCTTTTAACAGTTACCGTTTTCTTTAAATTTCAGTTACCGTGCATGTGAAGAACAATACAATCTCTAGTCCAGTGTTGTGATCTAACAGACATCGGTAGAAAGTAACACGGTTTAGAAACAACAATAAACTCCAGCCAGATAAAGTCATTTTATGCGAAAGCATAAACCGTTATCTACAGATCAAGAATAATAACAGGAATATTGAATCATCTTGGAGAGAGTTTCATCGTGTTGACTGTCGTAACCGAAGAGTTGATGATGCTTTATAATGTTTTTGTGCCTTTTGTGGGGCACTGGTGCTTAACAACAACACAGAATAGTAAACGCACAGTATCGGATTAGGATCAGTCCTGTCTGACCGTTACCCGATCCGGCAAATAATGGCAGAATCGGAGCCGATGCCGATACTGAGTATTGGATTGGCGCATCCCTAATCTGAACAAGATCCAGGACATCCAGCAAAAAAAAGGCCCGCAACATTAAGATATAGCAATAACTGTAGGCATTGGGTACTTTTTTATCCCTGTGTAAAACAAACACAGCTTGTGGGTTTGCTGCCAAAATGTTCTTTTTTTATTTTCATCTGACCATAGAACTCAGTTCCATTTGAAGTTACAGTAGAGAGTATGGCATTTGAATATGCTGGAGTGAAAGCAGAGCATTTTTCTTGAATCCTTCCCACACAACTTGTAGGTGTTGGTTGATACATTTAGACCCTCTGATTTCTGTAATTCTCCAGTTGTGATCTGTAAAGAGTCCACTTAAACTTTCCTCCTCGGTGTGCATTAAGACAATAGACACTCGTCCTCTTCCGGGCAGATTTGTAACATCTTTAGTTGATTGGAACTTCTTAATTATTGCCCTGATGGTGGACAATTGAATTTTCAATGTTTTAGCTATATTCTAACAGCCACTTTCAATCCTTTGCTGCACATCAGAACTATATTCTTTAGTTTTACCAATTGTGATGGTTCTCCTTTTTATGATGGGCCATACATTTTCAATAACAGACAGATCTGGACTGCAGGCAGGCCAGTCAAGTACATCCCTTCTACAGTGTAGAGTGTCTATGAAACCACTCTGATGTAGCACATGTAGAATGATGTCAGGCATTGTCTTGCTTCAGAGGAAAGAAGTAATCTTGATGGCGATGTATGTCTCTGTACAATTCCAATACACACCTCAACGTCAATGGTACCTTCACACATATGCAAGCCACCCATGCCATTTGCACTGATGCACCCCCACACCCACACACCATCAGATATGTTTGCTTTTGTATCTGTCGTTGATGGAAGTCGGGATCCCTTTCATCTTTCATCTGAAATGTGGACTCATCCGATCGAAGCACACATTTCCACTGTCTTTTGGACCATCTGAGATGAGCTTGTGCCCAGAGTGCCATCTATGAACAGAACTGATGTATCACTTTCTCCTTGCGTAACAGAGATTCAAGTTGCATTTCTTGATACAGCGGCAAACTGTTTTAAGTGACAATGGTTTTCCAAAGTGCTCCCGAGCCCATGTAGCTATTTTTAACACAGTGGCATTTTGATTCCTCATGCAAAGCCATATAAAGTCTCGAAGTGCACACACATTCAACAAAGGGCTCCTGCCGTGCCTACACGGACTGAGTTTTCTCTGGATTCTCTGAATCTTTTTACAACATTATGCATTGTACATGATGAGAGACCTAAATATTTTGCAATCTTGCATTGAGAAATGTAATTTTTTTGACAAATCTCTCCTGATGTTTGGCACAAAATGATGAGCCATGACCCATCTTTGCTAATTGCGAACGGTTTCAAAAGAGTTCAACTTGGATATTCTATAACCTTTTCACTTTTGCCTCTGTTTACATTTTTTGGAGTGTGTAGCAGCCATCAAAACCAAAATGTGTTTATATTTACAAAACACACTTAATTTGCCCAGAGAAAACACTGGAAATTAGTAATTAATAAAGGTTCAAGAGTATTAACAAATCAGATTCTTGATTTTATAGCATTTTACAAAATGACCCAACTTTACTCGAATTGTGGTTGCATATACAGTATATATCAAGCCCTAGCTGCAAAGCTCGCGCACACACACGCATGTCGAAGATCAGCTTCTGTCAAACCTCACACTTGCCTTGACAGTGTCATTCTCACATCCAACTCTCCTGAATAAACAACTTCTAATACTTATTAACGCTGAATACATCTCACTGCCAAGAAACGGAAGCGACTGACGAAACAAACACATACATTTTGCTTATTAGCATTGCAAATCAAAATCATATTTTTAACCTAATTAAAGGGTCAGTGACAAATAAAGACATCCAAGATAAAACAAAAAATAAAAGAAAACTTTTCTTCTTCTAAGTTTATATATATATATATGTGTGTGTGTGTGTGTGTGTGTGTGTGTGTGTGTGTGTGTGTGTGTGTGTGTGTGTGTGTGTGTGTGTGTGTGTGTGTGTGTGTGTGTGTGTGTGTGTGTGTGTGTGTATATATATATATATATATATATATATATATATATATATATATATATATATATATATATATATATATATATATACATACATACATACATACATACATACATACATACATACATACGTTTTGGTTACACAATAAACTGTACTTAATTTCATTCCCATTTAATTCACAGTCAGGAGGAAAGACTAAGAACAATATTTGACACATATTATTCAGTAAATGATCAGGGTTATAATAGTTAACTAAAACCATTATAAATATTAATTACTTGAAATTAAACAAATGTAGCTGAAATAAAAATAAAACTTATTTGAAACTTTAGCTTAACCTGATATACTAAGACAGAAACACAACATTATAAAAACAAACAAAAAAGTGATTTGAGCTCTCTTTCGTGTATTTTTGTGCTTGAACAGTCAAAAACACAATTATGTCAAAATGTCAGTTTTGACATGTATTCAAGTAACAGTCCGTTATGTAATGCTTAAATGCTCAATTAATGCATTACAATTGAACTAAACTCATTCGATTTTATTTGACTAAATCTATTGAAGATTTAGTCGACTAAAACGAGACTAAAACTAAAAACAATTCAGGTGACTAAAATATGACAAAAGAAATGGCATTTTGGTCGAAAGACTATGACTAAAACTAAATAAACATTTGCTGTAAAAATTAACACTGGTGGGGACATTTTGTCCTGATAACATATGGGTTTACCTGAACCACACACACACAGACACAAATTAATAAATTATAAAAATAACTCTATGCCAATAACCATAAATGGAAAATAATCACATTCCAACCCTAAAACTTGCAGGTATAACTATGGGGGGAAAAATAATTTCAGGTAGTCTAAATCCTACAAAAAAAGTAAAATATGTTAGAATAAGCCTTGCAGCTTTATTAGCAGAATAAGGATTTTCAGCATTTTCTTGCATGCTCTTTCCACCTTCAATGCAGCAAAACGCATGCAGGTTCTGAGGGGGATGGGGGACAGGCAGAGGTCAGAGTTCACAGAAAGACAAGTGAGCTGTTTGCCACGATTCTGCTGAGCAATGGACTTCTGCTCGACTTCTGCCCCCGCCCATCTATCCCATAATTACATCTGCACTGACCCTTTTTCTCACCCTCGCTGCATTTCCAGCCAAAACCTGCTCAGACTCTAGGAGAAAGAGGGGATCTATAGCGCCCACCTTCAGGGGCAAGCAGCTGTCTCTGTACATGAACCATACAGGCAGAACAGGGATATTATCATTAACTAAAACTAGAATTAAAATTAAAACTAAAACCATGATGTAAAAATAATTTTCATTACTTGAAATAAATGTTAACTGATATAAATTAGGGCTGTCAAGCGATTCAAATTTTTACTCTACTTAATTACATGATGTGCCAAATAATTAATCTAATTAATCACAAATTAATCGCACATCAAATTTGCCTGAAAAATTACCCCCAAAAGAAAAAATTATTACAGCCTATCTTTTAGGCTATGCTTTTTTTCCCTTTTTCTGCTGCATTTGAATTGGTGTTTATATATATTTAGAGACCATTTATTGCACCTCAGATACGGCATGAATGCATTTACTGCAATTCACCCTTCGCCGCAAGTTTGATTGACAGGCGATCTGACCAATCACATCGCCGAATCTGCCGTTTTGTCCGACAAATCAGTCAATCGAGTTAGTAGATTAACGTCGGTGGACTTGAACTTGGAAAAACGTATGTACAAAACGTTTATGTACAAAATAACATTTCTTTTAGTGTTCAATCATGTTTATTTCATGCTTTTCAATGAACTAGAAGGAGATAATCGGTTCACGAGCAGCTTTAACTGATCGCTACAGCGATCACGACATAAAGAGTCACAAAACGGTATTTATTGTTTAAATTTCTTTAAAAGATGACAATTTCAAAGTTGAGACTTTGTTTCATATCAAAAGTAACTTGCTCTGTCCTGTCTGTCGTTGTGTTGTCAGTGTCCTCTTTGCTCCGCGATGTATTTTCTCTACGAGATAACGTGTGTGGTGTGAGAGCGCCATGGCTTGTCGGATATAGCAACAGTAACTAAAGGGGGCGGGTCTTTGTGAAGTGTGAACGTGTTTAAAGGGTGAGTAAATGATGACAGAATTTTCTTTGTTTGAACCCTAAGACCAGTAACGTTAGCTAACAAAGTAAATAAGGTTGATTTTGATTTCATGAGGACGTTAAGAAATCACAGTGGCTGTAGCATTTCTATCATAAAGAAGAGGCCAAATATTAAAGATGAGTTGGACATTTTAATAACATTTTAAGATTTTGAGCTGTAAAGTGTAACAACAACAATCACCAGGCCAATGGTGCAGGCATTTGTTATAATACATAATGCCCATATGAATACTTGCTTTTGATACTTTATTTGAACCAATTATTATCAGTTATCATTATCATATATGTATTTTAATGTATTGTTCACTTAGGTGTATTTTTATTACCACCACCACCACCACCACAAAAAAAAAAAAAAAAAATAGTCAAAATAATCAACCCATTACTCAATTACCAAAATAATCGCTAGTGATCGCCCTATTTTTTTGTGCCAAATATCCCTTAACTTCGGACCAGGCCACTTTTTCACGCATTAATGGTTCAATTCTCTGAATATGTATGCGTATATGGATTATTTATTCACTGTTTCACTTTGAATGCACAATGAATTTGAACACCGATCTGGAGACAGTTGACAGTAGCCACTGACATTGCACTGCCAAGATTGTACAGATAACATTTATCATCATGGCAGAAAACTACTTCTTGTGCTTGTTCATAAGCTATAAGTCAAGTGCCTCAAGTCTAATAAGACCAGTGTTTGGAGTTTCATGTGGACTGCTTTTAATCTGACATTATTTCACATCCACATCCTCAGTCAAAGGGTTGATTCATGCAAAGTAAATGGAAAACAGGCACGTATAATGCACACATTTATCAGGGACCAAGGCAGCACAACTTTTTCTTTCTTTTTCTTTCTTTCTTTGATCTGGTTTTCGGATTACAGTGTGATCAGCAGAAATCAAGGTCTATATTAAATTCTGTTCTGGTCCACTTCTTTGTGAAAAAAAGTTGGATACGCATTAGATGTTTTGCGATGTGACATAAAAGTGGTATTGGAATTCATGCAATTGTTGCGTCAATCTAACTCAATGTTTGCCTTAACCGCACTGCTGAATTTCCATGAAGAGGACAACGACGATATAAAAAATGGGGCCTGGCCTCAATAATATATCAATCACCTTATTTAAATATTTAATTTATAATATATACACATCATATAATTTAATGTAGTAATTTATAATAATCTAAATGTGATATTTATTTTATGTAATGTGATATTAATACAATTTATAAAATTAATGAATTAAAGTAACAAATTAAATAATTTTACATTTATTTTAAAAAGTAAAATAGATTTTCACCTCTATTTCGACTTCTTGCCTTTATAATTAATTGACATGCAATTAGACTCTGAACTTGACTTAGCATAGCATCATTTTTTTGTGCTTATTTTAAAAGGACAAGCCATATTTATATGTCTGCTGGACCATATTTGAAAGTTGAGAGAGCAAGAAAAAAATATTTCAGCAACAAATATGAATTGGGCAATTTTATTTACAGCGCAAGATACTTTCATGTTCAGCAGTGGAAGAAACTGCCAAGAGAAATCAAAGGAATTAAAGTGATAGTTCAGCCAAAAATGAAAACTGTGCTATTATTTCTCACCTTCTCAGGCTTCAAAACCTGTATGACTTGCTTTCTTCTGTGGAACATAAAAGCAGATATTTTGAGAAACATGTCAGTGTTGCTTCGTCCATATAATGGAAGTCAATGGTCACCAAAATGGTTTTATTCTTCAAAATATTTTATTTTATGTTCCACAGAAGAAAGAAAGTCATACAGGCCTGGAACGATGACAGCATTTTTATTTTTGGGTGAACTATCCCTTTAAGACATCCAAACTGAGAAAGGACAACAGAAAGAAATCAAAGAGCGTTGTTTTATACCAGCTGACGTTTTCTGTTGGGGTCAGAAGAGAAAATGTGATGTTCAAAGCCATGTTTGTAAAGAAAAACCCACAAAAGAAAAGCAACATCAGGTGTCATTCAGGTTCAGCATTTTTTTCCCCTCATCATTTTCTAAGGAGTCTCTGTACTGCTTCACCTGAAATGTTAATGTGAGCTTTATAACCTTATATGATTTGTGTGGAAAAAGCCCACATTGTGTCCTCATTTACATAAATAAATTCACCTTGAGCAATTTGCATGCTGATGAACCTCAATGTATTCATACAAAACAGACGAGATAAGAGGAAACAGTGTTCACGTTCTGGGGCGCTTCTGACGAACAGAATTGTTTTAGCGTTAAACAACTCTTATGGGCTATCGTCTAATATGACTGCTAATTACTACAAGCCCTCGAACGAAGTGAAAGCATACGGTGACAATAGTGTGTGTGGTTTCCTAATGAGAGTTGAGTGTGAACGAGACATGAAGCAAGAAAGAGAGAAATAAAGGAGATTTCTTGCACATTCAACAGTTATATGTAAAATAATACTACAGTAAAATCACAAAAAATTACCATTCAATTTACATATATAAATTATGCATAATTTTAACCTGCCAAACATGATGCAATTCATACTACGCACGTGGTCTCTTCTGCTCATCAAGGCTACACATATTTGATTAAAAATACTGTAGAAACAGTAACATTGTGAAATATTAGTGTCATTTAAAATAACTGTTTTCCATCGTAATATTTCAAAACAGAAAAACAGCCTTGGTGAGCTTAAGAGACTTCTTTCAAAAACATAAAGTAACTTATTCCAGACTTTTGATCAGTAGTGTATAAATATTCTGTGTGGTTTGGTAGGGTGTTGCTAGGTGGTTGCAAGGGTGCTCTGGATGGTTGTTAGGTGGTTGCTTATTGAAAAGAGGCCACAAATCAAGATTTCACACTTGTTTCATACTTGTCTTGGGGACGTGACTAACTCCTCAAATTGTGCCACTGTGCTATTACTTTTGTTAGACTTGCAAAAGCAAGCAAAAAAAAGAACTCTCAGACAATGTATCCCAAAACCTTCTATTAAAAGGACATGGGGAATCAAACAACATATTGTTAGGCCAGCTCCAGCATCATGTCTAATCTAGTTTATCTAGATCAAGATTGTCTTTGACCACATTGATCAGACTCAATCAAACCTATCATAATATATGGGAAAGACATGCACAAGTGAAGTCACCCTCAAAGAGTAATGGAAATATACATCTTTGCTCTTCTCTTTCCATGTGCACTCTTTGTCTTCTCCATATAAGGCAACTTCCTGCCTATTCTCTGTCCTCATTTATCTAGCAGTCTGATCAGTGTATTAAATTCAATTGTGAGCATATTCTTATTTCCAAGCCAGTTTAAAGACATTGAAAAATGAAAGTGCAGTTACAGAACAATGAAACTTCAGCTGATCAGGATGTTGGGCAAGGTCATTGATCACAAAACCGATGCTTGATGCATGAGTAACACATTGGAATAAAGCCCACAATGAAACTTATTCTGCCAAGATACCATCCGACTGTCAAGTCAAGTCATCTTTATTTATATAGTACTTATATAGCATTTCAAAGCAGTTTCACAGCAATAAACAACAAAACCATGATCAATGATGCAAACTTCATGAAATATGAGACAAACTAAAATTTTGCTTTAAACCAGCACTAAAAATAAAATGGTGTTATTGTTCAGCTGAGTGTCAGTTCAGTGTTGATTCATTGTAAAGTTAATCAATTATGAAATTAGTTTAATTAATCTATACGCTGCTCTACAGAAGACAATCATTATTCATTTTGAGTAAGTTCAATGTTGATTCACTTCAGATCAATAACAGTGTCGATGTTGCAAAATCCGTAAATTATGAAATTGGTCGCCAGAAGCAAGCAATCTGTCCAAAAGTACTGACTATATCATGGATAAACCTTTAAAGGCCCGTTCACACCAAGAACGATAACTTTAAAGATAAGCGCGTGCTTGTTTGTCAAGCTTGTTACAGCAGGATGGATTCGGATTGGCTGTTTTTATAATTCATCAGCTGGATAAATCGTTCTGAAAGTGATTCCAACGAAATCGTTTCTCTGAGCCATTATCTTTATAGCTGTGGTGTGAACTCTGCTATTCTTTAAAGGGTAACTAAACCCCTGCTCAGAGCTTAACTCCACCCACTGGCAAACTTTGAAAAATGCTGGAAAAGTGGGCAGAGCCCAGCGGAGACAGAGGGGACGAACCGAGGGCGGGGCTGAGCGGAGGATGTGCACCTGAGACCCGCAGTAACGGATTGATTGACAGCTGTCAGACTCACGAGTCGCAAAGATGGAGAATGACTGGAGTGACGCCAGCTTTGCAACAGAGCGGTCATTCTCCTACATTCACCTGAAGTGGAGGAGGGTGAACTGTCTGTAGACACAAACCCGGAGCCTTATCAATGCGAGCCGCTGGCTCAAACTGCGTTAACTCCCGATGCAGACGATGCTAGTGAAGCAGCCGCGCAAGAGAACTGACCTAATCTATCTGCGTCCGCGGCAGCCACTTGCGTGTCAGGGTTTGAAAGCGCGTCTCATGTATGAAACTTATCTGTACACATGACGGGCGGCAATAATATCGCAAGAAAAGCCTGACGTGTACTGACAACTGCATTATTTAACCGTATTTTCTTCAATACAATGTTAAAGCAAGTGTCAAGTCAGTTTCATTCATAATGTTTCTACTTCATGTAATATGACAGTTCATACTGGAGTAAAGCCGTTCTCATCATGTGATTGGGTGAAACATTTCTGAGGGCGTGGTGAGCTCGTGCCAGGGGCGCGGATAGTGAGCCGTTGGAGGTACCATCCTACGTCACGATGTACCACAACGTCCAATAGGAAAATTCAACTGCAGTAGCCACCGTTCAACCTTAAGAGGGCAGCACTTTGGCGGTTTTACACCATATTTTATAGAATTAAAACACTTTATACTCAAATGTCAAAACATTTACTCGAATCAATGAACAGCATTAATAAAGCCCCAGTATTACAGATCATTAACTAAAAAAAGTTGGTTTAGGGTTTAGTTACCCTTTAATATTGAGAACGATTTTTAAAACTATATCTTTATAGTTATTGTTTTCGTTGTGAACAGGCCTTTAAAGTACAACTGTGTACTCAGATTTATTGTTTACTTTTTTTATTATGGGCCAAAAATATTGGATATTTAATTAAACAATAAATATACACTATATTGCCAAAAGTATTGGGACACCCCTCAAAATCATTGAATGTAGTTGTTCCAATCACTTCCATGGCCAAAGGTGTATAAAATCAAGCACCTAGGCATGCAGACTGCTTCTACAAACCTTTGTGAAAGAATGGGTCGCTCTCAGGAGCACAGTGAATTCAAGCACCGTGATAGGTTGCCACCTGTGCAATAAGTCCAAATTTCCTCACTACTAAATATTCCACGGTCAACTGTTAGTGGTATTATAACAACGTGGAAGCAATTGGGAACAACAGCAACTCACATAAAATCACATAGCGGGGTCAGTGCATGCTGAGGCGCACAGAAGTCGCCAACTTTCTGCAGAGTCAATAGCCACAGGAATTGGGCTTGGCCCCTTAGTTCCAGTAAAAGGAACTCTTAAAGGATTAGTTCACTCCAAAATTAAAATTTCCTGATAATTTACTCACCCCCATCTCATCCAAGATGTTCATGTATTTCTTTCTTCCGTTGAAAATAAATGATTTTTTTTAAGGAAAAAAATCCAGGATTTTTCTCCATATAATTGACTTCTATGGCAACCATCGATCACTTTCTAAAAAAAAAATAAAAATGTATATAATTTATAACTTAAATTGCTCATCTTCCGCAGCGTGCCACGGATTACGTAATCACGTTGTAAAGGTCACGCTATGTAGGCAGAAGTACCACCCCCATGTTTACAAAGCGCATGTGCAAAAACTAATACAAACACCATTTAGTAAAAAAGGTAAAACAACAATGTCGGACGATTTTGAATTTGGAGATGGAGTTTTTTTTGGTAAAGGGCATTTGTATTAGTATTAGCACGTTCACTTGTGGTGGTACTTCTGCCTACATTTTTTTTTTCGCTAGATAAGACCCTATTCCTCTTCTGGCATCGTGCAGAGCCATCTGAAGCCCTTTGAAACTGCATTGATTTGGACCTTCAACCTGTTGGTTGCCATCAAAGTCCATCATATGGAGAAAAATCCTGGAATGTTTTCCTTAAAAAACGTAATTTCTTTTTGACTAAAGAAAGAAGGACACAAACATCTTGGATGAGATGGGGGTGAGTAAAATATCAAGACATTTTCATTTTGAAGTGAACTAATCATTTAATGCTTCAGCATACCAATACATTTTGGACAATTTCATGCTCCTAACTTTGTGGGAACACTGTTTGGGGATGGGCCCTTCCTGTTCCAACATGACTGCGCACCAGTGCTCAAAGCAAGGTCCATAAAGACATGGATTAGTGAGTTTGGTGTAGAGGAACTTGACTGGCCTGCAACTCAACCCCGGTAGAACACTTTTTGGAAGAATTAGAGCGGACACTGTTGGCCTTCTCGTCCAACATCAGTGCCTGACCTCACAAATGCGCTTCAAGAAGAAAGTTGAAAGCCTTCCCAGAAGAGTTGAAGCTGTTATAGCTTCAAAGGGTGGGCCAACTCCATATTAAACCCTACGGATTATGAATGGGATGTCATTAAAGTTCATGTGCATGCAAAGGCAGGTGTCCCAAAACTTTTGCCAATAATGCATGAATTAAAAACAATATACAAAAAAAATATTTGGAAGTGAATTAGTCTCAGAATTTTTATATAAAGGTTTAAATATAATGTACCACTAATAATTATAATATTTAATAATATACTATATTAATCCAAACCTGCAGGCATTTCTTTGGTAATCATTATGATGGTTAGAGCTGTGGGTGAAAGTTTAAAAAAGGTGTTTCACCACAGCATGCAATTATGAGAACAGGAAGTGGAAATGGCCATATCTTGAAGGTGGTTATGGTGTTAAAAAATCCTATAAAAAGCGCTTGCGGCTCTTTTGAAAAGCAGGCAGATAATTAAAGCCTAGGATTGCTCTACGGTGAGGAAATTGGCAGGCCGCTTAGGGCCTGGTGGAGACGGAAATGTAAAAGAAATCAATGTAGCTCTTTGAAAGCTTGATCTGTCACAATGACTTCAGAGAACCAGAGATTTTATTTTCTAACTCAAGAGCAAGAGACAGTGAGCAAAGTTCGAAATGCAGCGAGAAATAAAGAGGTCTTCATTGTTAAAATTCAACATTGCACTACAGGCAAAGGTTTGACAAAAATGAACCATGACAAAATGCATGGGGTTATGCATGAAAGTACATCTGCATGCACGTCATACAGCCAAAGGACACAAAAAGACCTCACACACATCAGACAAACTGGTGTTATAATGTCTGCTTTTCAATACGCAGTGTTGTTCTCAGTGGAAAGGAATGGCTTCCTTGCTCTTTAGCCTACCTGACAGCGAGGCACTGTGCAAAAACTTCCACAAGTGACGTTTCCATGACGATAAAACAAAGGTCTTTCTATAGCGCTGACATTTAAAATTACATATGTGCACATACCAGTATCATTAGCTACTATGTGTTATTTCAGTCAAACTCTACAGCACTTTCAGAGAAGTCTGTGAGCAAAGTAACTACATTTTCTCAAGCCTTACTCCATATATAATGCCAGTTCATGAAATGTTAGAATTGCATAATCAATGATGCTGGAAAGTCATCCAGTTGTGATTTAGAAGTGTTTTGCAAAGTCAAGCAACACTATTTGCATATGCAAATAAAAACACCATGTAACTTGTTTGTGTGTCAGAAAAAAATACCTCCTCAAGTTAGGTGGTTTGTTGAAGGGAGGACTAGAATAGATGGAAATTTGTATGAACATACACCAGAAACGTACTGTTGCCCTAACTTTATTTATACAAAAAAAGGATGCTCATTATAGCTAAAACAGCAAAGTATGCTTTAATTTCACAGTCCAGTTTTGTCATTTAAATCTTTTTTATGCGGAAAATACATTAAATCGCAAACAAAATTGGAATATTGTAATTTTCCAGGAAAAGACTATATATATAGATAACATTACATTTTGGCAAAACTCTGCAAGTTGTGCCATATACTGCTCATAGGGGGTGCTACACCGAAAAAACCCTCATTACTACATTATGCAATAGCTTGATCAACCAAGTTGAAACTAAATATGGGGCAAATAAGGGGCAAAGCATATCAAGAAACTCTTTCAAAAGAATCAAATAGTCACTTCCATAGTTCTAGTCACTTTGTCTATGGAATTAGAGGAGTCTGATGACTTTCTAATGCATTTCTAAACTCTAAACAGCTACATGATGCAATTCTTTCACTTTTCCTCTGTGCATTCATTACTGCCATTATTCCCACCAGCGACTCTCAAAGGCGCTGCTTCCATAACAAAAAAGCAGGTGTTTTGTAGGCGTGACCTTAGCACCTGAGTGGTGCATCTGTATCCGAACATCTGGGTGTGCATGAATGCACTGAGCCGATGTAAGCGAGATGGGATGGACAGCTCACAGCTGCGAGGTCAGACGACCTTCGGCCTCTCTCTCTTGATGTTCCGGAGCAGCTTTCTGCAGGGAATGCCTGTCATGTCGGTGGGCCGCTGTGGGCCCTGACAAACATGCCCTAGCTCTACCCTGACTGAGCGGAGCCATATGGCGACGGAGGCAGAACGAACATGTCCCGTGAACAAAGGTGTCGGAGCATCAAGCGTCTGTAGTGCCACGTACCCTGAACACTACACCGCAGGTCTGGGCTCAGACCTTCCCAGCAGCCGCATGTTTTAAACCCCCAGCCTCATTAGTGCTGGAAGAGGTACCGTAACCCCTGTTCGGGACAGGAGAGTGACCAAGCATGCTACGTGCCTCAGCGTAGTGGCGAAGAAAAGAGTGCAAAAAGGGTTCGCCTGATTGATTTACATCCCCAACTTTATTACAGGGGAGAATATGATGTAAAACACCACGACAGTGCCAGATCTAAGAGCAGCCTGATTAAGGTCGACATGTGCCGTCCTTACAAGGGGGAAATTTGGAAATAATGCGACAGTAATCCAGGCAGCCTGATGAAGATGAGCATGGCAGAAACCCAACTCTCTGGGGACCAGCAATTACACCCTCCCTCTCTGGCACGTCTTTTATATATGGAAACTGCAACCCAAACTGAGTGAGGGCTGTACAGAGGACAAGATAAAGGGATGCTGGTAAGCCGTCGTACATTAAAGATGCAAGGATATGTGCACTTTGACCTTGTGGCATAAACTTCCAACTGAAATGCTAAGGACTTGTTGTTTCTCATAAGGAAAACAACACAACAAAACTTTCCCTCAGCTGACCGCAGAGTATCCCCCTTTGGAAAGCAGTGAGAAACTGATAGCTTTTCTGTTGTGACCCTATTTTCTTGGCATGTTGTCCCTGTTGGCCCAGGTGGCAAGAATTAAAACATACTATTGCTATTTGCGTCTTGTCCTACCGAGTCGAACCGAATGATGTATGCTGTGAACACAGCACACTGACCCATAGGACTAAATCAAGAGAAGTGATTATCTGATGTGGACAAGAAATCCCCACCCAATTGACTCGATCAAATTAGGTTTGATCAGAGTAGATTAACTAAAATGAAGGAGTAATGGGAAATGTGAAAGAGGTGTTTGGCATCTAAACTTCACTCGCAAAAAGCTCATTTCTGTTTTAGCAGCTGTTTGGGCAAGAAACAAAAAGTGGCAATTATTTAAGCAATATTACATGAGCAAGAGTGCTGATATTTAGACCAACAGCACGACTTTTATCCAACATCTTAATAAACCAGAAGTCAATATTCTGTAATTTACATTTTTAAAAATACTGGCAGTTACGTTACCTATTTTTGCTCCATCATTGAAAATGCATTTCAAACGAAGCCAAAGCATCAACCATAGCGCATTGCACACTGCGTCCTAACCAGACGTGAAGCCATGATAAACAATAAAAGGTATCTTTTCTATGTTAATCAGAGTTTCTGTCCGAACTATCTGCGACAGTGATGGGGGATTCTATTTCTGGAATAGTTTCTATTTCTACGGCATTATGGCTGTCAGCTCAGCTACAGACTGTTTTGTGTATAATATTAAAAGGGTTTAATTTGACTGTGTGTCAGTGTGTATAACTTTAAAAGCCATAATGAAAGCCACAATGGATAATTTAACTCAGATCTTGAAAATAACTAAAGAAAAAAGAACATTCAGAATGTGAAACCACTTATGTCAACAAACAAGGGAACACAAAGATTCTGATTAATTTTGTCATGTTTTAGAGCCATGTGGACAGACACATTGCTTGTTGCTGAAATATCGCATCATAACTTAAAAAAAATATTTTTGATGCTGTTCATTTTATTTAAACAATTCATTTTGATTTAACGCCATTGTATCAGGTTTCTGGTTCAAATGTGATTGTTTCGTGTTAAATTGACTTTGACTTCACTTGATGTTTTCATTTTGAAATAACATGTTTCAATCAAGTAACCCAATCAAACAGGACTTTCACATGCCATCATGCTTTGCACTGGGCTGAATTGGGAGAGTAAATGTTAAATCATTTTTTAACAAGATGAGAAAATGGAGAGACTTGTTAATATTTAATGTTCTATTATGTTGGTATTTAAAAGTTTCTGTTATGTTAGTGGTTTTGGGGGGTTACCATAGTGTTGCAGTTTTAAAATTGAGCTTGGGTTGAGGACCTGCTAACACGAATTCAAATTGCTTTAAAAATAAAGCAACCACTATGGTAGTGCTCTGGACAAAAGCAGTATCACCTCTGGACCGCCAACACCGGACATCACACGAGTACACAAAAGTTGCATTTGGTTTGTTGTTATCTAAATCAAAGGGCTAAACAAGAAACATTAATTGTATGATTATTTGAATAATTACATTTGCATTATTGAGTTACATTATCACAGTTTATTCGCTCTAGTTTAGAAAATGGCATTGAAATATGACAACTATAAAATATAACTGATAATGTGTCAGAACAAATTCATCTTGATAATGTCAGATAACTTTGACAGAAAGGTATGTAATGGATTACAATCAACCAATCAGTACACAATTAGATAATACCAATTTAGGTCAACCAATTACCAAGCAATGCTTAATTTTGTTCAGCCTGTGATGTCAAAGGTCGCATTAAGTAAAAAACACTTAAGCAAAATATAGTCAGGTCAAAGTGTCGGGATAATTTTGGTCCCAAAGTTTTATAAATTTTAACTGGTAGCCCACTGTCTGAATAATTTTTGGGTATAATACTGTATGTCACAGTTTACTTAATTTAGAAATCTTCACTTACATAAATTAACTATAGTGTCCTGCAGCCACTAGGAAAAAAACATTATATATATCTCTGGTGTCTGAATAACCATTCAAGTTAAAATAACACCATTGATTCTAGTTAGTTGTATATAGTTGATTATATTGGGTTTTACTTGTTTCAATCACGTGGAATCGCTGTCCATGATTGAACACCTGGTGTATATGCACTAAATGGCAGGCCATGACTCCAAAATAAATAAAAAAAATTAACATCCCTAATGAAAAATAGTCACAGAGCACACAGGTCTGTCAGGATCATTAACTTCAACCCACACAAGTCAAAAAGCAGAACTTATTGTTTAACTAAAAATAAAAAAAATAAAAAAGGGGAGGCGTCATATGCATGAATCTCAAATATCAATTGTTCCCTTTCATTGGTTTCTTTGCAAGGCACTTCCAAACCCCATTTGAATGTCTAATAGAAGACATTATCTGTAATCAGGAGTGGCTAAACACAATAAATGTGACAGGCGAAAAGCTCTGGAGCCTGACAATGTGAAGGTTACTCAAGAACAAGCCTGAGTACAAAGACTTCAACTGATAATGCTCAATCACCAGGCTCATTAGACCATGTTAATGCGCTTGTCTCGATGAAATACATCACATTTCCTGATTCAAAACTGCTAGACTGTTGAAAACCAGAGGCACATCTAGTTTTAGCAGGTTTCGGTGATATTCCTTGTTTTTCAGTTTACAGTACATATGCCTAAAGGTAGTCGTCCTTGTGTTTGGAAAAATGAGGAATTTCTTTAATAGAAAAGCAAAAACTCTGTTGTAATCAGCTACTTTTCAACCTTATTTCACTCTGATGGGTTCCGTAAATAACTGAATAATCAAACTGGAAGAGACAAGAATGCTTCTGTTAAAGCAAAAGTATAGAATTGAGCAGGCAATCAAAACAAAAGTGGTAGAAAGAACAAGCAGCTCTATATATAGCATAAACACTGATGAGAGTGAAAAAACCAAAGTCTCTCTCTCTATTTTCCACATAGACAAAAAGCCAGTGTGGTAAATACATCAACAATATGCTCTGACTGCAGTCTTTCTCTCAGAAATTAAAGCAATCATTGGGTCTAATGCAGGCTGAGGAGATAGAGGCCTTGTGCGGGAGGAGAGGAGAGGGCTTCCTGTCTCCGAGAAATGGGCATTGAATTCTGATTACGGCCACCTAATAGAAAGTAATGAGAAAGGCTTATGCTCCAGTGCCTTTTGCTTTCCTGGCCCGAGCAGCGAGCGCTCTCCACTAAAGGCCAAAGCACTGGTGCACTGATTGGGGCTGACACTGCAGCTGGGGTGGGGGGAGTTGGGGGTATGGGTTAGTCAGAGACGGAGAGAGATAAAGAGAGAGAGAAAAAGGACACAGGCAAAAAAAAAGGAGAATATGGAGGCAAGTATGCTTCACTGAGGCTACGCACCATCAATCCGGCTGACCAGCTCCTCCAGCGCCTTTACTTTCCTCTGAATTCCAGGCTGGGCAAAGGTGTAGTTGTCCTTGAGAGAAAAGAGAGAAAGATGAGCAAATTAAACACTTTTTGGTGTACTGGCAAATCTATCATTTCTAGATTCAAAAGCACAATAGTAATACTGTAAAAATTAGTTGGTAAACATAATGGTTACTTAATACCTTGGAACTGGCTAGAGGGGGACAACAATGTAGAGACATGGGAACACACTGACACACTGGACACAGCATACATCGAGAACACCCCATACATATGCACACGTATGTAAAAATGCACATGCACCACTGCCCATCCACACTGGGAAAGAAATTGTGTGCTGGCAGAGCTCAACTGCGTGCTGGGAATAGTGATCCCTATAATTAAGTGATAATATTCATCAAGGTCCTGTGGCCCACAGTGCAGCTTAATTACCACATTTATTTCAGCCTACGTTAAAAGACCCTTCTTGACCAGACAGCCATTTAAGAGACCCCCACCCACCTCAATCTCTCCCCAAGCCTCAGTGGGATTCCCTTTGCGCTCCCACTGGAGTAAACTAAGGCTAGCTAAACTCATAGAAACTGAGCACAAGTTTAGCTTTCAAGAGCCAGCGTAAAACAAGCTGTGGTTTAGGGATGATACATTGGGTGGTTTGCTATGCTGAGATTGTCAGCCATGGATATAATCAAGAGAAGCTGAAGACCCATCATTCACAGCAATAAAACTGCTGATGTGAAGGAGGTATGCGTACAAGGAAAATAACAGACTGAGTGTGCACGTGTGCATTGTATGTGAGAGGGATACTCAACCGTAAATGGGTCCAAAGATACCTGCTGTGAAAACTCCCCCTAAACTAAACTGAGTGAGGAAAAGATGCAGCATGCAACAGAGCAAGTTAATAACTTAGAAAGTCACATAAATGTGTGTGTAGGACAGAGTAGAGCTCTTTTTTTAAAAAAAAGAACACAGGTTTTAGGATGGTCTAGCGCTTTTGCTTTCAACCTTCCCTGACTACATTTTTAATCTCTCATACTCATTGCAAGACAGAAGCTGCTCTTATTTTTAGATGAAGTTTAACATCAAAATCCCTGCCATAACGACCATGAGAATTGATGACTTCATTTGGAAAAATGGAGAGATGACAGTTTGAGTGACAATAATGGTGACACCATATCAAGCAGTCTGAGTTATATCATACTTAAAGGGGACACCTTCATACAAACTCTTGAAACTTAAATACGTTTAGTGGCAAAAGAGATTGGTAATTGTATATAAGCTACATTCAAATGTCCGCTAGCCTTTTCCTTGGCATTAAATGGCACTGATATATGCATTATCTGTCTTTATAATCCAATCCATTTTCACTGGATCCACCTCAAGTGGTTCTTTTGAGGGATCCAACATTTGTCAAGAGGTAATGACTATAGGAGAGTTAATTATACACTTTGGACAATCACCTAATTGCTTGCCAAATATCATGGTCCCCTGTGCCTCGGCAACCCCAACAAGTGCATATACCCTGGACTGAACAAAGAGAAGGATTTTCGTAATCAGTCTTCAACTTGCAAAGGTGGACAGACAGATATTCTGCAATATTTGAGTAGGTCTATGGCTCCATCTTTGATGAGACTTCAGAGAGTCAGGATGCTTTAATGTAGCCTGGGAGCAGCTGAGGCGGCAAACACCCGCAAGGGGAGAGAAGTCATTAACCGATAAACAATTTCAGCTGTCCTTCAGGCTCAGATGTGCAGCCTCGGCGCTCCAGATGTGGCTTAGATGAATACATGAATAGCTGGATCCCGACCATTAAAAACAGCCACCACCTCTTCGCCGTGACCTCGAAACAGGACTTTAAAGGGGCAGCACAATGAGGCGGCACTGAAACAGATGGGGCGTCGGCAGCCGAGTCCATGCTTGGCCTACTTTTGCAGGTCTACACCTAATCTTCAGCTGGAGCAATGACCCTGGAGGATGCTTGTGGCTCAGTGAACATTAACGCTCCATGCCGGGCTAATCTATCTCTGCAGGAGTCCCTGAGAGTTAGGGCAAACCGGCCCTGTAGTGGGGAAAGGGGTGAGAGTCACAATTCGAGCTAGTCACAATCAGGTCAGATCTGAGAACATATTACAAGGGCATCTCGTGGGCAAAGTCTAGGCTCCAACTCTCACATACAACTCTTGCGATACTAAGCCAAACCCGGGATTATCAGCTTTATGTTGTTATTCCACTACTTTACATTATACTGAGGACAATGCTGTGTCCAAGAGATTTTTCTGGAAGGTTTAGCAAGTGAAAGAAAATATATCAGCTCCTCATCCAAAGTGATCAGGCAGGATTCAGGAACCTTTACACTGGACAGGTAGCATTATGTCATGCCATGTCACAAACAGAACAGGTAGCTGAAGAGTGAACATTGTAGTTTCACGATTTTTCACGATTCACAATAGTTTGACGATTTACCAGACAATATGCTTTTTATGGCTTTATTTGTGGAATTTATCTTTTTATTCTAAAACTTCCACACCCAGTTTCTCTCTCTTCCATGTTTTATGCTTCCAATGAGCTTTTGTTATTTGCAGAGCTTCCCAGCATGACACTGCAGAAATACAAACCAAGTAACACCACTCCTGGATGCAAATTTTTCGTAAACACAACGGTGTTTACCAGCTTTGGCAAGCGGTTTTGAACTCCCAAAACTAACTCGAAATGAAGTTGGTTTTGGCCTGATTTTGTTCTAAATAACGTCACATCAGTTCATTCTTCGATTTTGCTAGAAGTATATCGGGGCCTTAACTCTGTGAGATTTCCCTGTAGACAACATCTGATAAGAAATCCATTGGATGGCAAGAGCTAAACAAGTTGCAGGGGCTAAACAAATGCATCTTTCTCTTGTTCCTTGTATGTCATGTTCTGGCGACACATGGATGCAATGCAATTACCTCTGAGGCAGGAGGAGTGGGTCAGTCTTAAGCATACATTAAGCCTGCCCAGAGACCTCTGTAATTATGTCTGCATTATTAAAACACCCGTGCCTTAATAAAGTGGAGGTGCTCTTACACACTGAACCCTGGGAGCTGTAAACAATCCAGTATCCACAGCAATATCATTAACCAGCTCTGAACCAAGCTTAGAATATCCTGAAATATTGAAAAGGACAACTAGGAAGGTTTTTGACTTGCACCTCTATAACATGCTGTGACAGCAAGGGTTCTGATGATTCAAGCAGGTGCTTTAGAGAATATCCTCTTTTCAAGGGATTTGTTTAAAGCTTTGGCGTGGGCACAAGCTGAAGCTTCATGGCATCCTTTTTTTGCTCACTCCATCTTTGATCCCGTAAAACAATTGGAGCTTTCCAACGTTTTTTTTTTTTTTTTTTTTTATGATGATGATGATGATGATGATGGTGATGATGATGGTGATTTTGCACTCTCCAAACTGTCCATCACTTACCTTCAAGTAGATTACCAACCTCCTTTTGACACTTCCCACTACGGGACTGCTTTCTACGCTGGGTGGAAAAGAATAAAGCCATAGACTGAACAAAAAAGGTGATCTGAGAGCAACAGAAGAAGGTGGTGACTTTTTTGTAAATAGGATGAATAAATCTGAAGAGATGAAGGCCAATCCTTTGATAAGAAGTGGTGAAAAGATCCGCTTGATGCAAACAGCAGGCCTGCTGAAAGGATTTGGAGCTGTGATGATGACCCATGATAACCCGAGCACATAATAAGACCTCAGCTTTGTGTTATTCATGGAGAGGAAAGGGCTTTTACACTCGCTCTGTGGCTGCTGATGCCTTTCCATTAGTCTAAGCAGCCCTCTTTTCCTCTCACAATCGCTCCTGCTTTTCCAGGCAAAGCTGGATCAGAAATAACCCAGCAATGCAGAGTATGAACATCCAGGATCATGAGCATATCTTCTGAACCTTTCAGTGTCTGCATTCAATGCTTCACTAGTTCACTCTTTTCAATCGACTCTCTGCTTTTCTATGTCAGTCACAGAGTCTTAGAAGAATAGTTCACTGAAAAATAAAAATAGTCTGCAATTGTTCATTTCGCCCTTGTGTTCTTCAAAGCCCATGTCCCCCCCTTCCCCTGTGGAAAACAAAAGGGCAATCTGAAGACTGTTCACTAAATAAATTAAGCTCCAAAATGGATAAAAATGACACCATGCAAGTAGATGTCCCATGTGCTCTATTCAAAGTATTCTGTACACATTCTCAACTAAACAAATTTGAACTGGTGCACGTCATGCAAGAACTAATGGCATTTTTGCATTGATGTCAAACCTGGTGCATTGCATCAAGGCGCTTAGATTTAATCTGAAAAGGGAATGTAGATAATATTTAAGAGCTTTGACAGAAAGGATTTCAGTATGTTTCTCACACTAAGTTATGGGCATGGAATCAGAAAGTGTGAGATAGTAAGCCATAGAGACTACTTCATTTTTGGAGCCTGACAAATGTGGCCACTATGGAAAAGAGCAGAGTAAAGTTTCTTTGAATTACATTGGGGGGGGGGGGGGGAAATAAAGAAAATGGATTTGGAACGATTTGAAGGTGAATGATCATTCCATGGCATAGCCTTTACATCATTTTGATAGACAAGAAGAGACACTTGAGACTGTATTTGAACAATGTGCATCAAACTCATGTTATTGTGGCCAGGGGCTGATGGATTTTGCCTTTTAAAGATATGGTTCATGAGTTTAGTGCGTTCACATGTGCACGCTTAGAGGAGAGTTAATGAGGGAGGTTATGTGGCAGCAAGAATATGAGCGACAGGCTGCACTATCAGACATCTGACTGTGGGGCTCAGTGAGCTGCGACGGAGGCATACGGCTGTCAGTAAAAGAGGGACAGGAGAGAGTGGCAGCCAAGCAGAAAACTCAAGCTTTTCCTGCTGCCACTTCCTCAAGAGTGGCTGATTGAATATAATTGGCATGGGGGCAGGAGAATAACACAGCCTCCTAAAACAAAAGAGCGGCCCCTGCTGCAACACTCGCGCAACATTGATTCACACGTGGAATAAAATAACGCTTCTCTTGCACACGTTTGCAGTATCTGCTCTGAGTCACATTATCTCTCTGTGCTGAAACAAATTTTGAGACAATAGCCCCCTCTTGCTTAAACAACAGTTCAGAAAATAGCCTGAATGTGCACAGGGCCGTGCCAGCCCAGGAGGAAGCGAGTAAAATTACACGCTGGCCCAGTACTGTGTTCTTCACAGAAAGAGAAAAAGAGTGTGAAAAAGTTCAAAACAGATTAAGGCGACAAGTCTGAGCGTCTCAAGAGCACTGTTGAGATGGTATTGGAAGCTGTCTGGCTGCTATGTTGTAGCATCACTGGTCTCAGCATGCAAGAGTGAAGGACATCTCAAACCCTTTGCTCTGAGAGGCGCCCAGCTGATAAGGATGAAAGAGGGCCGCTTCATCTGTATTCTCTGTCAACCCCTAGGGTCCTCCGGAAATTCAAACCAAAAAAAACCTAGGACACATTTCCGGCAAGAGGTCTTACATGCAGCGTAGACTCTTCAAAGATCATGTGTTGAAGGCTGGCACTTGACTTGGCATAAGCATTACAGATCAAGAATTAATCAATGCTAAATGTGTAAGAGATGGAAGAATAGGCTGGCAGGCAACTGTCAGAGCATGTGTCGATGCAACCCGTAGCGCCGCACTTCCAGTCAATAAACTGTTCCAATGAAGCAGGGGAGCAATTGGCCAAATCAAATTGTTAAGGCCTCAGGCCCCATTTGCTTTTTTGCCACCATTGCATGCAAATATTTATTTGATTATCAGAAAATCGCAAGCTCGACTGGCAATTAATTTGTCCTGGCTGTTTAACCACATTCAAGGATGGGGGGAATAACAGATGAGAGAGATAATAAAATGGATAGATTACCTACAGGCCTGATTTCTGGTAAATACAACAGGGGCTGTTTACCACCAGTCTCTGTGGCTTATGTGAAACATTGAATGCCATTGATTTTAATACAACAAGGGGTCTCTTAATCATGGAAACTGAGATGAAATGCAACAACATTTGCTTCTCTTTAGTAAATGAATGATTAACAACTCCCTTTTCTTCCTCCTTTAACCAATTTCACACATTCCATTTCTGCATTTGACACCAACCCCCAAGAGCCATAATGTGCAAAAGGGTTGCAAATGGCTCCATTTCTTTTTCTTTTAAGTAGGCATATAGAGAGAAAAAAAGGAGGTAGAGAAAGGGGGAAGCCAGAGAGGGAAAAATAGGCTAAATAAGCATGAGGTTCATTAATATCACTGAAGGTGCATTTTACTGACAAAGGGTCTCGTGAGGCACCTATTTATTTAGGAAATTAATAAAAGCGAGCATTTGCCCCAGTGTAAATGCCACTTTCTGTCCACAGCAGCAGTTCTGAGCACGCCCCATTCCCCCTCCGCTGTTCCTCTGACCTTGGTTCTAATTGTGCAGCAGATCCCCGGGAGAACGTGTTTCCCCCTAATGGTTTATAAACAATTTTAAAGGGGCTCCACTTTGCTACAACCTTAATTAGTTTATGGTCCTCTGGCTCACACCCCAAAGTCCCCTCCTATACAGCTACAGATGGAAGAACCAGTAGGGGGTCTAATAGTGGTGTATTAACCTTACAGAGTGGGACAATTTACGGACTACTGCACTTGTTTAACTTCTCCCCGATAAAGTACACATAATAGAGTGGATATTACAGTTGTAAACTAGCCACACACACACAAACATGTATATCTCAAGGCGCACACTACTTTGTCATTTACACAGTCATTTTGAAGGGGGGGGGGGGGATAAGGCTATTTAATGCATTCTGACTTTTTTGCACAGTTAAAGAGTTGGATTGTCATGCTTAACATGGCCAACATAAAAATAAAAAAAAATAGCTGAAAGTAGTTATGTGCCAAATACACTACAGGATTCGAACAAGTTTCGGAAAGTTAATTTTCGCGTGTATGTGAATTCCTTGTATGTGCACTTCTCCCGGATATGCGCATACACATCAACCAGAACTAGAGCAGGACCGTCAACAACGAGCTTCGTTCGTGTTACGGGAACAGTCAGCTTTTATAAACTGTATAACAACTATAAAACCTTCAATATTGATCAGATGATGATTATCAGTGTTTTCTATGATATAGATGTTCTGTTGAAATATGCGTTTGTGCCAGAAGAACAAATCATGCAAATGTGACTAACTGTAGGAGTGCCATGAAACCCCCCTGTTTTATCCTGGTCGTTCACACCTCAGACTCGCAAAAAGTCTCTAAAAATGGGCGTGTAAAGCTGTGGAAAAGTGGGAGTGTAGAGGGGGGAAGAGGGGAGACAACAACCAATAAAACACAGACCTACAACACACTCATTATACAGACACAGAAAATATGACCATGGAGTTGAGGGCACCTTGATGCATTTTAAAAATAACTCTATATAACAACAAATTGCCAAAACGAGGGAGAAACATGGTAGAACATTTAAATATCTAATAATATTTTCATTACATTTGCTACAGTCTCTGAACAAACAAACACCCGTCAGAAAGAATAAAGGCATAGTTACATTTTTGCCCATTCTTCTTTGAATTGTCGTCTACATCATTGTCTTCTGTGTATCAGAATAATCCATCGTGTTCATGATCAGATGTACGGCTGTATCAGTGTCCTTATTTGCACATATATTTCACTTGAAGAAAATGTGATAAAATATGTGCGCATACACTGTGCTGGTCCATGTTTAGAGCACTAAGTATTAGAGTATATGAAATATGCCCATGAAAACTTGAAACGCGCTCGCTCTGGTCTGTATGATCCACATGGTGAGCGTTGTTAAACTCATTGCCGCATTCAGTGCAGAAACTGCTCTCATGAATGCGTGCCACATTTAGTTGGAATTCTCTTCTGTAATGCGATCTCATGCGCAATACAGCACAGTGATTGGGTTAAAAGAGCTCATACTCATGAATAACACAGAGGGCCTGCTGACATATTATATTTGTTGATTATATTTATTGATTAAAGGGTTAGTTCACCCAAAAATTACATTTCTATCATTAATTACTCACCCTCATGTCGTTCCAAACTTGTAAGACACTCATTCATCTACCAAACACAAATTAAGATATTTTTGATGAAATCCGAGAGCTTTCTGGACTCCCTATAGACAGCAACTTCATAACTGACTTCAACAACATGAGGGTGAGTAATTAATTACATTTTTTAGGGTGAACTAACCCTTTAATTTGGCCAAGAGAATCCAAGTAAGATGATCATGACAAAAGGTTGGTGGCAGATGCTTGATTCTCAAATGGGCAGAAGTGTATATTGTTTTCAGGGTGGAGACAAAGAAATGTGAATAGAGCACTTTGCACCATCTCACATTCGGCCACACCAACTGATGCACATGCTAAAAACTCTGTAGTTCTCTAATTACAGCAATTTCTGTGGTTCTCCATATCAGCATACAGTATGAGACAGCATTAGACTGCTTTATATACAAGAGATAAAAAAGAATAACCTGGGTTTAACAGAAGGCTGATATGAGGCAGGTTTGGGCTGATGCTTTAGTCTTACGAGTATGTTTTTTATATGTGCGAGCTGTAGTTACTAAAAAAATCCCATAGGAACAGCTGGAAACCCTTGGGTTTAAAGGGGTGGACGAACAGTGTGGTGCAAGAAGCCTAGTAAAGAGAAGCACTGATCAGAGAAAAAAGAAAGGGCAAAGTCAAGCAGGGCATTGGCAGCGGCAACTGTGAAACAGATCAGAGCAAAGCTGTTCGCATGAGCTCAATAATCTGCCTCCATCACGCTCTCAAGCCTATATATATACATGCACCTATCTGCCCCTCTCAAGTTTTGTGTCAAGTTCTGTGGCCCCCTGTCACCTCTTATCTGGCTTATGCCTCTTATTTGGCTTATCTCCATCATGCAATGGGCTTTTCCAAAGAGGAAAACATAATCTTACATATTCTTATCACTTACCTCCACTTTCACTACACATTAAAGGGATAGTTCACCCAAAAATAAAAATTACCCACTAATTTACTCACCCTCAAGCAATCCTAGGTGTATATGACAGTCTTCTTTCAGACGAATACAATCTGAGTTATTTAAAAAAAAATCCTGGCTAATCCAAGCATTATAATGGTAGTGAATGGCAGCCCAAAATGTTAAGCCCCAAAAAGTGCAAGAGCAGTAATCTATACTGCTCTGGGGGGTTAATAAAAGGCCTTCTGAAGTGAATTGATGGGTTTGTTTAAGAAAAATATCCATATCTAAAACTTTATAAAGTAAAATATCTAGCTTCCGGCCATATTCAACTTACAAAGAAAGTGTAACGCATCTCGCAGTTCAAAACGCTTACGCTACGTCCAACTTCATAAAGAAGGCCTTCCGCCAGAAGCTAGACATTTTATTTTATAACGTGCTAAACATGGATATTTTTCTTACAAACACCCATCGATTCACTTCCGAAGGCCTTTATTAACGCCGGAGCCATGTGGATTACTTTTATAATGGATGGATGTACTTTTTTGGGCTTCAAATTTTGGGCTGCCATTCATTGGCAACAGGACATTTTTTTTATATAACTCTGATTGAATTCGTCTGAAAGTCATATACACCAAGGATGGATTGAGGGTGAGGAAATCATTGGGTCATTTTTATCCCTTTAAGGGTATTTATTTGCTATACATCATACTGAATATTCTATAAAATCTTTATCTGATGTTAACTGTAAGTAGTTACTTTGGGCTTGGCATAGTATATTAAGCAATAAGCCATGAAAGGCCATCTGTGACCGGACTTAAATTGAATTCTATATTAATGTGCCAAGATACTACAAACAAGTTAGGCTAGAGAACTTTAAGTTCTGGTCTGTTAACCTGATTGAAAAACAACATGG
Organism: Gobio gobio; assembly: GCF_949357685.1. NCBI lineage: Eukaryota > Metazoa > Chordata > Actinopteri > Cypriniformes > Gobionidae > Gobio > Gobio gobio. The sequence continues at coordinate 27,966,597 of NC_137101.1, read as the reverse complement.
AGCGCTGCTATTTTGTATTACTCAGCTTGCCTGTGTTTGCTACACATAATTCCATAGTTCACAATATTAAAGGGATAGATCAAAAGCTTCGAACTAGCATGATTTTCTTTCTTCTGTGGAACAAAAAACAAGGTATTCTGGATAAAGGTTCAACTGCTTTTGTTCATAAAAAAGTCATGACCACATTGGTCCAAACAGACATTTTAATGTTTCACAGAAGAAAGTACATTTGACATGTTTGGAGCGACATGAAAATTCTGTACATTTAGATGCGCAGAAATAATTCATGATACAGCAGGTTTTTGGGGTAGTTAAACTACAGTCTTAATTTCTTTGCACACAATTCACAATTCAATATTTTAAAGAAATCAATTTAGCAAAAGTGATGATAGTTTAAACTGTTGTACAGTAAGAGTTTGTTTTTTGAGAAATTACTACTTTAATTCAGCAAGGATGCTTTAAATTGATCAAAAGTAAAAGCAAATATATTTTTACAAAATAAAACCTCTATTTCAAATAAATGCTGGCATTTTTAACATCAAATTTTCAACAACAATATTAAGTCATCACTTTAAGGTTTCATGAAAACCAAATTGGCATCCAAAATTATTTTTGGTCGCGTAACAGTAGCTGTGTTTACATCGGCCCTAATAATCCGATTGTAATCGGACTAGTAGCACAATCGGATAATAAAAAAGTAACATGTAACCACGTCAGTCGGAATGAATTGGCCAGATCTGATTACAATTTAATTCTGACTGTAACTGGTGGTTTATTTCTTTTGTAATCTGACTGTATTTTGTAATCCGAGAGGACATGTAAACACTTCGATCGGATGGAAAATCGAAACTGGAAAGCACTGCGCAATGATGTAGAAATTAGCATAATAAGCTGTTCTTCCTGTTGAATAAAGTGTCATAAATGAGTGTCATGTCATTCTGAAATTCTCTTTCCACTCATCATTTTTGAAGTGGATTAGGGCAACGTCCCACCATTCCTTGTTTCAGACTCTCATCCACAGACGACTGTTTAATAAATATGTGCTCATCATAGCCTGATTAGGACCCGAAATAGAAAAATATTAAGTCTGTTTTTTGGGGGGGGGTTTAAGAAAATAAAAGGATGTTAGTATGCGAGAACAGCAGATAACTCTTTATATTCGTGCAGTGTGCACATGGCAAAAGGTTAAATCCGATCAGAAGCTTGTGACATATAAATGCGCACATCACCTGCTCACTTTATTTAGCGTTCATGTAAACACTATGTTCCGATTCATCAATCGCTTTGGTGAGCACAAGAGACTTCTTTCGAAAACATTATTGACCCCAAACATTTCAATGTCAGTGTATTTTGAAAATGTATCACACTTTACGCCAATGTACTGTTTTCTGAACATCAGCATGGCTGTGATTTGGCCATAGATACAAGGACAAAGATCTGACAAGCACATATTATATGGGTTATTGTACAACTTCTAGAGTTGTCCTAAATACACCTGGTATAACACGATCTGTTTAACATCTACAAATAAAACTATGGAGAAGTGGTAGTTTTGTGTCACATATAAATGGTATATAAATTATGCCTTTAATCACACAGACACTGGACCCAGACCAAAGCAACCTGTCCAACAAGTTGTACTCTAACATATGGCCTCCAGTGTCAAAGCATGGACATTGTGCCAGTATGTGTCAGCAGAGAAACACGGCCAACCTGCATGAGTACCTCCAAGTGAGCATCTGGTAACAGTAAGCTGATCTTAGATTTGAGTTTCTTTATATGAAAGCATATGAGGGGAGCATGAGTGAGCGGTCACCGCGTCTTATAACAGCTGTCTCTCTGCCAGCGTTTTCCCTTGAGTCCTGCTGTCGTCTGTCACACACTGGCTTTAAAGCTGAAGTATGTCATTTCTGCACCACCAGCATCACCGTCAACGGAACTACAAAAATAATGACTGCTTTCAAATAGGTTTCTTGAATACTCCACATCTGTCACTGGTCAGCCAAACACTCACCACTTGGGTTGAGTGTCCAAATACATATCAAACGTATTGCTCCATGTGCTTCAAAACTGTTGGATTTAGTCAAATGCTTAAGAGTCTATGATTGGATAATTATTGCAGTGATTATTTTGTTTCTAACATGTTACAATTTTTTGGGCACCAGTTCATTCTTCATGCTCCCTCCCAACCATTCTTTCACAAATTGAGCCTGATGAATCTTGACATTGTCACACTGGAATATGGCTATGATGTGTTTTCCTACATGATTGTTTAAGAAATGAGAAGCTACACACTCCATCAATTAGGGTTAGAAGAACTGTTCCCAAACATATAACATGCTAGAAAAATAATAATCACTGCAATAATGATTCAATCATAGACTCTTAAGCATTTACCTATTTAAATCCAAAAAGACTACTTTTTTTTTGGCCGGACAGTGTATATTGAAGAAATTTGTGGTTGTTTGCTTATTTATTTACGTGATTTAAAGTATCAAATTCATAAATCACAATACTTAAAAAAACAGTGGTATTCAATAGTTTTTTCAGTGGTATAAAAAAACAAAACAAAAAACAAAACTGTTTCTTGGAACAGACAGAGTATATACCTGGGTTTATCTTTCAAATTTCATTGGCGTAATGGTTTCCAAAACATTACTGCACCCAAAGCTCCACTGTCAGAAGGTCATGTGTCGACTATTAACCTCTACACAACACACTAAACACCACCGCGTTCACCGTGAGAGGCGAGTAAATTACGTTCTTGCTGACAGGAAGTCTCAGATCCACTCTTTCTCCGACAGGCCTCGTCTCCTTCCCTACACCATGACTGACTGGAGTCCAAAGGTCTCCTCCTTCAGCTGCTGCTCAGTGTGTGTGTTTACACATCAGCTGTCCTTGTTAATTTCCTACACTAGGAGATGGCAAATATTATGGTCTGCTGTAGTCCGGAGATGCGGTCTGTTGTACCTCGTCTAACAAGTGTAAGTATAGGATTCCAACTTTCCAACATCGTCGACATTTGTACGCGATTGTTGAATGTCTCAATATATCATATCTGCAATCTCCAAACTGGCGAAAAAGGTGATGAGGACTGAAACCGGTTGTGAGAAGGAGGGAGAGATCAACTTTAAAAACACACTCATTAATACTCTTTAAGGGTATTACTCTTTAAGGGTCTTCACACTTAGCATGGTTCATTTGGTCCGAAAAAAAGAAAATAAAATTGTCCTGGTCCGCTTAGTGTTCGCATTGGCATTTTAACACCTAACATAGGGATATGTTCACAACCTGATTGATTGGCTTTTATTGCATATATTTCACGACGGAACTTCCCAAACATCAACAAAAAAAAGAGGCTGTGTGCTGGGCTAAATGCACTCGTTGTATGTGCGTAGCCTACATATGATGGTATTTTGACCAGCTGAGAACTCGTGAAGAGCTTATTAAATGTATAAATGTGTCAAAACAGCAACAGGAATCCCTCTGGAAGCTCTGCTGCTGAAGCGGTTCTGATGTCTGTATCGAACTGTGATGGGCAACATCACGACAATGGCATGAAAAAACAGGTATGCTTGAGCATTCTGTCCTTTTTAGGGTCGCATCTTGTGACATCGTGTCTCGTTTTTGGTTAGTTTACATGTCTTTAGTCCGTGTTGAGTTTATATTTCATTTGAACCTGCACCAGAGTATGCTTGGAAGCGGACTGAGACCCATCTGTTTGGTGCACACCAGCGTTCACACTTATTCAAATGAACCGCACTAACAGAGCAATCACAACGTGGTTCGCTTTAATCGCATCAAACATGCCAGGTGTGAATACACCTTAAATTCTTCTAAAAGAGGAAAATGATTGGAATCAGCAGTTTAAATAATTTTTGGAGAATTCTGATATTACAATAGAAATACATGCTGTTTAGCAATGTTGTTTTGAAACAACACCAATGTCTATGGTAACACCACAAACTGTAAAACGACTGTAAAAGCTTTACAGTTCAAATAATACAAGTTTTGACCAAAAAAAAAGATAAACCTCATATTTCAGCCTTTAAACCTCTTTAAAGTTCAAAAGAATATAAAATAATTATACAATTAATGTTCTGAACAAAAACAGCAGATGAGCTGAATGAAAAATACAAATTCACTTGTATGTGATGATGCCAACGAGAAATCAGAAATACAGTGGTTACCCCGGTTTCTCCTTCACACAAAGCAGTGCTTCTCTTATAAACACAACACATTACACATCTAAGGTAGAACGAAAAGAAAATGTCATTAAAACTTCTGAATGCCAGTCAGTCCATTCATATAACTTCCAGCCCCATCCCTCCAACACACAGAAAAAAGACTTCAAAAATACAATTCAAAATAGTTCGAATTAAAACAGCCCCATTATGCGACACAATGACCAATAATCTTTTGACTAATAATTAAGAAGCAACAAATCCCAGTTTATTATAAATAAGACATGACCAAAAATAATTTGTGAGGCTTACAAACTCATTAACAACTCTGAACAATTCACTGACCGAGGGAGTCTGATTTAAACCGACAACTCACGGACAAAATTGTGAAAAAATTTTGTGACTCTTTTTGATCACAAACAGCATTATCCTGACTGCTGCAAATGACAACTATTTGAATTATTGTCTCAAATTTAACCTAATGCATCTAAGCTAATGCATTTAAATGCTGTGGTTTACACATGAATGAGAGATTAATTTTGAAAAGAAATGCAGACTGCGGTGGTCCTTCAGGATGACCGTGTTGATTTGCAATACGAGACGAATAGACACAAACTCCCACAGTCCTGAGGCAGAAGCTGCTTTGTGGTGTCCTGGCCTGAGGGTTGGACATCACAGATAATGGCTTCTGCAGTGAGCTGCCTGCTTTAACACCCATTTCTCATTTCCCCTCTTCAGGGCTGAGAATACAGATGGATTTGCTCCTAATGGATCCACACGTGTACACACAGCAACCAGCTCAGCTAGCAAGGGACAAACAACGCAGTCATTTTTCCAGGGGCTTAAGGTCTTCCTATTAATAAGTCATAACCCTTCAAGCAAGCATTTAGTTTGACTTAAAAGAGAACAGACTGCAGAGGAGGACAACCACTGGCCCATAGCTGCATGATCACATAAAATCCTCCCAAATATCCTCTCTTCAACTTAAATCTACGTTTGAATATGAACTCTGGCACTTTCTGCTGAACAAACTAGCCTTGATTTTCATATCCTGTTTATTTTAAAGTAATGTTCTGGGTTTAACGCAAGTTGAAAATAAATAACTATTCAAAAACAAGTTTACACACTTACAATACAAAAAATGGCAACACTTTACAATAAGGTTCATTAGTTAACATTAGTTAACTACATTAGTTAACATGAACTAATAATGAACTGCACTTATAAAGCATTTCTTTATCTCTGTTAATGGTAATTTCAACATTCACTAATGCATTATTAAAATATGTGAACAAATCATGAACAAACCATGAACAGCTGGATTTGTACTAACTAACGTTAACAAAGATTAACTAATGCTGAACAGAGGTGTTGTTCATGGTTAGTTCATGTTAACTAAAGCATTAACTAATGTTAACCCTTTAAGACCTAAGGGTATTTTTACAATTAATTTTCCGCCTGGTGTTATTTACTAAAAAAGTTTGTAAAACATCAACCCTGTTGTGCACAGACAATTGACACACCTCTTTTTTTTCAAGACAAGTTGCTCTGTCAGTATATTTGTGTTGCATTGATGTCACCTGAATGTAAAATAAGTTATGGGACCATAAAGACAAATGAAAACATAAAACGGAAATTGAATCACTCAAATATCTATTGAAAACACACACAAATAAATAAAAGCTAAGCATATTTCCTCTGGAAAACAGTTTGTTCAAGTCTTTAGAGTCCTGGAACTCAGGAATAAACATGATAACTTATACAGAACCAAAACTATTTACATTTTTCCAAAAAAAGTCCAGGCGCTTTTGGCCTCATTGGATTTTGGATATTTACTGGTGCCAAGCCTCAAAACAGTTCCTATCAGGAACTTCTCCTCAAACTTTCTCCTCAAACTTTTTCCTCAAACTTTCTCCACAAAACTACTAAAAACTGCAGCGCGTCTCTCTCTCTCTATCCTCAACACTAGCCGTGCGTCTCTCTTTCTTCACAATAAAAGAGCTGTGGTTCATGCGTAATGACGCACACCAACGTGGATGACGGATCAGCCTGTCATTGGTCAAACCCTCATCCAAAATGGCAGCTAGCATCGCGCTAGCGGCAAAAATGACGGAAAATGTATAAATTATGGACATCAAGTGGATATATCTTGGATGTAAGCGTTTTGATTTATTGCTGAACAACTCCAAAAAGATGCACATGTTCCAGGCTGGATAGAAAACCTTCTGTAAAGGCTACAAAGACACCAAAGACACCCCCGTGATGGCTAGCTCGTTAGCTTTCTGCTGTAAAAAAACGGTAAGAAAATCGATAAAAGTTTCATGAAATAATATAGATATTTATCGGAGGTGCCGTGTGACGTCGTGGGCGATGCCGTCGGGCTCTGAGGGTTAACTAATACAACCTTATTGTAAAGTGTTACCCTTAAAATAATAAAACAATATCCCCTGGTTTCACAGACAAGGCTTAAATCTAAATCTAAAATGCATGTTTGAGCTGTCTTAACTGAAAGCAAATTGCACTGACATACACTCTAAAAAAAAAAAGGCTCGTAATCATAGGGGAACCTTTTTTAGTGCTATATAGCACCAATTTTGGTGCTTCAGTGGTTCTTCAGCGGTTCTTCAGAGGTGCTATATAGCACCTTAGTCAAAGAACCGGTGAAGAACCTCTGAAGAACCGCTGAAGAACCACTGAAGAACCGCTGAAGAACCACTGAAGCACCAAAATTGGTGCTATATAGCACTAAAAAAGGTTCCCCTATGATTACGAGCCAAGAACCATTTTTGGTGCAATATAGAACCTTTTTTTTTTTAGAGTGTATCTTAAAATATGTCAGTGCCATTGTTTTGTCTCAAGATGCACGTTTATTTTCTAAGGCACGTTTATAAAAGCTACTAAAGGCCCGGTTTCACAGGCAGGGCTTAGACTAACCCAGGATTAGGCCTTAGTTTTGTTAAGAAGCTTTCATAAATGTGCCTTAAAAAAAAAAAAAAAACATTACTGGTGTGCATCTTGAGACAAAACAATGGCACTGACATAGTATTTTAAGATATGTCAGTGCAAGTTGCTTTCAGTTAAAACAGCTCAAACATGCATTTTAGTCTGGGACTAGCTAAAGCCTTGTCTGTGAAACTGTGGGGTAAATGTCCAAATTGAACTTAGGCGTAATCTAAACCCTGTCTGTGAAACCAATATTAACATGATACCAGTGGGATAATCAGTCTGTAGAACCAGAACTTTATCCGCCTAGAACAATAGTCCTAATACTAAAAGTCCAAGTTATATAACTTCACAGTTAAAAAAGACATACTTTTGCACAGAACAATTAATATTAATTATATTTCTTATATATTTCTGCACGGCTAAGCCTCGCCTGCCCTGTACGTGCATTACTGTAAATGCAAATTGTGAGGAAACATTTTCTGTAGTTAGCAGCACAACAGACATTTTTACTTTTAAAAATGTATTCAAAGCTGTATTTGCATTGAGCTTTGAATATTCTTCTAACAAAGATTGACGCATAAAACCCATTTATAGTTACTCCAGAATGTACACCACAAAGTGCCATCTCAAATAATCAAGCATTACAATAGCAATGATATAATTCTCTTTAGTCAAACACAGGAGGGAAATACAATACTTGTAATTAACAACTTTTCCTACCCTATGCTTCTAAGCGCAAGTGCTCTCCTGAGACCCGAACACAATTACGCACGACTGAGACTATAAAAATCACGCTAAAACTACACTCCGAGGTAACAACCACTCTAAAACACTGACACGCACATGCAGGAAGCACGACGCTGCCGACGCTAACAACTTGCGAGCAAGTGTTCAGAGCTATCAGCAGCCCTGGTGTGAAGGTGTAAGGAAAACAAAGGGTGGAGAAAAATCATTAGCACCTAAGAGAATCTGCTTTGTACACACAAATTACCGCAGTAATTAGAGACAAAATACCACAAAAGCTTTGGAGGGCCTGGAGAGCATTTCAATCTAATACCAGCGAGGAGGGTTGATTTGCTGCATACAAATGCTCTTTATGTGTGAAGAGACAATTGTCTAAACCCAGTGTGCGTGAGAGTACATTTCTGTCTTTACGCACTTCAAATCCATCACTCTAATTGGGTGTTTCTTTAACTGCGGGCACTTTAGCTTGAGATAAAATATTACATGTGACGTGCAAAGAAAATAGGTAAATATCACTTGTGAATGGAATTTTGTGCATGATTTCCAAACAGGTAATTTTGCTCAAATATACAGAAAGTGTGAATATTTAATTTAAACAGGGCTCAGTGCTTGGACCACTTCTCTTCTCCATCTACATGTCATCACTGGGATCGGTCATTCAGAAACATGGCTTTTCCTATCACTGCTATGCAGACGACACTCAACTCTACTTCTCATTTCAACCAGATGATCCCACGGTTGGTGTTCGTATTGCTGCCTGCCTAACAGACATTTCTGCCTGGATGAAGGAGCATCACCTGCAACTCAACCTTGCAAAGACTGAACTGCTTGTGGTCTCAGCCAACCCAGCACTTCATCACAATCTCTCCATTCAGCTAGGTTCATCAACCATAACTCCGTCCAGGACAGCCAGGAATCTTGGAGTTGTGATCGATGATCAGCTAAAATTCACTGACCACATTACTGCAACAACCCGGTCCTGCAGATTTGCATTATACAACATTAGGAAGATTAGAGCCTTCCTGTCTGAGCAGACCACACAACTCTTGGTCCAAGCTCTTGTTCTCTCCAGACTGGACTACTGTAATGCTCTTCTAGCAGGCCTTCCGGCATGCACTATCAAACCCTTGCAACTGATCCAGAATGCAGCGGCGAGGGTGATCTTTAACGAGCCGAAGAGAGCGCACGTCACGCCTCTCTTCATCAGACTCCACTGGCTACCAATAGCCGCTCGCATCAAATTCAAGGCACTGGTACTCGCCTTCAAAGCAACCACTGGCTCTGCACCAATTTACCTTAACTCGCTTGTTCAGACATACACACCCTCCAGGAGTTTGCGTTCTACCAGTGAACGACGCCTTGTGGTGCCATACCAGAGAGGCATGAAATCACTGTCACGGACCTTTTCCTGGACTGCCCCCACCTGGTGGAATGACCTGCCTATCTCAATTCGAGCAGCCGAGTCTGTAGCCATTTTCAAAAAACATCTAAAGACGCATCTCTTCCAGCAGCACCTGACCAATCAAGAATAGCACTTAACATTCTATTCATTTTTCTGTCTGTCTAATTTATTTAAAAAAAAAAAAAAAAAAAAAAAAAAAAAAATCCTGTGTGTTCTGTGTTAGATTAACTGAGACTTGTTACAGCACTTGCATACTGTAGCCTCTGACTGTTGTAGTTGCTTCTATTGCTCTCATTTGTAAGTCGCTTTGGATAAAAGCGTCTGCTAAATGACTAAATGTAAATGTAATGTAAATGTAATTTACACGGTAAACCTGAATACGTTGCCAAAACTCAAAACATTTAGTTTTTTTTTTTTTTTTTTTAAGTTAAGAAGTGTAAGCAAGCGGAACTGACAGATTTCCATTTTGAACTCATACATTCATACATTTATACATTTCAGGGATCTCTGAATTGCAAGTGAGATTCGCAATTCCAGTGTATTGATGTTTAAATTTGTGTTTGACTTTTGAATTGGTCTGTGCATGTTTTTTCATGTTCTCTCATAGATGCATGTTACTATTCACATGCATTATACAACTGACAGACTGCAACGGTTGGAGTTAAAAATCTTAATTTGTGTTCTACTGAAGAAACAAAGTCACCTATAACTTGGATGCCCAGGGGGGAAGCAGATTAACATACAATTTTCATTTTTGGGTGAACTATCCCTTTAAAGGGTTAGTTTACTCAAAAATGAAAATTCTGTCATTAATTACTCACCCCCATGTCATTCCAAACCCCTAAGACTTTGTTCATCTTCAAAACAATTAAGATATTTTTGATGAAATCCGAGAGCTCTCTGACCCCACACAGACTGCAACGTTATTACCACTTTCAAGGTCCAAAAAGGTAGTAAAGACATAATTAAAATAGTCCATGTGACTCCAGTGGTTCATAACCTTAATGTTATGAAGCAAAGAGAATACTTTTTGTGTGCAAAAAGAAAATAAAAACAACGATTTTATTAAACTATTTTCTTCTCTTCCGTGTCAGTCTCTGACGCAGTTCACGTTGTAAACACGGTGCAGCACTTCCGGGTTCTACGTCAGAACGGCAGCTCCTGAGTCACCACACACAGTGCTCACGTGAACAGCTGTCGAATCACTGTATTCACACTGACTATTTTATTGATGTATTTACTACCTTTCTGGGCCTTGAAAGTGGTGATTATGTTGCTGTCTATGTGGGGACAGAAAGCTCTCAGATTTCATCGAAATATCTTCATTTGTGTTCTGAAGATGAACGAAGGTCTTACGGGTTTGCAACGACATGAGGGTGAGTAATTAATGACATAATTTTTATTTTTGGTTGAACTAACCCTTTAATTTTGGGCAGATTCTGTTCAAAATGACATCACACAGATTCATTCTTCAATTTCACTTGAAGTTTAACAGGGCCTTAAATGAAAAGGTATATCATAAGTGATTGATTTGGAACACTCAACAAAGCCATCAAATGTGCAGTATACAATACAGACTATATGATTTTGCCAAGTAAGACATGTTCCTAGAACAACATTCCTGTACAAAAACAGTCCTAGCCCTATCCCTACCCATAATTTATCTCTAAAATCAGAGGGAAATGATTTTGTGAATAAGAATGTGTGGAAGCTCCTAACCCATGTCGTAAGCCTAAACAAGACTCTCTCTCTCTCTCTCAAATCTGACAACATACTGAAAAGAATGTTGATTCAGGAACATGTTCTACTTGGTGAAATAATTTTAACCATGACACAAATGTGGGTTAAATTGTTTTTAAATATTTTAAATGTTATCAATAATTACAGAATTTAATGTATATTTAAATATGTCTGACATTGTTTTTTTTTTGCATGTTGTTTTATTTCCATGTTAGAAATGGTTTCTTCAAGGAATCCTGCAAAGTCGCATTCAGATTTGGCAAAAATTGTATATAGGCAAAAATATTAGGAGGCAGCATAATTGAAGTTCCTACCTTTTGGAACTTCATGTTGAGAGCAAGCCAATAATGCTTTAAAACTATGTTTATGAATGCAGCTCGCTAGTTTTTGAATTCGTATTAGCAAGACAAGTTTGCAATTTTATTCCGAAATGTGCAAATTACACTTTCTAATAACAGTTGCATAAAAAGGTCAAAAACAAACCATTCCTTTCCTCTCCTACTGTCGGACACTGTTAGTAGACAAATTAAATTAACCAGTTAAGTGAAAAGTGTTTTTTAAGTGAGTTTAATTTCTAAGTCCACAAGGCTAAAAGGGTCCATAGTTGCAGAAACACCCATTTACAGAGTCTTTTATCAACAAGGAGAAAAAAAGTGACAGACCAGGCCGCACGGGAATCTTTTGCTGTCTTCCGGGAGAGGACTGTGGAAATATGGGTATGAGGATAGCAACCACCTACCTTCATACCGCAACGTGTGTCCCCGTCTCTGCTGCGTAAACAACACGGGTGTTTTATGGCCTTAAATCAATTAGAGACGAGGCAGGCAAGACAAAGTGAATGTGGGGCGGGGGGTCGCTTTGCTTTCCCATGACAATTGGAGCACCACCAGCCCCTTTGGATAAGGAGGTTACGTCCTGCCTGTGGTGCAGAGTGAGAATATTCATCATGGATTTTATTCCTGGACAGGCCGAGCGAGGAAAGGCAAGGAGAGGAAACGGGATAGGGCACCTACACGCAGGGGAATCTCGCCACGACACATTCGTCTCTTTCCCAGAGGTGCTCTACTCTCTCTCTCTCACACACACACACACACACACACACACACAGAGTGAATGTATCAGGCCCGACTGCTGGCAGATAGGGAATCAATTTACCTGAATCCCGTCCAGGAGCTTGCTCATGCACCAGAAGCTGTCAGCCTCGATGTTCCGCAACACCTCTTCCTGCAAGCTGGAAACATTGAAATTTTCCACCTCTTCCTCTGCAAAGAGCCAAAAGACAAAAGAAAATAAGAAAGAGACAGAGAAAAAGAATAAGCGTGAAAGACAATGAGAGAGAAAAATGGAGAGAAAAGATTCACCCTACATATGGAAATCTTCAAATGTGAGGTTCGGTAGAATTGGGGGCATATACACAGAAAGCATTTTTCTATATTAAACAGCTTAAAAAACACACATGCACAGCAGTTTCTCTAAGAGTTGTCACACAGAAATGTCCTTCAGGATAACTGAACATTGCCAAGGGGCATTTACACTGATGGTGGTGATTTGCAGTGCCAAAAACTCAATCTTAAAACAGTGATCGGTATTAGATGCAGAAATAAACAGGAGAGTCCTAGAAAAGCCTAAGTCTGCATAGACCATATTTTTTTTTAAAGGATGCAACACTAAATCATGTGCTGTATATTTGCATTTTAAGCATTTTGCTCAATAAATAATTGATCTTGCAAAAAGAGGAAATAAATAAATCCTGCACAAAAAAAAAAAAAAGAGAAACAAATCTACAAAATAAAATAACAAAATTAAACCAATCATGAAAGAGGAGAGTATATTTTTGCTCATGTTATCTTGCTATTTTTGAATTGGTCACAAATGTTTTGGACCTAATTTTACAAGCCTCTTGTCCTCTATGATTTTTTCATTACAGTCAAATACAATTCTTTGTAAGAACAAAATCTAAAGAAAAATGTGCATATATTTAATATGTTACAATAATAATAATAATAATAATAATAATACAATTGTGTATGTCCATTTTGCTCTCTCTCTCTCACACACACACACACAACATATTTCAGTGTTATTTTAGTATCACTGTTATGTTTTTTTATTAATATTTTGAGTTAGTTTAATTTTTTCAAATTTTTCCATTTTCATTTAAAGTTAATGATTTTGTGGTGTTTTTATTCATTTTTTGAGATGTCTATACATTTCTTATTAATTTTTATTTCAGTTTTAGTTTTTTTTGTATATCAAGATAAACTAAAGATAATGAGAAACTCCTTGGCAACTAGCTGAAATAAAATAAAGCTTTTAAGTACATTTTATTTTATTACACGTAATTGTTTTTACGATTTGTACAGTTTTAGATAGCGACAAGAACATTTAAAGCACTGGAAACCTCCGATTCGAATTTGATAACCTAGATCTTTATGTTTCTGAAGGTTAATATGGCATTGTGATGAAGCACGTTAGGAGAACAGGTTATTTATTTACCATATCAAACACACAAATCAGTTTCTTCACTAAACGTCAGAATCATTTTCCTGAGGCAAAGGCCAATGTAACTCTAGATTTATTTAGTAACCACTGTGAATGAGTCAAACTGAAGCTCTGACAAGCAAGTCACAGGTTGAGCAGAGGAAGGATATCATAGAGCCACACACACACACGCACACATACACACACACACACACACACACACACACACACACACACGCACACATACACACACACACACAGTGCTGTGCTCTGTCTCCTTGGCAACATGAGTCTAACCTTAAAGAGTACAGCGAGTTCTGGCTGACAGGACCAGTGGGCTGCTGGGAATATTTGCAGTGCTGCAGTTTAGCGAACGGCCGTTCAGCTTCCAGGCCGGACACTGCATTAGTACAGTCTAAAATGCCACTGGTCATACACGCTCATCCTAGACGCTCATCAATGTCTGCTGTCAGACAGGTCAAAGCGGAGAGCAAGCCAAGTTGGAGTATGACTCCCGAGGTAGGGCAAGAAAATGTAGGAATCTGTAGCGTTGAGGCCTGAATGACCTCCAAATGGCAGACAAACTCATTGTGCTTTCACATAACAGCCTTCAGCTCAGGAATGAAAGCACTCACGAGGCTTCCAAAGTGTGTGTGTGTGTGTGTTAGGGGGGGCTGTAATAAGGCAGTGTTAATCTCTCCAGTTGTGAGAGTCCCTTAACAGCACTTTCACTCACCACAAAACAAGGACACACAAAGAGAGCTGATCAGAAGATGAACACATAAAACAAGACAACAGCACCTCCTGTGGGCAACTGTGGATTTTCAAGTAAATTATGTGTTTGTGGTATACAATGGCCTCAAAAAGTATTTGGTCACTTGAGAGACATTTAAAAATGTCAGAATGTCATTGCTGTAAATTAATATTTGAACCCTTTAAAGCCCAATAAATGAAATTCTGAGTAATGTAAATCAATGAGATATGTATATGAAAACAGTCCAGCAGGCTAACTACATAGAATGCTTATAAATATCAGTTGTCACTCTATATCCCCCAATAATATGGATTAGTAAGATGATATTTCATTGATTAGTTTTATGTAAACCTAAGTTGTTTCAATCTAGTAAATGTATAATAGTATAGTAATAGTAAAATAGTATATATATACAAAACAAATTTTGCGAGTTAAAAGGCATTTAATATATATATATAAACTCGCAAAATTTGTTTTGCTAAATTGTCATGATGTTGATGATTTAGACGACTTAGAAATGTGCGTATCAAATATGATACAATAGGCTTTATAGGGTTAAAAAAATAAATGTTAAAGCAAGTGTTATACATTATAAAATGCATAAAACAAACATTTTCACAAAAAGGTATTTAAAATAGGTTTTGTATAATGAAACAATAGACACACTGTTTAAAATGAGGACATGGGTATTTGGACAATTTCTGTTTGGTAAACATAATGTCCAAAGTTAATGTGAAAAAATGCTGATGACACTGCCCGGCCAAAAATTGCTTTTTGGTATAAAATAGGCAAATGCGTAAGAGTCGATAATTCTTAAGAGTCAGTGACCAAAAATGTATGCACCTCTTGATGGAAATAATATCACATTTATTTACATCAAAAGGTGTATCAACTTTTGGTTAAGATCTTGTACTGGCAATGCAAGAGTCAAGCACTCTGTAAAGTCTACTCCAGCACATCCCAAAGACTTTCAATTAATTTAAGGTCTGGATTCCGAGGTGCCAATTCATGCGTGAAAATGATTCTTCACACTCCCTTCCCAACCATTCTTCCACAATTTGAGGCTGATGAATCTTGACATTGTCATCCTGGGATATGGGCATGATGTGTCTTCCCACATGGTTGTTTAAGAAATGAAAAGCTACACACTCCATCAATTAGGGTTAGAAGAACTGTTGCCAAACATACACCGATCAGGCATAACATTATATGACTAATATTGTGTTGGTCCCCCTTTTGCTGCCAAAACAGACCTGACTGGTCTGTGGCTAAGCAACCCCACACGCAACAAAGCTACAGTAGCTAGATTCAAGATTCAAGATTCAAGAGTTTTATTTGTCACATACACAGTTATATACACAATATACAACTGGCAGTGAAATGTAAACAGGTCCGCTCCATGGACAGTGCAAATAACAGTTACAAGAAATTAAAATAGAAATAGAATAAAATTAGAATAAAAAGTATTAACATAAGTAGAATTATAAATAAATCAAGTAAAAGATAAAAATAGGAAATAAGATAAAAATTAAAATATAAAAATTAAAATATAAAAAATATAAAAAAATAAGTGGATATGATAAGTGAGATAAACTGTAGACTTAGAAATAAGTGGTTAACATAAATATATATATATGTATATATAAAGAAGTATAATGTGCAAGGTTTATTACAGGTTGTTACGCAGTAACAATAGGAAAGTAAAGTGCAGTGCAATGGCAGTATGTGGATGTTAATGTTAAAACTGGATGTTTATGCGTGTGCGGGGTGAAGTGAAGTCACGTGACTGAGTTCAGGAGTCTGATGGCCTGGGGGAAGAAACTCCTCCTGAGTCTTTCAGTCTTTGCCATCAGGCTACGGAAGCGCTTACCAGATGGCAGCAGGGTGAAGTGAGAGTTTGCAGGGTGATTGCAGGGTGATTAGACTGTTTGATCGGACCACACAGGCCAGCCTTTGCTCCCCACGTGCTTCAATGAGCCTTGACCCTGTCGCTGGTTCAGCACTGTTCCTTCCTTGGACCATTTTTGATAGACACTGACCACTGCAGACCAGGAACACCCCACAAGAGCTGCAGTTTTAGAGATGCTCTGACCCAGTTGTCTAGCCATCACAATTTGGCCCTTGTAAAACTCGTTTAAATCCTTATGCTTGCTCATTTGTCCTGCTTCTAACACATCAACTTTGAGGGCAAAATGTTCACTTGCTGCCTAATATATCCCACACACTAACAGGTGCCGTGATGGAGAGATAATCAGTGTTTTTTTTTTTTTTACTTCAACTTTTCACCATGGTCATAATGTTATGCCTGACTGGTGTATAACATGCTAGAAACATAATAATAATCACTGCAATAATGATCCAATCATTGACAAAACCAAAGAGTGTTTTTTTCTGGCCAGCAAGTGTACATCTGTTTATAATCTGAAACCTATGCGGGCTTTAAAAACCATTGCAAAAAATGAGTCAAATATCAAACAGGGTTCCCACTCTTTCATGAACACCAGATTCAAGGACTTTCAAGGACTTTTTAAAGCACTTTTTATTTGAAATCAAGCACAATAAATACGATAAAGGTTTGAGTGTTACTGACAATATATCAAATACCTACTGTACTGTGTCTATCATTAATGCAGTAACACTAAGGCATATACTGACAACTAAAATACAATTTCCAATGAGGAAAAATTTCCAATTTGACAAAATCCAATGAGGAAAGAGGCTGGTGTACAAGAGCGAGCTTTAACGAGAGATGCAGTTCGCAGCTCTCTAATTCCTGTTTTTAACATTTATTTCACACTAATTTTAGTTTTCTTTTTTATAAATCATTACTTAATTAAAACATCAAAATATAGAGATAATATTGTATACATGAATTTTCCAATTAAATGAAAAGATATGGACAAGTTAATTGTTAGGCTTTACAAATATGCTAAATTATTTATTAAATTACCTGTACATGTACCTTTTTAAAAATCAATTTGAAGGCTTTTAAGACCTGCACATATATTATATTTAACATTTATAATTGCTGCCGTAATAATGGCCCATTTGATATGTTTACATGCTTTTCTTCTTTTTATTTTTTGAGCGGTGATGAAATATTGCTCTTGTAAATACTTGCCAGCATTTCAGTAATGAAAGTCTAGATCTTTAAAATGCATCCAAATTACAGCAAAACGCAACCGTACGGTGGCCTGCAGTGGTCAAAAAGGATATAAACAGTGCATTTTGAAGTGATCTCATCTTGAAAACACAGAGATGTGGATTCGGACGGCAAATAAATTACCACACGACCTTGGTGTTTGTCTAAAAACACCAAGTAGGTAATTCGGCCGGGGATTTTTACGCGGGTAGTGGGAGAAAAACACTGACATTCTGGATTCGGGCGGCAATAAAATCACAGACTAGCCCCTGTAAATGATGAAAATACCTTACGACCCCACGAGAAACGAATAGGGCTTTTGACAGTAGATGGCGCTTATGGAACAGCAGAAATATATTGAAATAGCTTCCTCCCGTAATGCTGTTTTGTTCTGGCTTTGGCAGCGCGTGAAGGCTAATGTTTGTAATAGCACATGCTACTCTAACAAAATGCAGTTCATGCTTAATTCAAGCACTTTCAAGGACCTGTTTGATTTCAAGTACTTTCCAGGCCTTGAATCCATGTGTCTGAAATTCAAGAACTTTCAAGTACTTTCAAGGAGCGTGGGAACCCTGATCAAAGCAAGTAGCATCTGCAAACAACTGATCCTATAGCTTTACTAACTTCTCTTTTCAATTGAATGTGATGACATTGACATATTTAAGTGTATCTAAACACTTTCCAGGAAACATCATCCTTATGTTCACAATACAAAGAGACACACATCTTTTGGTTCACATTTTTCCAGCGGTGACTCAATGGAGTATGACACTGTTAAATGAACTGAAAACCATATATTACTGAAGTGAGAATAAGAAGGTTCACACAAATACATACTCGCATACATAAATTCACAAAAACAGAAGGTGCACGACTCTGTGACCACAGTTCCACCCTGTGAAGTCACCGTCGCACCATCTGTCTGAACGCATTGCGAAGGAAAAGAGCAGATGTCTGTAAAGATACAGACCAGAGCCGACAACATACCAACTGTACTGCCTGCTGCAAAAATTCATTTCCCAAGGGTCTTCGCTGACATATTGCCACTTTACGAATTACACAAGCCATAGACAGGTTAAAGGGCTGCGTTGATCGGTTGAACATTTTAGAATTTATTTATCATAATTCATATATTTGGTGCTATTTGGTCTTGTTATTATCAATGTTGAAAACCGCTGTGCTGCTCAATGGTATTTTGTGGAAACCATGATATATTTTGTTCAGGGTTCTTTGATGAATAGAAATTTCAGAATAACAGCATTTGTTTGAAATAGATTTTAAAGTTTTTTCTAGGGGTGTAACGATATATCGAGATATAAAATGCGACGATATGTATCGTTGATGTAAACGATATGATTCGCAATATAAAGTTGTTTTATCCAAGGCTCAACTTGCTGTATTTATAAGGTATAATTCACCCAAAAATGTGAACTCAGTCATCATGTACTCACCCTCATGTCGTTTCGTTTAACTTCTAAACACAAATTAAGATATTCTTTATAAAACCTGAGAGATTTCGGTCCCTCCATTTAAAGTCCTTTCAAACTTAAAAGATCCAATAAATGTCATAAGGGCATCGTACAAATAAATAATCAAGTGTCTAATCCAAATCCAAGTCTTCAGAAGAGACACAGTGGCAGTATGTGATCAACAGATTTACCACAACGTGCATACAGTAGTAAACATGGACATTCAAATGATTGCGTGACTGCGAAAACAACCTGAGAGTGAGTAAATGCAGAATTAATTTTTGGAAGAGCTAAACATTTACAGTTTGAAAACGGTCATTTTGAAACGCTTTCTTGTGATTAGAACTGTGACTGATTGCAATGATCATCTGAAGCGCATGCGCTGGAACGGCACTCTTCAAAGTCAAAGAGCAAACATCATTTAAATCACCAGATCACATTTAGTTTTAGTAGTATGATTATTCAAAGCATTTTAGATCATATTGTTTATGCTTAGATTGGTTTATATTGAATTGTGACATGAGAGTATCGTTACACCCCTAGACTTTTCAATTGAATGCATCCGTGCTGAATAAAAGCAATGATTTGTATAAAAACTGACCTCCAACTTTTGAACGGTAGTACTTTCTGAATTTGCAAAACTGATTTTACGGCTAAAGGACGTATGAGCACTGATTGATAACTTTTAGGTAAAGTTAATGGACCACTGAGCACTATGAAGAGGTGGCTTTACAACCTACTCTTATATTATATAATCAATAGATAATCATAGTTTTTTAATCCAGTGCATTTATTCAGGTAATGTTTTTAATGATTTATTAATGTCACAGGCCTGACCCATGTCAGGAATGCAGTAGACTCTACTCAGAACGTTTTCTACACAATACACTAAGGAACTTGTTTTGTAATTATTTGAATAATTATTAGAATATGATGAAATTATTTACACGTTACATTTTGTAGTGATATTTCTCTTTTATAATTTGGTCCCACTTTATATTAGGTAGCATTAATTACTATGTACTTACATAAAAATAAGTACAATGTACTTATTGTGTCTATATTGTATTGCAAAACACTTTTGCTGATATTGAGGTGGGATATGGGTAAAGTTAGGGACAGGTGTGGTGGTATGGGAAAGTTTAAGGGTAGGATTAGGTGTAAGGGAAGGTTCAAC
Source organism: Gobio gobio (assembly GCF_949357685.1). Taxonomy (NCBI): domain Eukaryota; kingdom Metazoa; phylum Chordata; class Actinopteri; order Cypriniformes; family Gobionidae; genus Gobio; species Gobio gobio. Next base: position 27,946,558 of record NC_137101.1, on the reverse strand, counting down.
AGTGTAAGTATAAATGTAACTACAGAAGTGAATTACATGCAGGTATTTTTTTTTAATTTAAGTACAATGTAAAAACGTGTATGTACACAAGTGCACTGTAACAAATGATTCATTTAAATGTTAGTACATAGTAGTCAAGGCCACTTTGATCTTATTCAATGCTGCTAGCTTGAGTCAAAAACGTATGTAAAGACCAACTCTGCCCATGATCATGAAGGTCGATAGGGGCTTTCACAGTTCTCAGTTATAGGAACTAACCACCAGGGTGGTTCCCCAATAACTAAAAGTTCCCCTAGGGACATTTTCCTGGTTGCATTCGGACTGCCAGCAGGAACTCTGAAGTGACGTAAGCCAGGTTTGTTGTTTTGACTCTTATTTTGACGGTTAATATGGCACTGTTATGAAGCACGTTGGGAGAACAGGTTATTTATTTACCATATCAAACACACAAATCAGTTTCTTCACTAAACGTCAAAATCATTTTCCTGAGGCAAAGGCCAAAGTAACAGTACATTTTGATGGCACTGAGAACGCCAGAGCCGGAGCACGCAGCTCTCACATTCACCGTCTTCATTAGTTTACGATCTGTTAAGCAGTCCTGTCTAATACATTATTTGATAGAACTGTTATTCAAAGCAAGTAGACAGTATATGAAAAAGTATTTGCCGTGTGGTTGATGTCCAATGTTGCAAGCTGAGCAGAAATACATGTTTTGTCCCCTCAAAGTTGCATTGGATTTTCTCTTTAGCGTAAAGGTTAAGAGGTCCATCTATCACTGTTTTCCATGTTCTTAGAGCTCGTTCGTGGAGCAAATATATAGGCTATAATCTGTTTGTGTACATGGCTTTTTTTTTAAATGGGGGGTGCTGGTGTTTCGCATGCATTCGGCCATTCAGCGTACACTTACGTCACTGGTAGTTTCTATTGTGCTGGTTTAGACCCTACTCTGAAGTAGGAGCTAATTTAGTTGCCCCAAAAGGTGTTCCTAGAACTAAAATGATTCCCAGTTTCCGCGGTGTGAACCCACCAAAAAGCAAGTACTTTCGCCTTTAGATATAGGAACTATGAAAAGGTTCCTCCGTTGCAAAAGCCCCTAATAATGCTCCACATGTCCATGTTTTGTTACAGTTGGTTGAGGCCTGTGTTCCAGTGAGATCCTGACAAAATTCAACCTTGAAGGAAAAAAAAAAAGCCCTCTATGCATTCTATCAAAAGCTGCTTTTCCACCATCGGGCCGAACAGTTCTAAGAACGTTAAGCAACATTTCCAGTTATATTTCCACTTGATGTTGATATGGCACGGCACGATTAAAAACCGCTCTCGGCCCAGAATTATTGGCGCGGTTAGCCGTGATGGTAGAATGTATGTAGTGATGCCGGCACTCATGTTTGGTTACTTGTCTGTTACCTGGCTGCCAGTTTCTCTGTGGCAAATCGTGCTATTTGTGCTAAGTAAACACAAGTTAATAAAATTAAAAGAAATATTTGATCATCCTCCATAAAACGGTCACTATTTACATCTCACACCGTCTTTAATCTCGTGTTACAGACTGGGCCGGATCGGCATGGAATGGAATGGAAAGGTTAGGCAAACTGTGGGAAATTTAAGAATCTGTTTAAAACTGAGGGAAGTACACTGTATTTAGCATTTAAGGTAAAGATGATGACATTAGTCTGTTATGCAAAGTTTCCAGCAAGATATTCCTGCCAGTTCCTGTTCTCTTCATTGTAAATCAAATAAGCCAGATTACTAAAATTCTCACATTTTGTCTTTAACGGCTCTTGGAGCCCATGTAATTGTTAGGCTGAGTGGATTAGGACTGGAGTCTTGGAGCAGGTCTTTTTACATATACAACATTTGCATTCTTTTGTTTAGATTGTCTCCTCCTCTACTGTGTGAATCCCTCCCCCTAAAATGTAGATAAATTACAGTGTAAACTGTTTTAGTCAGACTTGGAAGACCACAGCCGAAGCACAGCGCGTGTCTCAAATAAAGAGTAAAGTCTGCTTGAAAGATATACCAACGTCTCCTGGTCTCTGCTTCAATGAGGAAAAGAGTTTCCAACAGCAACAACAACGTTTTGGCCTATTGGTGGATAAGCGGCTATAGTTGTGATTTTAGGGGTTGTTTGTGGTCACGAGACGAACAGTCTCCAGGCGAATCGCCTGTGGCATTTGCTTACAAATGGTGTCTCAAAGATAATCAATGTTTCTAAATACCTACATTCATTTAGTACGGGGGTGTCCAATCCTGCTCCTGGAGGCCCACTTGCCTAAATTTAGCTCCAATACACCTGCCTGCAAGTTTCTAGCAGAAATGTTCTTATTTTGGAGAGATACCAAGCTCCTCTACCATTGGAGAAAGTGTAATGGTCAACTAGGATCACGTGTGCATTGACAACCAGGCACATTACAACCCTGACCCCATTGAATTACTGTCAGAGTACAAATTTGCAAATACCAAAGTAAAGAATTCAAGGATTCTTATAGCAACCATAGCAATGAGTGTAGCTTAAGGAGAGAATATTTGTGTTAATACATTATTATTTATTGTTAATTTATTCTAGTTAATCATGTAACCATTTATTATCATTTGAACATTTATTAATTTTCATGATTTCCCTTGCTCTTGTAGTGCTTTTTAGTGCTGTTTAATGATTATGTGCTTTCAAGGGATATTTGTCTCCATGAGTTAAGAGATGCATTTCAAGGTTTTTAATGATGGTGTGAACAGTAATTTTCCATTCCTATTGCTATGGTATATTAACTCTTGTATTTGTGCTGCTTATATGAAGTTCAGACAAAGTTCAGATAGTCCTGTGGAAGTCAATTCAGACATTAAAACATATGTAACTTCAATAAACCCTGCTCATTTTCATCATCACTCTGTAACCTGCTTTCTGCCTTTTCCTGTTTGGTATAAGACTTTAAGTTAATACAGTTTTGGGTATCATACAAATACAGTTTTGCTAAAGGGTACACACAGTCTCATGTTAATCTTGAGTACCTATAGAGTAGTATTGCATCCTTCATATCTCCGAAAAGTCTTTAGTTTTATCATATTTAGACATAAGCTGTACCGATTCTTTCCGAAAACAGCCGAGCTCGTGGAGGCATGCAGTGGGTGGAGCTAAAGAATCAAGACGTCATGGCATTATCCCTGGATAACTTTCGATCCACTATACATTCGTGTTGTTGACATTATATGCACTTGTGCGCCGATTGCCAATAAAAGATATTTGATGCGGTTTCACTCACCGGTGAAAGTTAGAATCACATTTTGATTCTATTATTCTATTTTCCACAATGTCAAACCAACGCAGCTTAACCCAAATTGCAATCAGGCCTGTGCTTCTTCCACATAAGCTCATGCAGTTGTGCGCTCTAGACAGAGAATACTCTGTAGCAGGGAACACTAAGCAGCAAATATATTTATTAAGTATAACGAGTTTAGGTTCCTATTCAACTGTCCATCTTATTAAAAACTGCTAGGCTTTAAAATAATTGTAAAAAAAGAGTATTGTATTTCGCCAGATTTTATAGTGTAAATATATGCAAGCGAGAATGATTGAGAACCGTTTCAAGGTGGATGCAAGGTGCGCGAAAAAAAAAAAAAAGAATATTCAAATCCCAAATTTGAAAATAGAATACCAACCCATCGAACGAATATTCGAATATTCTGGTCCAGCCCTACTAGTAATCCTGAAGGCCTTGATTGGCTGTTAAGGAGTGTTTAATTAGAGCTGGAGCTAAAGTTGACTGTAAAGTGGCACTCCAGCAAATTTGAAAAGATTGTATAGTATTGATTTAGTACAACAGAAGAATACAGAAATTAGAGATATTTTATTAAAGACAAATTTACCCACTCTTAAAGTCCAAGTGAAGTGGCTGGATAAGCACAATATGTCTATGTGTTGATGTGTTTATGATTGAAACCTGAATTAAGTGAAGGACATAGAGAAGCTTGTCTCCTTTAAAATAAATAAATACATACATAAACAAGGAGCAATCCATTTTCATCACAGCCCTGCAAAGCCAGACCTGACAGCTTGCAACAGTCACAGTTGTATAAAAAAAGTCTAATAGATTATCTTAATTAGATTTAATATGGAACTGTTACTACAGCAAAACTGTGATATTTTTTGTCACGGTTGATGATGTGTAGTTTGAAAAGCATGTAATTTATGTTGTCTCCTCTTCTACTCATCAGTGCTGTTTATAATGTAGGGTTTGTGATGTTTGATCTCCTCCATGCTTTAAAACAACTGTAGAATTCAAATGGGTCTGATACACATTGTGGTCTGGGTTGATTCGCACATATGGTCTGTTGTATGTTATCTTGTCTTTTTGTGTGTGTAAGGAAGAACATTTAAAATGTTTTTAATAATCATCACATTTACGAGTACTACAGTCTCTGAGCAAATGACATCGGCTTATACAGTGGGGCTGTTGAATGCTTGAATCTGATTGATTGACAAACGTTCTAAGGTGTGCTATTATTTTCAGGAAACACATGGCTAAAGTTGTTCCAGGCAGGTCCAAATGATTTAAGTTATTTCAAAAGGTCCTTACAGCCTACAACAGCAAAAGAACCAAAACCCACATCAAAACTGACCAAGCAAATAGTTATAGTAAACAATAGGATACAATTATTTCCATGTTTTTTGCGACGGAATTTACGGAAAGCACATACTCTTTCTCCCACTCTCACACTAAAAAGCACATACAAACAGTATGGACACACAGAAATGTGTTGTCAGAGCTGCTCTGATGATTTTATCAGTAAAATAATTTAATTTGCAAACTTACAGTAGAGACGCGGCTACCAAATGCAGTTGAGAGACACAGACTCAGGTAATTCACATACACTTATTCTCTCTATATATATTAACTGCAATAGTCTACTATCAGTGGCTGAAGACTCCGTTAACTTAGTTACTTACTTACTTACCTTACTTAACACACTTAAGCAGGAAGAATAAAGGCATAGTTTCTTTTTGGTCAATTCTTCTTTGAATTTTCAGAGTTTTCTCTTACAGTCTTCCATTTATTGTAAAAATCCACTGTGTCATCAATTCACAATCAAACCACTGAGTAAGTGCTGACCGATCAGGCATAACATTGTGACCACTAACAGGTGAAGTGAAAAACACTGATTATCTCTTCATCACGGCACCTGTTAGTGGGTGGGATATATTAGGCAGCAAGTGAACATTTTATCCTCAAAGTTGATGTGTTAGAAGCAGGAAAAATGGACAAGTGTAAGGATTTGAGCGAGTTTGACATGGGCCAAATTGTGATCGCTAGATGAATGGGTCAGAGCATCTCCAAAACTGCAGCTCTTGTGGGTTGTTCCTGGTCTGCAGTGGTCAGTATCAATCAAAAGTGGTCCAAGGAAGGAACAGTGGTGAACCGGCAACAGGGTCATGGGCGGCCAAAGCTCATTGATGCACGTGGGGAGCAAATAGATAGAAATGTTTCAGAATACACAGTGCATCGCAGTTTGCTGTATATGGGGCTGCATAGACACAGACCAGTCAGGGTGCCCATGCTGACCCCTGTCCACCGCCAACAGTGGGTGCGTGAGCAACAGAACTGGACCACGGAGCAATGGAAGAAGGTGGCCTGGTCTGATGAATCACGTTTTCTTTTACATCACGTGAATGGCCAGGAGCGTGGCTCCGATTTCGATTAATTACATTCAAAATAAAAGTTTGTGTTCACATAATATATGTGTGTGTACTGTTATTAATTATTATGTATATATAAATACACACACGTGACATGTGTATTTAAGAAAAATAGGTTATATTTATATATAAAATATTTATATACAAGATAAATTATATTTACACATGCAAATATTTCTTAAATATATACTTGCATTTGTGTGTATTTATATAAACATGATAATTAAACAGTACACAAACACACACACATATATTATGTAAACACAATTAATCAATGTGTTAATCGATTGCCCAGCAATATACACACAATTGTCTGAAGACAATGATTGACTTGAATGGTTTATATGATGAACAGATTTAATTTATGCTTGTATTCACATACAAACATTTGATCAGCAAAAATAAACAAGCTCAACCGAACCTGCTTGACGCGCAAATACAAACCTCATTGGTTATTGCGGAAGCTAAAATGTGCTGGGTAACACAAGAATTAACCTCATTGGTTCTCGCACGTCAAGCGAACATGCATGAGCTTGTTTACCAAAACTGATGTGCGAGTTGATGTATGTGTTTATAAGAATAAAAGCCTAAATTCAATCTGTTGATCATAAAAAGCATTGTATCTCTTCCGATAATGTGGACTCTTTATGAACGATCTCTTTATTAACTTTTTGAAGTGGTAGTTGCGTAGCTGTCAACGGAGGGACAGAAAGCTCTCTGATTTCATCAAAAAGGTCTTCACTTGTGTTTTGAATGAAAGGTCTCTCTACTGGATCAAGTTCCCCAACAACTGATGGATAACCTGAGGGCATGGTTAATGAGTACTGATTGATAAACTGAGAGAATGGTTACTGACTGCAGCTGAAAATTGAGGGTATGGTTTCTTAATTTGTGAGTACTGAGGATATAGTTTATAAGGGAATGTTCACAAATTCATGAATAAGGAGAAGACAAAAACCTTTGAGTAACAGTTCATTCCTTCAATATGATCCTTTCAGTGAACACAAATATAAATAGAGACAGAACTGTCAAAGAGAGGTATCCATAAACAGACTGTGAGCACAATAAATCCCTTCAACTGGAGCCAGGCTCTTTGGCCTCTGCTATCACTTCATCTTGGCCTGTATCTTCTTCCTGTATACAGCGGCGAAGGGTAGATTCCCCTTGGCATGCTGAAGCATCCAACTGCAAGGAGCTGGAATCATTACTGACGTCTAACTCTACACATCCCTGTAGCACCGTATGCCCTCTTTCTGCAGGCTAACACAAACGGTCAACATCAGGTTAAAGGACACAGTGAGCTTTCACCAGCCTTTTAAACCATCGCCCAAGACCGCCGGAGGAGCTTTCTGGAGGATTATGCAATTTGACCCCTAATGTGTCCTAACATTTTAACCCGGTACCACCCAATACTGCCCCCTGTGTTGGATAATGAGTATCGAACATAATTCACAGACGTGAAATTGAAGGCAAGGTTAATTAACATGGAACATGTTGCCATTTCAACACGGTAAGATAGCGATCGCTGGATTGGTAATTACTGTAGATAAGCTGAAAGACGAGGTGTAGATCCATATGAGATTTATAGAGATCATCATCTAGTCGTAATGAAGAAAAAGTCAGTGTAGGGGAGGAACAATCTGCAATGAGAACAGATGAATGAGTTTCGCTGGTAGTTCCAAGAGGAAGTTTTGAGGAGGGACCCAAACTAACTCATTTTATTTTCCTGAAATACCAATACAGCCTTTTTTGAGGGCTAAATATCCCCTCTGGGGCTTAATTAGGAAAGTATTTTCTGTTGTTTTTCTTTTTAAAAAAGGGCTCATTCAAACAAATTACCTCACATGGATACCAGATTTTAGCTACTGACAAACAGATGTTGAATACATCTGAAGACAATGTGAGTGGTGCTTGCCTGTGAAAAACAAACCGCCACAATAGGGTGTTGTGGGTGGTTGCCAGGGTTTTTCTAATTGATTGCAAAGATATTACAGGTGGTTCCTTAATGACAATGTCAAAGTCTTTATCAAAATCTGGTCTCTTGATATGGCTAAAGTGCCTCAAATGGAAGTCTAAAGTCTAGGTCAGGCGAAAATCGGTCAATTGATTTTTTGAAAATGGTGAGAGTTTTGTCTTTTCATACTGGAACTCTTGTGAAGAAAAGAATATTGTTTATTTTAAAATGTATTATACATACCTGTAGAAAACTTGGAGTCTTTAGGGGTCAGTGTCAGGAATAAATGACACAACATTAAACAGTACTTTGAACAAATATATCCAGCCTATCCAACAAATAGTAGTGTAAGTAAAGACAAAATGCCATGGAGAGGTACTTTACCTCAGCGAAGATGCAGTAAAATTCAAGCAAAAAAAAAGAAATAATAATAATTAACTTATACAAAAAATCAATACAAAGTGTCTTCCTCTGCAAAGCACTCATAGGAAGTTTATGGCTCTTGTGTGGGTTTTGGTCCATGAATCCACTTAAGACTACATAAAAACAACTGCAGTTTTGCAGATTTTTTTTTGAGTCTCAAAACTGCTCACCAGTTGTGCAAACGGCTCCCTGGACATGTAACCATAGCAATTGTTGTGACTTCAGGAATGTTACAACGTTTTTATTGCTGCTCAGTGTGCAAGAGTGGGAGTGCGTTATGCAGAATGGCTGGAGTCCAATAAACCTCAGTGCTTGAAATAGTTTGATGTGAGAGTGCGGGGATTGGGGTAAAAATACAGGATAAACATCACAACTCATTTGCTGCCACTACAGCCTTAGCACTGAATGCAAGAACAGCAGTAAAAGAGGTGAACTTCCCTGAGTGTGAAATATTATGCAAGATTAGCCCATTAAAGAATTCATTTGCTTTTATTAGAAGCATAAGGGGAGTCATTACATGTAATGTAATGGGAAACTCATGAGCCATTAAAAGCATGGCCAGACGATAAACCCGCACTTGTAAATTGATACCAAAAAATAAATAAATTGATAATTCCGGTACAGAAAACATACGTTTTCACGGCTGACCAAGTGACATTTCCATAGAATACTCCACAAAATTATTTTGTTAATTGTTATAAACTACACCAAGTCAAGCATGACACGTTTCACAGATGTAAATGAACCAAAAGCGATTTCTCAGAGCTAGGATCTGCGCAGAAATTCAATTTATAGCTTTTTATAGCCAAGTAATTAAACTAGATCCAAAAATATTCAATAACTGTGATTAGTCAGAGAAAACGAATGACTTTATGACAGGGCAATTTTTCCAGATCATTCTTGGCATTTTACACTCAGAGATGAAAAAAATGAATATGCAGCTCACAAAGCTAGACATAGCTCAGCTTATGGAAGAAGACAAATCGGAAGCTTATGGAAAACTAACTGTTTCAAAGTTAATGTTATGTCATCTGTTAACATTATTTGTTAATGTTACATAATCCATTTCTGTTAGAGTATGTAATCCTAGATATTTGTGGATGTTACAATGTTATAACTTACCACTATGCTAATTAGTATTATGTTACATTATTTGTTACGGTTGACATTTGTTAATGTTATATTTTGTTATCCCTTAACATTCTGCTATATGGTAACATTATGTTCTTCCACAGCATTACATTATCTGTTGATGTTACAATGTGTTTTTCATTAATGTTACACTGATAGTTCATTTTATATTATTTGTTACTGCTATTTTATGTGTTAATGCTACATTATCGTCAATGTTAATGTCACATTTTTATTTCACTTTTTATGGATGTCACATTATTTGTTCATTTTATGTTACGTTTTCCATTAAAGCTTGGAAGCATCAGGATATTTATTAATATAACTGTGTTCATCAGAAAGAAGAAAGTCATTTACCTAGAATGGTGTAGCAACTCACAATGTAATAACTACACATAATGTAAAAACTGCACATTATGTAATAAGTATCACATAGTTATTGTAATAACATTTTCATGTCAATTTTCTCAAAATGTAATAAAATCTTAAACTCATAATGTAATACCAATTTTTACATTATGAGAAAATTATTAGATTACAAACTCACCAAAACATGTAATATTTTAATTATTGTAATAGCTTTTAAAACACAAAAAAATATAATTCCCCTACAGTACATTTTTAAAAATCTAAATCTAGTCTTAAACCACCTGTGAAATGCAACATATTTAAATATTAATGTGATTTTTATTATTAATTATTATTATTATTATTATTATTTATTTATTATTATATGTTTATTAAACATAAAGCATAGGCATTCCTTGACAGTACATTTAAAAAAATCTCCAGATAAATCAATAAAATCAGAACTTTCGCACCTTTAAACTAATAAATGGATTGTGTATGCAGGTTAAGACTGGATTTAGATTTTTGAAAATGTAGCCTACTGTAAAGGAATACCAATGCTTTGTTTATCATTATTAATAATAATAATAATAATATAATGAATATTTAAATATGTTGCAAGGATTACTATTATTTTTTAAGTTTTAAAAGCTATTACAATAATGAAAATATGATTGTTTTTGGTGAGTTTATAATGTAATAAATGTATCATAATGTAAAAACTGTTATAACATTATGAGCTCAAGATTGTATTATATTTTGAGAAAATTATTACAGTATGAACATTTTATTACAATAATAATGTAATACATATTACATTATGTGCAGTTCTTACATTATGTGCCGTTATTACATTGTAAGTTGTAAGTTGCTACAGATGGCTTGAGGGTGAATAAATCACGGGGTCATTTTCATTTTAAAATGAACTAATCCTTTAATATTATATGGCAACGTTGTATTCTTTAGTAACATCATCTCTTACATTAGGTTATTAACATTGCAAAACTTCTTAATGTTGTGTGACATTATTTGACAACACTGTTGCATTGTTCTATAATTCTAAATTAGTGCGCTCAAGCAAACCTGTCAAAACCTTAAAGGTCAAACTGGTTAAATGGAAAGTTGGGCACTATTTTACAAAACCAAACTGCTGATATCTTTTGCCTGTCGACAGGCCAGGAAAGTCTCAGAGGGAACTCAACCAAGAAGAAAAGAGGAAAAATACCTGCCACTAGACATCTCAGGCATCCCAAGGCAGTCACTTAACAACTCGTTAAAGCAAATGAGGAAAGTTAATCAGACCTGCATTCAAATCAGCATTGGGCTCAGTTCTTCAAAGCGAAAAATCCGAACAAACCGATACTCATTAAGGCCACAATTGTGGGTCACACACCACTAACTGTTCAATTCAACCATGGAGGCCTGTGGCACTTAGTCAATGAACAGCCCACAAAGGCCTTCCAGAAGATGGACTGAAAGCAGGAGTCAGCGGTTACAAGGTTAGTGAACTTAATGCACATGACGTAAAAGACTGTTCCTATTTGGAATCTTTGTGATCCACGGTGCCTCCAGGGTTGGGGTATATGCAATACATCCACCGGGAATGCTCAGGCTGATGGAATGTTATCCTCTACAGAGTAAATGTTGTGGAGGAAATCTGCTAGCATGTTTCTTCTTTGAATGGCTAACTGATCATACCAACTAGCCAAACACTGACCCCTTTATACGTAGCAAAAATAAAAACAATACTGCCGTTTGAAGAACACACTAAATTGTGGAGTTTTGAAGGAACCCTTAGAAGCTTCAAAATGGTGCAATTTCCCAGCTCAGAGTAAAACTCAACAGAACTCAGAAGCAGAAGCTCAAATCTTTGCTCTCCACTATTCAGATCACCAAGTACGAGAACTCTTTATTCCTTCAACCAGCACTGATGGTGATGTCCTCAGTAATAGTTCACCCAATCAAGCCAATCTTTAACAGTAATGCCACTGATCCACATCTGCTATCCAGAACATTACTCTTGTAGAATCTATACATGAAGATAATGCTAATTATCTTCCTTCTTAATCAATAGTGTACCACACTACTGCACATACAATTTCACCACACACTCATTCCTTTTAATTATAAAACTTTATAGTTGCCTAATGGGAAAATAGCTCCGGTCCGAAAAAACGGAAAGAACGGAGGAGACGAAGAACAAAACCTTCCGAGACAAAGTGGCTGCCTGATTAGATGGAGACTTCCATGAAGAACGGCACTGTAGATTAAAAATATCGATAGAATAGACATATGTAGCTTAACGAGCTATGCAAATGAAGCCAAATGATTAAAAGAGTAATGAATGGGGATATTGGAAGGATCTGATGGTTTTGAAGCTTTTATTCACACAGAGCACTATAAGCCAAGGCAAATGAAGATGACTTTAAAACTAAAAATGTCTGATGTTTATTGCAGAGGAAAATTGCTCCAATCAGACTTCTACATAACTTCCACAAGTCAAATGTGCTTTTAACAGATGTGTTTAATCAGTCCACCGGGAAACCAAGTCATGTGTCTACATTGGCTTGTGCAATTAGCGCTCCTGTGAAAGAACTCTTTGCACTTAGACAAATTTGCCTGCTACTTCTGTGTTGTAAGTAAAACAGCTTGCAGACAGCCTTCAATGCAGTC